>NC_085140.1:41389179-41989179 GCF_024139115.2 Armigeres subalbatus | reverse complement strand
TTTTGAAAAGTTAAGCGAGAAATCCTTCAGGTCTTGTTTCAAGAAATATCTGAAGAACTATTTTGAATAATTCCTAAAAATTTCTATGGTGAATTTCGGCTAAGGGAATGTACCGGAGCAGTTCCTGGAGGATTTTTTTTAATTAACTTAAAAAAAATCATTGGGGAATTTTGAAAGGAATTTCATGAGAAATTTTCCAAGAAATTTCTTGGGGAATCAATTGTTGGATTTATAGAAGAATTTCCGCGAAAACTCCTGGAGGAACTCGGAAGAATTCTCGGTATAACTTTCTGAGAGATTCCTAAAAACGAAACTTCCCGAAGAATTACTGGAGGAACTTCCCGACTTATTTCTGGTGAAACCTTCGGAAGAATTCCTCGAAGAACTTTTGAAGGAATTTTTGCAAGAACTTCCAAAGGAAATCCTGGAGGAACTTCCGGAAGAATTTGTGAAGGAACTTCAGGAGGCTTTCTTGGAGGAACTACTAAAGAAATTTCTTTAAGAAACTTCCTGAAGAATTGGTGCAGGAATTAAGATGAAATTTGTTAGAAATTACGGATAGAATTTTTGGAGAAACTTACCGGGGAATTCCTGGAGGAACTTCAATACAGATTCTTGAAGAAACTTCCTGAGGAATTGCTGATGGAATTTGGATGAAAAATTTCAGAAATTCTTTGAAGAATTTTTGGATAGACTTTCCAATGAACACCCAGAAAAGCTTTCCGAAGATTTCCTGGAGAAACTTCCTGAAGGAACTTCCGGAGGAATTCCTGGAGGAACTTCCGGAGGAATTTCTGGAGGAACTTCCAGAGGGACTCCTGGAGGAACTTTCAGAGAAGTTCTTGGAGAAGCTTTAGGAGGAGTTCTCGAAGGAGCTCCAGTAGTAGTTCTTGAAGGAACTTCAGGAGGAGTTCCTGGTGGAACTTCCGAAGGAGTTCTTGTAGGAACTTCAGAAGGAGCTCCTGGAGGGATTTCCGGAGGAATTTCTGGAGGAACTTCCGGAGGAATTTCTGGAGGAACTTCCGAAAGAATTTCTGGAGGAACTTCCGGAGGAATTTCTGGAGGAACTTCCGGAGGAATTTCTGGAGCAACTTCCGGAGGAATTTTGGAGGAACTTCTGGAGGAATTTCTGGAGGAACTTCCGGAAAAATTCCTGGAGGAACTTTCGGAGGAATTTCTGGAGGAACTTCCGAAGCAATTCTTGGAGAAACTTCCAGAGGAGCTTCCGGAGGAATTCGTGGCGGAACTTCCGGAGGAATTCCTGGCGGATCTTTCAGAGGAATTCCTGGCGGAACTTCGGGAGGAATTCCTGGAGGAGGAGGAGGAGGAGGAGGGATTCGTGGCGGAGCTTCCGGAGGAATTCCCGGCGATACTTCCGGAGGAATTCCTGGCGGAACTTCCGGAGGAATTCCTGACGATACTTCCGGAGGAATTCCTGGCGGATTTTCCGGAAGAATTCCTGGCGGAACTTTCGGAGGAATTCCTGGCGAAACTTCCGGTGGAATTCCTTACGGATTTTCCGGAGGAATTCCTGGAGGAACTTTTAAAGAAATTCGTGGAGGAACTTCCAGAGGAATTTCCGAAGGAATTCTTGGAAGAACTTCCGCAAGAACTTCTGGAAGAACTTCCTAGAACTACTTCTGGAGGAATGTCTAGAGAAATTTTTTGTTGAACTTCCTAACGAACCTTGGAGGACCTTGTTGAGTAATCGCCAACGGTGCGAGGCCGCCACGCCACCGCTGCCTGAAAATGACCTATCACGCCGCCATTGGAAAAACTTCAAACGGCGCCCAGGTCTACTCGGAAATAGTTCTGCCCTTCGGTTCATCTGTCCTTCCGACATTGCGTATATTCCGTATAAAAAGGCCGATGCAAGTGTAGTCGACTTGATTTTCAGTATGTCTATTAAAAGAGACCCACGTGACTTCATGTACTGTTCTATGGGAAAAGCAATATCTTTGAATCACCAATCACTGTGGTAGCCAGAGTCGCGTGTTCTAAGTACGAACATGTAGGTAAGACTGAGCTCAGATAAGTCTAGCTGAGCTGCGTAGCATGTATCATATATAACAATACAATGCATGTGTTGCTCACACTGATGCGTTACATTACAGTAAGTGTACTCACATTGACTCGCAAGGCATGCGTCACCACAATCACCATGCCAGCCTCAAAATTCTTGTTGTTCCAGTCTTCGCATTAAAGTCGCTCATATAGATTCTGCTGTCACCCTAAGAAACTCTATCTACGACGGCATGCAGCTGACAGTAATATATCTCCTTGTCCTGTAACTCGGCAGCATCGGTATGTGCCAATTTGATTATCGTAAGATCCCTAGCCCGTGTTCCGAATCTGGCAGTGATAATTTTCTCAATAATTGGATGAGTTAAGATGAGTTGGTAGGTTCAGTGAAACTAGCAACACTGTCTGTTAAATGTGTTCTCATACTGAGGCACTTGGATTGGATTGCAGTTTCAGAGGACACGGTTGTTTGCTCTGAATTGTAACAAGAGTGTAAGCTACTTTATATTAAGTTTAATAATTATTAACAAGAAATAAATTTCTGCTTCGAAGTTGTGAGTAATGGACACTGCTGTTGAAAGAGTTTCAATCAAGCCAAGGAAAACCGTCGCATAACTATTTAATACGCACTTGCTTGTCATTTTTGTGCTGTATCACGTCTAGTCAAACAAACATGTAAACTGTGTAAAATTATTCTTTTTCCCGCGTGGATGAGTGGATCCGATCAGTCATACCACCTGATTGATCAGCATTATTTAATGTTTGTATTATATCATTAGCAATACAATTATTTACAAAACCTTGTCCAATCAAGTTTTCGAAACAAAATCTCAATTATTGCAGATCGCAACAGAGGTGATAATATGCCTCGTTGCGCTTAGGAATCTTGCTTTAAGGGACATCACGTAACAAATAATAATAATAATAATATTATTCATTTCGAATCTATGAATTATGAATTTTAGCGGTAACACATTTCTGTTCTTCGCAAGTAAGACAAGCTCGGTGGTTTAGTGGGTATCCTTTTCCTACTTTGTATTTCAGTCAGAGTTCTTTCTGTTTTTCACGATCTATTAAAACGATTTGTACTGTTCTATCTTTCACATTATCAAATTCAAAACTCCCATGGCATCTATAAGAGGTTGTAAAGTTCTCTGAATCTTCCCTAAGTAATTGACCAACCAACCGTCTTTCCGTTTCCTCTGCATTCACAAGGACGCGGCCAGGGCATATCTCGCTCGACTACTGGAGAGGGCCTTGCTTCCATCTAAGAGATAGTAGTTAGTTCTAAATCTACATCTGCAGTAACGAACGGAAGTGATGCTATTCTCATACAAAAATCAAGGCTTGAACCTACGAATTTGTGAGAATTGCTCAATGCTAATACAAACACATATCAATTTCTACTAAGTAAACATAGAGATTTTTCCTCTTTATTTTAAAGCATGTAATTAAAACAAATAATAAACTTTCTTTAAGCTGTTTCAAGTTATTCACTAAAAAAAATAATTTAATTTTGCAAAAACTCTACTCTACTACGCCCTTTTGAAATGTTGGTCAAGATTGGTTTTGGTACTAAAACTTCGTACGAGCTTCAAAGTTATCCTGATTCAAGATTTTATCCTGGCATAGGAAGCTTGTGTTGCTGTTAGCTTTTCTCTTTGTTGTCATCGTTTTCCGCTAGATGTAGCGTTTGCAACAATTGGCATCCAAAGCTTCTTTTCCTCAGCTTACAAAATTTCCCCAGAGCATGCAAGCTTCCCAGCTAACACCATCAAGTGCCATTCCTTACCAAATTTATTCCAACTGTTGCTCCCCTCGACAACGTTGGGGAAGAGGCAAAAACCCGACCCATAAGCTACTCTACCTTATTCTAATTCCAAACCAATTCCCAGTAATCAACCAAACCGACAGCCGACCACTTACCTCAGCGGTGATCCGAGCGGTGTGGCGATGCCGAATCCTTTGGCGTCCAGATTACGGCCCACCTTCATCGTGTCGCACGGTTCCCGCTCGTTGGTGTAGTCGTTCTTCGGTGACTCGATGAGCAGCGCGTACTTGCCCTTGGACGTCCGCACCCGCCGGATTCCCTCGTCGTACGTCTTGACGAACACGTGCTTCCGCGAGTTCATGTACTCCCACATGCGGCTGTACAGCGAGATTTGCGATTTCTGTTTTTTTTTGCGATGCAGAGAGAGAGGGCGAAATTAGAAATCCGAGAAGGTGTGTAAGTTTGCGGTGAGAACGTGAACGTGAGATTTAGGTTTGTCTGGGGATTGACGTAAGAAGATTTGTTCGGGAGGATAAAGAAATGATTATTTTCCCGGATAAGAGGCATTTCGGTGCCTTACGGGTGACATTTCCAATTTCGGCGATTCTTCACCTTTGCGCGAATGGTTGGGTGCTCGGTGTGACATGACATTCAGGAGATTTCACGGTTATTGAGAAATGATTTATGTGGTAGGTGGGGTGTATTGGTGGAAGATTCGATCTCGAGTCATAATTGAGTAGATGTTATGGTGTATTTACGGGGAAATGTATTGGAAATCGAATACACTATTGAAAATTATGTATTAATGGAGAAAGCCTTGGGCCCGGTAAGATGATGAAAAGGATCTGTGCAACATTTATTCCGTCCAATTTTCTATTCGTGGATGATTTTGAAGGATTGACTGTAATTGATATGTAAATTATTAATCTTTTTTTAACAGCGCTACTGTTCCGGTTTTTTATGGGCCCATATTCATCTTATCGAAGACTCCTTTTTTTGTGATTTTTGTAGCAAAGATTTCGCAGGTTGTCAAAAAAAAATCTTTTTCTACTCTATTCCTCGATAGGAATAGATATAAATGTATTTTCAATACTAGTCTAAAAAATCTAAATTGGTTGTATACAGTACCTTCAACTGGATTAGTTAGAAAATAGCGGATTTAGATCTTTTGATTCAATGCTTATTGTATTGATCTTTCGAATACTCTTCAAGTGATATTTGGGTCGCAACATCTATTTTATCGATTCATTAAGGTTTTTATTTGAATCCACTGAAATCATTTCGGGACTGATTTGCGATTTGGGCAAATTCCTGCTAAGGTAGGCATTTTTCGGGAAAACCACTGTATGTATCTGAAAGAATAAGCTTTCCTCAATCAGATAGAGGAATTAGTTTTGGAGAAAAGCACTTGAATTCTGTGGAATCTTTAAAACAATGTTTGTTTACAAAATAAGTTACGCCCTAATCGCAAATCAATTTCGATTTCCATATTTGATGAGCATATGGAGCATCTAGTGATGGAACAGATGGAGACACATGGTAAAGCAACTTGTAACTAGTATAGTGTTGGTAAACTCATTCACAAATCTAAATCTTTGAGCCCTCCTGCACGAGCAAACTCGTTGAGAGCTTTCACAAATTACGTAACGCGGTAGGAGGACTTCCATACAAAAAGTGTTACTAGGGAAAGTGGGGCTCCGAAATCGTCAAATTTAGCGTTACGTAATTTGTGAAAGAACCCTATTAGAGAATTTGAAGGAATGCATCACGCTTGAATTTTACATGTTAAAACGCATCGTTTCATTCACATTCGTAAACAATTATTGCGCTCCGAAAAGCGTTTAAAATCTATTTTCTATACGACGAACAGTCAATCGACTGTTTTTAACGAAGAAAAACAAAAGTAAAACCCTGCCATAAGTTTTCAGGCTCTCCCAGACCTGAGCGATTTCACCGCCGCTACGGCGACAACTAGTCGCCGCGATTCTACCGTTGTGACGTTGTAGGCAATGTTCCATTTTCGCTTCCATAATGGCGACAGAATTGTAGTCGCCAAGCGTGTGTTTGGGTACATTTTAGCTGCTCAGTTGGATACGTTTCAACCCACGAGTGATTTGAATCGTTAAGAGTTTTGCGATTTTGAAAGTTTACCAACACTGCTTGTAACTACTAACAGCTTAATGATTTGTTTGAATTTTATCTGAAGAGAGGCCTACGCATCCATAGAAAAACAAAGTTTCCGGCATTAACTTGATTCCAAACATACTGGTGCTCGAAAAAAAATCATGGATAGATAGAATTTCAAAAACTATTTGGACATTCATATCCATTGGATTCTCAGAACTCATGATCATATTTGTTTTTCGCTTACTCAGTATTTATAGATTCATTTTTTTTTTCAATTAAATCCTAATACGTCTATTTGATTTATATTCTACTGATATAACTGTATCCACTACGCTTCGCTATTTAAACACAGTCGCTTTTGGAAGGTGTTTACCTTAACAGCTTACGTGTTAACCTAAAAAAAACTTACAGTCAACCATATGAACAGGATTCTTCTTCGTTGGCATTACATCCCCCACTGGGACATTGCCGCCTCGAAGCTTAGTGTTCACTAAGCACTTCCACAGTTATTAACTGCGAGGTTTCTAAGCCAAGTTACCATTTTTGCATTCGTATATCATGAGGCTAACACGATGATACTTTTATGCCCAGGGAAGTCGAGACAATTTCCAATCCGAAAATTGCATAGACCGGCACCGGGAATCGAACCCAGCCACCCTCAGCATGGTCTTGCTTTGTAGCCGCGCGTCTAACCGCACGGCTAAGGAGGGCCCTCTGAACAGGATGAGATGCATTATTTATAAGTTGGAAGAGTACCACGATGGCAGTCAGTATGGCACCCGTCCGCTAACGGGTATCCTCGTGAGCTGTGTAATGAAAGTTTTAGGGTAATGGGTAATTCGAAAGAGGTAGGTATCATTTTATTTATTCTGACAGAAATCTCTAAACGAAAAAATTGGGATGAGGGAAAGCCTCTTTGTGGAAGCGGTGTGCGGTACCGATTTGATTCAAATCCTGAACAGACTCATATTCCGAACACTCGTCACGTAAATATTTATCTAAAACATTTCGTTATGAATGCATAAATAAGCGAGTTTTATCAGTGGACGTACTTATTGAGGACATTATAGTTGACCAACATGTGATGACGTTGAAATTTTACATTTAAGTGCTTAAGTGGAGGTGGTCGAAAATTGAATCAAAGTGTTCGGATTTTAAAAATGTTTTACTATGGGTGTTCGGCATTTATGAGAAAGTTAGACAGAATAAAATCATTCAGTATTAGATAGCTACATTCAATAAAATGTGAATATAAAGTGCTTGTATGCAAGTTCATTTTCTGCCAGCTGATGAAAACTAATGATCTTTTAAAATATTTCAATTCATGTACCATAAAGATCTCCGGAGTGAAAAAATTGTTTAGGTGTTCAGAATACGAATCAAAATGGAACTCACAGAAGCATACGACTTCACATATTTTACAAAGAAAAAAAATATAAATTTATGTTGCCTTAATGTTGTTATGTAGTTTACAATAGATTATGTAAAAACATACGCAAATAAAAAAATGTTTTTGATATTAAAGCATCAGCCCCGTCAGGTGTCGTGAGCACCTAAAAAATTGGAATGAGAAGAATGGCTCTGGATAAAAAAATACAAAGAAGTACAGATATATGTTACACAAAGATTTGTCCTTAGTCTTCAAACTTAGACTAATGAATGTTGGCATATGGTCCGTGGTTCGCCTGATCCTGCTTATGAGTTGCTTCGTGTCTTTGGCCTTACAATCACCTTTGTATACAATGGAGCTGAGTAGACCAAATAATGCTATGACAGTTTTCGAAACATTTTCACGCTTTCGCTTGAAAAATTTACAGTGCACGCCGCAGTATTTCTTGTTTCTATGGCATGTTGGGATCAATGTTGGAGTGAAAGTGTGTTTGTGACAATTCTAAGGATTCATTTTCAAAAAGTCATATTTCTGTGAAACCATTATTATTCTGAAAGAAAAGTATTTAAGTCATTCTATTTTTTTACTTGCCACCCTCATTGAAATGAAATGACACATTACAAGAGAAAAAAAAATTCAGAAACAAGAATTTTGATGACAGAAACAGCATAAACTGTGGAACTTCTTCGTCTCACCCATATTCCAATCTATTATAACTCACAGCTGTGAGATCAATCGTGGAGATCGAATTAGTGAGCAATATTATACCCATTGTTCTCTTCGAGTACACTATTGGTCCAGATTACTCTCGCTGGTGGCGATGAAGGCGTTCTTGCTGGCGGTTCCACATGTTGTGAGTCAGTTGCCGCAACTTATGTGATCGAATTTGGTCACATTTAAAATGCTGTAACCAAATCTGTTCAAAATGTGCTACGAATCTCCAGACCTTTTCATCGTGGCATCTCCTAGTCGGTGGAAGCTGAACTGTCTCCTCCTGACGACGAATCCGTGCAATGCGAAGTCGAATTTCGACGATGAGGAGGTGATGATCAGACTAGATATCGACACTACGTTTATTCCGTGCAACAAGAAGGCTCCGTCACCATTTTTGGCTGACGCAGATGTTTTTAATTTGATTTTCTTTAAAAGCGGTCACGAGGAACCCACGTGATCTTGTGAACCGGTAGATGGAGGAAAAGCGATCATCATGTGACTTTCTCTTAGAATTCAAATATGTTTTAAAAATGAACCTGGGGTAAAACGCCCGAAATGAATGATTCAAAAGCATGTGAGATAATGGTGAACACATGGTTGTTTATTGATATTAGCGGACTGAACGAAAACCTAACGGGTGAGGTGAATGAAAATGAACGGATTTTGCTCCATCTATTCATTGCAGCTTGATAATGCATAACTTACATTATAAAGTAATTGCGAAATTCGTTCAGAAATGTTCAACAAAAGATTATACATATGAGTGTTAAAAAACATTATTAGCCTTTAGTGTAATGACTTCACTTGTCATAAGACGAGTTTGTACTATCCCATTTAATTCCACCACTTTTTTGTTCCTCTGACAGATACGTATTTCGACCTCAACAGTAAGGCCGTCGACTGAGCCGAAAGTCGAGTCAAGTACAAGACACTGAAGACGGCCTTACTGTTGCGCTCGTAATACGTATCTGTCTGAGGTACAATAAGGTAAGGTTAATTGAATGGGGTAGTACAAACTCGTCTTAAATATGAGAAATGACTATATGAGTGGTCATTTTGCACCCTGGACGCGTTTTGTACTATTCTCCCCTAATTCAAATAATGGAAGCGTAAACACATGACTCCGCTTAGACGTTGAACCTGCTTGAACCTACTTGCATGTTAGAGGAAGTTAAGAAATCGGCCCTTAGTAATGTTCTATTTGAAGAAAGAGAGACAAATTGGGCGATGAACAGAGCTTTCTGAATGATTTACCACCGGCGCACATAGGAGTATGCAGTGCAAAAGCATGGCTGAAACTATGTCAATCATTTTAATAAACAGCAAAGCGTACTTTTTTTGTTTTGTGCTCTTTGTATCGATCTAATAGTGTAGTATGACCACTGGTCAGTTATTGTTATTTGATTGAGCACCACTTGGCATAAGAACGTTGCCTGTGAGAACTACAGCGTGTTTGCAATGCGACGAGTAGTTCCCACCTTGACTCCGCCAATGAGTATGATTTATATGATAATCTACATTTTTTAATTATTACTTACTAAATTTTCCGAAAAGATGTACTTCGTTTGTTCACTTCGACTATACAAATTTGTCATCGCATGTTAAAGTCCCTGCATATTATTTTTATATTACAATCAATGGAGTAGATCAAATAAATACGAAGTGCAAATCAACCGAATTTTTCTTAACAACCATTTACACCCAAAAAATGCGTATGCTACTTATGGATCGTTGTGTTCTTTAAAGTTGAACTCTTCTTTGGCAGTAAAACATTTACGTGAGCTTTGTCGCTCAAAATCATAAATATGTATTTTTTTCGCCTAGCTTTTTTGCCTTTCTCGTATTTTTTTTAGCAAACTTCACTATCTATATAATAAAAAAGAAATGGTCTGTGTTCGTATCCGCATAACTCGAAAACGGCTGGATGGATTTTCTTCATTCCTTCAGCGGAAACGTTCATTATCCTTTCCGACGGGTTTATATGATATTTCCTCATGCAAAAATTATGAGTAAGGTTGAGTAAATCGCGAAACACTAAAATAAAGGTTCGTATGGAAATTTTGCATGAGCAGTTCACAACGCGCATTTTGGCCTACTATGCAGGACAACGTCTGTCGGGTCGACAGGGGTCGACTAGTATTTAAATAAAAATAAGTCACGATTTCGTGAGGATACATAAATGTTTTTCGTGAAGCTCATTAAGGAAACTCCAATTTTCCCAACGCTAAAATGTTGTTGCTTGATCGGATTTGGAACCTAATCAAAAGTTTTATTTCGTAACACATATAAATGGTTAACAAAGCTGATAAAATGTTTTTATCTGTTTGCCAGGATTTGGGCTGAAATACTCCTCAGTGTGGCGGTGTGCCGTTTGTTTCTTTCCATTCTTCGAAAAATTGTGATTAAGGTAGTGCTACACCGAGAAATACCACAAACATTCATTTAAAAATATGGATTTATGTAGTGGTGGGATGCTAATTTTTGTTCCCACTTCATTGTGTCACTTTGAATATTTTCAACGTCTTATTGTAGTTAAATTGAATCTATTTTCATATTTGTACGTAGAAACATATTTTTCATTTGAAATGTTAATCCGTTTGTATCATGATATATTTTAAAATAAACTACGTCTCCCACCCTCAGATTTTTAAAGCCAAGAATAATAGTTGTAGAGAGCAATAATAAAAGTATGGTATTTTCAAAATATTATTTAACAAATATAAAGTGTTTTTTTGAAATATTTTTTCGATTTGATATTTATTTTTTGTTATCCATCACATGATTGTAACATTACAGATACGTATTTCGACTTCGATAGCAAAGCCGTCTTCAGTGTCTCGTACTTGATTCCACTTCAGCCACATCTTACAATTCCTCATAAATCCTAGTATTTTCGCATATGCCCAGTTCTTATACCTGTTCTGGTAGGTTCTAATAAAGAATTGTTGAAAATCTAACAATCACGGCTGGATGTGAAAATCAAATCCAAATTTTCATTAATTTTAGTGCATGGGAACTATTATAAATACAACTGGGTATTGAACACCCTTAAATTGATTTTACTATGGGCCGAGCTGTCAATCAGTTGACCAACTGCCTAGTAGTCAAATTTCCAAAAAAAATGTTTTCAAACATCAGTTTTAGGGTCTACGAGTGTGAAATGTAATATGTAAAAAGCTGCTACCCGCTGGTTGGGTTTGGGTAAAAACCTGATAGGAAAGGATCTAAGCACGCTCCAACACTATTAATTCTCCCAGAACTAACACGAAACTATTTCGCTTACCTTGAACATGTATCCTAGAGATCTCCGCTTTTATTTTATAGGAAAATTTCTTTAATTGCTTATGAAAAGGACTTATAAATCTCGCAAACAATAGAAGTGTATCATATTTTACTATTACACAGCTCAACAAGATTTTGTCCCTAACACCAAATAATGTAGATTTTGGCTCGCTGAATCCGAATCTTGCTCTAACACGTCGAGATTTTGAGATATACCTCAATAAATGTTGTAAAATCAATGATTTCGAGTATTTTGGAACAGCCATCGTTAACCCGACATTTCCAGGATGCTTTTCAACACTGGCTGTGCATGTGCTAAGACAAGACAAGACAAGACAAGACAAGACAGCCATCGTTAACCCTATAAAATGAATTACTAGTCCATCAAGGTCCAAAATGGATCACAAACATCTAATCTTTCGAAATGTGGTGCATTTTGAGGAAGTTAAACATAATAAGTGTGATTTATCTACAATTCTAGTAAGTGAAAGTTATTTAAAAATATGTTTTATGCAAGCCATCTTCGAAGACTTGTATACAAGCCAGGTTATTTTCTGTGAGCGGTTTTGAGAGGAAAGTAACAAGAATTCAATATAATAGTTTGTCCAAGCAAAAAAATAATATGTTTTGAAAGAAAGTTCTATTGAATGTAAATATAATATTGTATTTCCTCTGGCGCGATAAATTTTCAATAATTGCTCAAGTGATATGGTGTATTTACTGTAAATCGAAGCTCTTTTATTATGTTCATTCGAATAAAGCAAGTACGAGAACTGTACGCAGTTCTATATATTTTGATTATTCCTGCTATTTATGATAATTCCAATATTCATATGAAAGAAATTTGGGCGGAAAACTATTAATTAACAAAATCAATCACGAATCGATAAGTTGCATTCGGTCGTTCATGTATATGATTGCATACAAGCTGAAGCGACGTTGACGGCTACGCAACAGAAACCGGAAAACGTCAACAACCTACTAGATGTTGCAATAATTCCAATGCAATTTCTCTTATCTATGGCCAGCTTATATCAGTGGGAAAAGTTCACTAGCTTTATCAAGCTTTGTTATGTGCTAAGATGCAAAGTTATGAGCTAGAAAACAAAACTTGGGCTCCGCTCCACTTGTGCGCTGTTCAACATGTTACAGTTACCCGAGCGTATGGTTGGATGGTCCGCCAATTCTACACTCTGATATTTCTCTAATTTAACAAAACAACGGCATGAATGAGAAAATTTACGATGAAGTTACAAAATGTTAATGTTTCAACTTAGTTTCCGAGTGCTGGAGTGCTTTCATAAGTCAATGTGACTTGAATGCTATGGTAGGGGATCTAGTAGAGGATTTGAATTTATTCAAATTGCAATTCGATCTGCTTCCTTGTTGATTAAAAGTAAGGAACTTTCTGGATCATCATGTTCGCACTATATTCTAGCACAACACAATTGCACGCCTGAGCCTACCAAATAAACGAACTTGAAAAAAAAAACAACACAATTGCAACATGATAACAGATTACGTTTGGTTATTGGAAGTTGCAACAACCAGAAATCGAGGATAACATTTTAGGAGTAGGAGAAATGTTGAGCATAAAATGAAAAAAATGGATATTTTATTAAAAGTCGAATGATACATATATTTACAAACTGACTAGTATCTCTATACTTCATTCAACATTTTCATATCCCAGTTCCTCTGGCCGTATGTTGTTGAATTTTTGGTGGCGTGATGGTGATGGCGTTTGCATGCAAGTTTTTGAAACGGATTTGCATGGAATATTTTTAAATTAAATTCACTGAACTTAAATTCAAGGAAAACCGAATAGAAAACAATTCTAACGTGCAAATCTGATGAAAATTCATTAGATCAGATATGCTTATACCGCTTCGGGTATTGATTGACCTAAAATTATGTTTATATACTACATGAAAGTCCTTCAAAAAATGCCAATTTCTTCAAAATAGATTAATCTAGCTATATCTCAAAATTTGGACGTGTTAGAGCCTATCTGAGGACAGATTCGGATTCAGCGAGCTAAAATCTACTGAAGACACATTAATTGATTCTGAGGACCCGCAAAAGGTTAAATTTTGTTCCCCTGTGTTATTGGTACAACCACTCTAGTATTTTACACGATTTTAGCAAACGAAAGCAGAAATCCTTCTTCTCTTCCTTCTTATTGGCATTATATCTCCCACTGGGACATTGCCGCATTGCAGACTACCACAGTCTGCGAGGTTTCTAAGTCAAGTTACCATGTTTGCATTTGTATATCATGAGGCTTCTTCTTCTTCTTCTTATTGGCATTACATCCCCACACTGGGACAGAGCCGCCTCGCAGCTTAGTGTTCATTAAGCACTTCCACAGTTATTAACTGCGAGGTTTCTAAGCCAGGTTACCATTTTTGCATTCGTATATCATGAAGCTAACACGATGATACTTTTATGCCCAGGGAAGTCGAGACAATTTCCAATCCGAAAATTGCCTAGACCGGCACCGGGAATCGAACCCAGCCACCCTCAGCATGGTCTTGCTTCGTAGCCGCGCGTCTTACCGCACGTCTAAGGAGGGCCCCTGTCATGAGGCTAACACGATTATATTTTTATGCTCAAAGAGTACGGGTAAATTCCCTAGATCGGACGGGGAAATAAACCCAGCCACCTTCAGCATGATTTTTATTTGTAGACTCGCATCTTACCGAAATCCATTCGACGAATTTTTTATTCCTAGTGTGACACATAACAAGTCTTTGAATGACCTGTTTTACTTTGAACATCAAATGTTTGATATTGATTGAAAGTGTGACTTGAGAATCATCTCCAATGAATATTATTGTGCGCTGGTGTGTAGATGTAGATGAAACGCCACTGGCCATGTAAACAGCTGTGGTTCATTTTATTAACTAAACGCAAGTGGAGAATCGCCTTGGAGTCAACTCATAAAGAACCAATCATACACATACCTTCCCTTCTAGCGACTTACCCGGAAGAAGTCCCATGTCGAGCCATGTATGAGCGTGCCGTACTGCACTTCGGTCTGCGAGGCCAGATCCTCGGGGGAGTTGATTGGTGTGACCATCCGCTCGACGGTCAGAAACGCCGCCAGGTTGGCAGTGTACGATGAGATGAGTATGAGCGTGAAGAACCACCAGACCGAACCGACGATTCGACCCGAGATGGATCTCGGCGAGATGTCACAGCCCTGCTGCATGAACGCCCCCAGCGCAAACCAGAACGAGTTCAGTATGCTGAACTCGTTCACCGTAGCCTGCGGGACGGCGTCCGGTTGCTCGCCTGCAAGTATGCCAAACGCGTTTCCTTTGTCTAGGTTAATGGGGAATGAAAAAGCTACACGATCGAATTAGGTGCTCGAAAATTAATTACCGTTATAATTAACTAGCCGCCACTCGAACGGTGAAAAGCGGGATACGATGTACAGGACAATGCTGACGCCGACGTAGCTAAACAGGACACATATCTACGGAGGTCGTTGTCGTTGTCATAGTCGCCGCCGATGTCGTCATTGGCCAGGTCCACCAGGTCCACGTGCGGGTCCGGAGAAAATTGATGTTTATGATGGGAACGGCAAGCCGGAAGGCAAGAAAGATACAGAGATACACAGACGCATTCACACAACGGGAAATGACATCAGGTTTTAGTCAGAATGCTTGGTTGTTCATACAAACACTATGGCGTGCACAGGATTTTGTTAGGGGTCTCAGCAATATAAGTCTATTAGAGTAAGTTGCTATACCTGGAGCATCATCACATTTTTTTGTTGCAGAAAAGTTGTCTTGGTGTTGAAATTTATAAATGTTCTTGTTACGTTAAAATTCTTTCGAAAAACATTCTTGTTTTATTTACTGGGGAAACTGATTAAATTCATATTAAAAACTTTGACCCCACATTCACCTCAATCCAGTGCACGCATATTCCTTACAAACAGATAGTTAATGAAATGTTTGCCGGCGGCAGGTAATTTAATGCTATTTGGCTCTTACCCAAATCTCTTTCGACAGCGGATTGAGAAAGCTAAACACGCCGGGCTTCTGCTTGACCGGCCGCTTGATCATAATGGAAATGCCGAGTGACATAAACGGCTTACTGAAGTCGATAACGCGTTCCCGCTCGGAGGTAATTGTCATCGATGCGATTGCGATGTCTGCTTCCTTGCGGACCAGCTCCCCAACCATGCCGTCCCAGCCGCCCTTCACGTCCGGATTCTCGGCGCCGTACTGGCCATCCTTGACGATGCGTAACTCGTCTGAGAAATGGAGAGACAGAGAGAAAGCGGTGCGTCCGATGCGGCAACCAGACCAAACCGAAAGGTAAAACATTAAATTAGATTTATGGGATGCACACAACTGCCAAATGGCTTATGGACACAACAGCACTACTGAACTATAAATACGATAGGACTTTCAGGTACGGAAACAATAGGAAGGGAGGCGCCCTAGCACCTAGTGAATTAATGTTCTCTGGTGGGTTGGATAGAATGGTCCAAAATGTACAATCCAAAACATATGTGTGTGTTTTTTAAATCATCTGATTTTGCAACGGATTTTACACAATGTTTTGATCACTATTGAATTTAACTGTGATTGAATCAAACAGAATATTGCACAAAGCAACTCATTAAAAAAAATACAAGTCAAACATTTTTCCGGGCAGAAACACACACAGTTTGGGTATCACAGGTTGAATTATTTGGAGATTAAATCATAGTTGTTAATATCACTATTCCATTTTAAAGGTTTGATAATTTATGATCATTTTATCATTTTCAATTTCGTTGAATATTTTAGCGTTGAACATTTTGGACCACTCTCTGCTAGGGAGAAAAGCGAGTACGGGTTGGTTCTGCAGTAGCCGGAAATGAAATTTTTAATTGCTGCTGCTGGCGGTACGCGGTTGCGGTTTTTGGTGTTTTGGCGACGCTTTTTCGGTGATACGGCGAATGAGATATTGAGAGTAATGAGGGGAGTTCCGTTGTGCAACAGTTCGAGCATTGTAGTAATAGTTGAAATGGATTTTGTATTCATCCAGTTCTATGTTGTATAAGGTCATAGTGACACCTTTTGACGAATAATTCATTATTAAGATATGGGTGAAGGGTCAACGAAAATTATGTAGTTAGAATAGAACTGCCAAATTATAGTGTGCTTTGAGGTAACTTTAGTGCCATTATTTTCTGATACATAAATACCTTTTTATCTCTTTTTAAATTTACCTTCGATTGACATTGCTGCAATTGAGGGACCATACACTTATTACGTAAGAGATTATTCTGGTTTTGGTTATTCTGCAAGATTTTATCCATGCAAATTCGTTCCATCTAAAGCATTCGAAAAACCCTAATTAATATACCTAGTGATGATCATGCTTTTCTCGATGACGTGGTGCAGATGTTATACGTTTCTTGTGTCAGATTTTCTCCCTGTGAACGTGTCTTTGTACATTTTTTTCAAGATTTTTAAAGTTAAGAGAAAAAAATCCACCTATAAGCTGAACAAAAAAAAATTTGAATCAAGATCAAGAGTTGTGCAGTGTGATCCAATATGAGAATTCCGTAGGAAATTATGGCGATTCGCGATTGGAGTGCAGTAATTGGTGCTACTCAAGTCCATGCCTTCGTAATATTATCGGAGTCCGGTGGCAAATGATCACTTTAAATCTATTCCATCCAATAACTCAAAGGGAATAGCGCTGCTGGACATGGATTGCGAACATTGCAGACGTGCAGATAAGTACGGAGGATTTCTTAACTTATTTCTTGTATTTCACTTAGCATTTTCGGATCACAAACATGGAAGGTTCTACTCCGGGCCATTTACTAGTTTACCTTTTTCATGATACTTTTTTTTTGCTCAGTTGATTCAAAGATTTATTCAGGGTCGCCTATCCCAAGGAGCCCATATTTTTTGTCGCCTCTAACTGTTTTTGAAGTTTGAAAGGAAAGATCAGAAACGTGTTGATTTTCAAGCTTGTTATAACATTCGCCCGATTTCAAACCATTACACTCAACCCTCTTTTTACGGCAGTTTTTTTACGTCACTTCGTTTTACGGCCTCCTTTTTACGGCACGTGACGTACCTAAAAAGAATATGAAACATTATTGACATCCAAAAGTAAGCCTATAAGAAGGCACTCTTAGAAACCTAAAGTACAAAGTAGATGCTTTGTATACACATCATTTGCCTTCAACAATTGTTCCGTTCTAGGTCATCCAAGAATTTCCTGGAGTCTACACGCGTAATCGAGGACCTAAGGTGTACAAGCGTAGCGAAAAAGCTGTTATCTCTTGTATAAAATAGTTTATGCCCAATTTGATATATTGCACCAAATTCCGTTCCATTCCGTCATACAAGAATTCCCTGTAATATAGGTCTTGAGGTCTACCCGCGTAACCGAAGGGCTGTTATCTCTTTCATTGAATGATTCATGCTCTATAAGATCTATTAAACCAAACTCAATATGCCTTAAGTAGCCGTTCCTTTCCTGGTCATCCAGGAATTCCCTAGACTCCTCAGCCGCGGATTCATCCCAAATATGTCCTCCGGGCATTTGTCTTTCACTTGCGTCTCAAATTATGCATATGAGTTGTTCTAAGATCTCCAAATTGCCCTTGAGTTTGAATCAAATGGTCTGCCGAATCAACCAAGGCTTTCATGATGTCCCCAGCCGCGGTATCAACCCAATTATGTCCTCCGAGTAATTGTCTGTCATTTGCGTCTCAAATCCTGACTTATGAGGTGTAGTAAAATCTGCAAATCCTCCTGGAATTTGAATCAAATGGTCTGTAGAATCAACCAAGGCTTCCATGATGTCCATAGCTGCGGTAATAACCCAATTATGATTCCCTGTGTCGCATCGGACCGAGTCAGACGCATTTAGTTTGGATCTCTCACTCGAACTCGATCAAGTGTATTTTTAAGTTGCCAAATAAACGGCACCGAAGTTTCGCAAGGTGAATTCCTGGCGACCAGAAGGAAGCGGGCTGTAATTGGTAAATTACCAACCGGTAATCATTACAGCGCCGTGAATATCAGTATTCGGACAGAGCATCATCCATCCCCGTACGACGACGTTCGTAGGCACCTACAAAGGCAGAAACAAAACGGCTAAGTACCTATTCGCTTTGTATTGTTTGCATGCGGTGGAGTGCGGTCAGGGCTGCGAAATGGTGAGTTGATATCCGGGAAGGGGCGCCTAACATAGCTCTGGTCCTCACAAGTTCCAATACTCACGCTTCCACGGGTCTTCCGATGACAATTGACCGCCAGCTAAGGGTTGCGTACTTAGCTGGTAGTGCAGCCTGGGCACTGTTGTCCTTCTGACATCAGCTAGAGTGAGAGGGTGCGTCCTGTGGGGTCTGCCTAGGATGTGGTGGGCTTCGACAGTGGGCTCTGTTGAACTCCTATAAAAAGCTGCATGTGTCCCCAAGCAGGCCCTATCAAAGGGACCGTGTGCCGCTCAAAGCGCACTAGCCTAGTCCTGGTGTTGGGTGGGTCTTTAAACAAATTTGACCCGACTGACCGAGCGTCTGTTCACCAAGGAGTTGCGGCTCCAACAGCGTCTGTTCTGGCATCCAGCGGCTGAGTATGAAATGCTATTCCCCGGAAGCTATACCTAAGATGGCAGCCCCATCCCTGTCGATAGGGAACCTTGGGCCAACAACCTACTGTTCCCGAAACATCAATGTGTTCGAGAATCCGATAATGAAAGAATACGGACTGATTTTACGGCGACGACTCTTAGCGCGAAACAACGGACACGAATAGGAACATGGAACGTTTTAACCCTAGCCCAGCAGGGTAAATTGGCACAACTTGCCAATGAGGCACGCCGCATGAAGCTTGAGATCCTGGGACTGAGTGAAGTCCGTTGGCCAAACTTTGGAGAACACAGAACGCTGTCGGGACAAGTTCTGTTATACTCTGGTTTACGAGGTGAACATGCTCCCCGGCATCGCGGAGTTGGCTTCCTACTAAGCGCTCAGGCACACTCTGCGCTTATGAAGTGGGAACCTATAAGTGAAAGGATAATCGTTGCCAGATTTAGAACACGGGTCCGAAACCTTACTATAATCCAATGTTATGCGCCAACCGATGCTGCCGATCTGCAAGACAAAGAGAACTTCTACAGTCAACTCAATGCCGTCGTAGATAGAATTCCGAAAGGTGATATCAAGATCTGTTTGGGCGACATCAATGCGAAGATTGGATCCGACAACTCGAACCATGAGCGCATTATGGGACGCCATGGTCTCGGAGAAATGAGCGAAAACGGAGAGCTGTTCGCAGAATTTTGTGGTAATAACGACATGGTGATCGGGGGATCGCTCTTCCATCATCGACCGGTTCACAAGGTCACGTGGGTCTCCCGTGACGGCTTTACAGAAAATCAAATCGACCACATCTGCATCAGCCGAAAATGGAAACGGAGCCTTCTTGATGTACGGAATAAACGTAGTGCCGATATCGCGTCTGATCATCACCTCCTCATCGGCGAAATACGCCTGCGCATTGCGCGGATTCGTCGGCAGGAGGAAAGAGTTGGACGACGATTCAACACACGCCGACTGGAAGATGCCACGGTGAAACGGTCCTTCGTTGTAGAACTGGAGACGCGTGCTGCAGATATTCCGGAAGGTGGCAGCGTGGAAGACCAATGGACCGCCATCAAGAATGCCTTCATCACCACCAGCGAGAACAATCTGGGCGAACTACGCACCCAGAGAAAACAATGGATCACCGATGAGACCTGGAGAAAGATAGAGGAGCGAAGAGAAGCCAAAGCCGCGATAGAGCGATCGAAAACCAGAGAAGCCAAAGTCTTAGCCCGTCAACGATACGCGGATCTTGAGAAGGAAGTAAAACGCTCATGTCGACGGGACAAGCGAGCGTGGGCAGACTCTCTGGCCGACAAAGGAGAGAGAGCCGCCGCAACCGGGGACATTCGCCTCCTCTACGATATCTCACGACGCTTAAGCGGGGCGAAGATGAATGCAACGATGCCTGTGAAAGACGCGAATGATCAGTTATTGACCGACCCAACTGACCAGCTGAAACGCTAGTTCGAGCACTTCGAACAACTTTTTCAAGTGCCAGCCAGGTCATCTCCACCTCGGCATGACCTGCCTAGGATCCGACGTATAACACGCGTCAATACCGAAGCTCCATCACTGCTAGAGATTCAAACAGCCATCCAAAGCATGAAATCGAATAAAGCCCCAGGGGTCGACCGCATATCAGCCGAGATGCTCAAAGCTGACCCCATGACATCCGCTCAACTACTGCATCGTTTATTTCGTAATATCTGGGACACCGCAACTTTCCCGGTCGACTGGATGCAAGGTATCTTAGAGAAGGTGCCCAAAAAGGGTGACCTGACTGTATGCGATAACTGGCGAGGCATTATGTTGCTGTGTACCGTTCTCAAAGTTCTGTGCAAAATTATTCTAGCCCGGATTCAGGAGAAGATCGATGCGACTCTCCGGCGGCAGCAAGCCGGATTCCGTGCCGGAAGATCCTGTGTGGACCATATTGTCACGCTCCGCATAATTCTGGAGCAGGTCAACGAATTCCAAGAGTCCCTTTACTTGGTATTCATTGACTACGAAAAAGCTTTCGACCGTCTCAATCACGCGAATATTTGGGGCGCCCTGAGACGCAAGGGAGTTCCTGAGAAAATCATCGGCCTCATCGCGTACGAGGCCTTCTCGCGTAGAGTGCTGCACAATGGGGTCTTGTCCGACCCTATCCGGGTCGTAGCTGGTGTGAGGCAAGGATATATTATATCACCGTTACTGTTCCTCATCGTAATCGACGAGATTCTGATAGATGCGATTGACCGTGAACCAAACCGCGGGCTGTTATGGCAGCCTATAACCATGGAGCACCTAAATGACTTCGAATTGGCTGATGATGTTGCACTCCTCGCGCAACGGCGCTCTGATATGCAGAGTAAGCTCAACGACCTTGCCGAGCGCTCCTCTTCGGCAGGTTTAGTCATCAACGTCAACAAAACCAAATCGTTGGATGTAAACACGGTGACTCCTTCCAGTTTCACAGTAGCCGGGCAACCAATATATTGGTAGCCAAATGGCGTCAGACGGCGGTACCAAGATCGACATAGGCGCACGGATAAAGAAAGCAAGGGCTGCCTTTGCGAGTTTAAGAAATATCTGGAAAAACAGGCAGATAAGAGAACGCACCAAAATACGAATTTTCAACTCTAACGTGAAATCTGTGCTGCTATACGCTAGCGAAACATGGTGTGTATCAGTGGAGAACACTCAACGGCTGCAGGTGTTCATTAACAGATGCCTGCGGTATATAATTCGGGCCTGGTGGCCTCACAACTCCATCGTCGTTGTCACCAGAGGCCGATAGCAACAGAAATTCGGGATCGGAAGTGGGGCTGGGTCGGCCACACTCTACGTAGGGGCGGAAACGAAATCTGTAAACAAGCATTAGACTGAAACCCAGCGGGACATCACAGCAGAGGCAGACCCGGAGGCTCATGGCGGCGAAGCCTCAATAAAGAAATAAAAGAAGTCGACCAAAATCTAACCTGGCAACAGGTTAAAGCGATAGCCGGGCAACGCAAAGGATGGAGATCTTTCAAGTCGGCCCTTTGCACCACCGGAGGTGTACAGGACCCATAAGTAAGTAAGTAAGGAGTTGGGTACACTTTTTTCTCGACAGAAAGAATCGGACAGTGCAGAAAGAGTGAAAGAGTGAAAGAGAGCCTGGTCCAAAAAAATATTTTTTTCTTAAATCAATTTATTTAAGTTTTTTTTTTATCTTTGATACATGGATGAAGTGAGTGGAGGCGGAACGCCTTCCAAAGACAATGTCGTTCGCACACGATTTTACCAGGCCACATCACCTAGTCCCTGGTTGTTTACTTTCGGCAGAAAGTGAAAAGTATTGATTTCTTAGGAATCAAACGTGACTTGACGCGTCGTTTTCCGAAAACTGATTTTCATCAGATCAATCGGAACAAACTACGTGTAACCGCACCTACATTCCAGGATGCAAATGCTATCGCAAAAGACCAGAACTATAATGTGGAATATTTGGTTTATGTCCCCTCGGGGGAGGTCGAGATTGAAGGCGTAATTAACGCAGCGAGCCTGACTTGCAAGGATGTACTCGCAGGAAAAGGCCGTTTAAAGAATGCCCTGCAGTCTACCGTGGATATTCTGGACTGCAAGGAATTGCGTTCAGCAGCTCCCAGTGCGCGTTGGTCCTCCACGAGCATCGTCCAGGTCTCGTGTCCGTAGAGAACTACCGGTCTTATAAGCGTTTTGTAGATAGTCAGTTTGGTACGGCGGCGAACTCTATTCGATCGGAGCGTCTTGCGGAGTCCAAAGTACGTACGATTTCCAGCCACTATGCGTCTCCGAATTTCTCTGCTGGTATCGTTATCGGCGGTCACCAGTGAGCCCAAGTACACGAATTCTTCAACCACCTCGATTTCGTCACCACCGATATAAACTCGTGGTGGGTGGCTCACACAGGCTTGACAAAACTCCTCACCCTCGCTAGAGTCAAATAAAATCATCATCAGCAAAATGCTGCCTTCGCATCCTCACAGTTGAGTAGAAGCGTAAAAAAGCAGAGGTACAAAACCGCTGAGTGAGGAAAAGCAAAATAAAAACACATGTGAGTGTGGCGTCAGGCGAAAGAGCATTCATTGAGCCTCCGGAGCGACGCTTTGTATGTGAAAAAATCTTGGAGGCTGTTTTGAGTGTGAGTGTAAATGAGTGACGCACCACAAGAAAAAGATGAACAGATAGACTCGCTCTTGTTTTGCGATGCACAAGCTCGCGTTAAATGATGCACAGTGTTGTGAGTTTTGATGCTTATTTCTGCTCCTCAAAAAAACTCTTGCTCTTGCTCTTGCTCATTTTGTACTCGGCGAGGAGTTTTTGGCAAGCCTGGGCTCACATTGACCTCTCTTGAGCCTTTTCCTATCATGTACTTCGTCTTCGACGTATTGATGACTAGTCCAATCCGTTTAGCTTCGCTTTTCAGTCTGATGTAGGCTTCCTCCATCCTCTCAAAGTTACGTGCCATGATATCAATGTCGTCGGCGAAACCAAATAACTGGACGGACTTCGTGAAAAACGTACCACTCGTGTCAATCCCTGCCCTTCGTATTACTCCCTCCAAAGCGATGTTGAATAGCAGACACGAAAGACCATCACCTTGCCGTAACCCTCTACGGGTTTCGAAGGGACTCGAGAATGCCCCTGAAACTCGAACTACGCACATCACCCGATCCATCGTCGCCTTGATCAACCGTATCAGTTTATCCGGAAATCCGTTATCGTGCATTAGCTGCCATAGCTGGTCCCGATCGATTGTATCATATGCGGCTTTGAAGTCGATAAATAGATGATGTGTGGGGACGTTGTATTCGCGGCATTTGTGGCATGGACCCTCCCCATGGTTTGCAAGAATGCCCGGTGTACAAAAAGCGCACCCAAAAAGTTAAGCGCTCGTTAGTACAGCGCTCTAAGCAGTCGAATGCAGAAATGGTGAAGTCGCAAGACACATCCGCAACTGCCAACGCAACGGCTGCTATTTCAGCTGCCGTTCAAGTAAGTGATTTTTATGATGTCATTTCCATAGACGAATCGGACTCTGACGTAGCCGATATGGATGATTCTGCGGAGGTACACGTACCCGAAAAGAGAAAGAAACTGTCTTCCCCGGGATTGCGCCGTAAGAAAACAAAAATCATCCCTAGAAGCTTGCCTAAATCTGATGGTAATGGGGGATTATTTAAAATTCCGAAGCAACCTGTCTATACTGCTCCTTTTGACCCATGTTACAGTAGGACATTCCCGCCATTGCCTAAAACTGATGTTACAAAAAAACATCAGTTAAGGAATATCTCTGAGCAGAAAACTGCTACTCGCACTTCCAAGAAAAGAATCTCGTCCAAGCGAGGATTGATATCCTTTAAGGACCTTGTGGATCGTATTTTGAACTTATTCAATATTCCGAATTCATTGAGGCCAATCATTGACCTTTTTATTCCAACAGTTGAAAGTTATCTGAAGCAATTGACTGTTTCATGGCCCCTTCTTGCAGGACTTGTATCTTTCGATGGATAATACGGCCATACAAGATACAATCACTGTGCTGCAGTGGAACTGTCACAGTCTGAAACATAAATTGGACGTGTTTAAATTCTTCACTTGTCATAAGGCGAGTTTATACAATCCCATTGAATTCCACACTGAAGACGGCCTTACTGTTGAGGTCGAAATACGTATCTGTCAAGATACAATTAAGTGGTGGAATTCAATGGGATTGTATAAACTCGCCTTATGACAAGTGAAGACATTCCACTAAAAAGCTCAAATAATTTTCTTATCAACGTGTTTAAGTTTTTAATTCGCAACTCAGATTGCGATATATTTGCACTCTGTGAAACATGGCTTTCTTCTGAAGATGAAATCAACTTCCACGATTTTAACATTATTCGCCAAGATCGGAATGATCATTATGGTGGCGTTCTTTTGGGAATCAGAAAATGTCACACTTTCTACAGAATTCCCATTCCGACTGTTAATGGTTTAGAAATCGTCGCTTGCCAAGTAAATGTAAAGAATAAAGACCTTTGCATAGCTTCAGTGTATATTCCCCCAAATGCCTCACTTAATCGTCGGCATCTTTGGAGCGCAGTCTCTCTTTTATCATCCCCAGTTTTAATACTGGGGGATATGAATGCACATGGTATTGCATGGGGCGAAACTAGAGACGATAACAGAGCGCCTATTTTCTATGATTTGTGCGACGTTATCAACTTGAATATTTTGAACACAGGCGAAGTAACTCGAATAGGACCTCAAGGTCAGAAAAGTCGAATAGATCTGTCTTTATGCTCTAATTCACTATCATTAGATTGCACGTGGAAGGTAATCCAAGATCCCCATGGTAGTGACCACATGCCGATAGTCACCACAATCAAAAGCGACTATCAACAATCACTGCCAGTTAATGTTCCTTTCGACCTCACGAAAAACATTGACTGGCAAAAATTTGCATCGGCTGCAAAAATTGGTCTTGAATCAACTGATACTCTTCCTCCACTGGATGAGTATCGATTCCTTGCCGAATTGATATTCATAAAAGCGCATTAGAAGCTCATAATCGACGCGTTCCAAGTACATATGTCATAAGACGACCAGCCACTCCTGGATGGGATGATGAATGTACTAAGTTGTATTCCGAGAAATCTGATGCCTTCAAGGCTTTCCGTAAACACGGAAGGCCTGAGCTTTTCGAAGAGTATTTGAGGCTTGAAAGAAAGCTCAAAAATCTTCTCAAGGCGCAAATTCAACCACCTTCCGAAACCATTATTCCGAAACCAACCACCGTAGACCATTATTTCATCTTCTCGGATAGTCTTGATTCTATCGAGGCTCTCCAGGTCGATGAAACCTGTTAAGCACGCATCTTACTTTCTTACAACTATAAGAGAGCAGGTGCGTGATTTGGTCGAAAGATCATTCAAGCTTACCATTGTATGGGTCCCATCCCATTGCCTAATCTATGGCAATGAGAAGGCGGACTCGCTAGCAAAGGTAGGCGCAAAGGAAAGTGAAGTTTATGATAGACAAATCTCGAATAACGAGTTTTTCCCATTAGTCCGTCAGAGTACTCTTCAAAATTGGCAAATGATTGGTCACACAATGAACAATGAACTATTCACTAAACATACATCTCTACAGAATAAACCTGATCGATAGCAATCTATGTAGATGCGGAGCCAGTTACGATGACATCGATCGCGCAGTTTGGTATTGCTCGGAAAATGACGCCTCCAGAGAGCATTTATTCGATACCCTTGTGGCCCGAGGAAAACAACCCTTCAGGGAGATAAGAGGTGTTTTGGGAGATCGCGATGTGATATATATGCAGACCATCTATGCCTTCCTTTGCTTGGCTGATATCAAAGTTTAATGCCTATATTCTTCTCTTCCTCGGTTTTTTTTTTGATTCTGTTTCTCTGTACCATGTACCACGATGCTCTGGCCATCCGGAAGATGCTTCCTGACGAACCAAAATCGAGCACGACGCCACGCAAAACCGTTTTCAACGTTCAACGTCAAACGCCCGGATGAGAAGCTGAAATAACCTAAGCCCAAATCCCTACCCCTTCCGTCCTGTTTTAAGTAATTTTTAACCCTGATTCACCACGAGTATTATGGTCTATGTCCCCTCCCAACTAACTGATAAGATGATATACCATGTAAAAATATTATACTTGAGAATTGCGGCTCCGCAAAGTGTCACACACGACTGAGCCTACCAAATAAATGAACTGGTTAAAAAAAAGATTTACGAAAGATTTGTTGAATACAATTATAATATAAGAACGTTAAAAATACTGACTTACTTTTGATGATTGAATCACATCACTATATAAATGACATGCTATGAGCAAACGGTCAGCATTTGGTATTAAATGACAGGAAATTACTGTAAGCTGTTTGTTTTATATGCTCGAGTTGAGATGCGTCACAATTAATGAAGAGCTTTTAAAGATCTCATTAAAGGGTGCAATAGGGCGTGAATTTTAAAGGATCGTACACCTATAACGTGAGAAATTTTTCAGGATTTTTCTACCTCATCTGCCCCCATAAGTGCTTACGTAACATGTGTACGGCCCCTTAAAGACCGTCACCGTTGCACCACTTTGCTAGTTGAAAATGAAGTCTGCGACGTGTGTTTCCAACCGTAAACCTAGGATTGAATAAATAATCCCGTCTATCACGTAGAGACGGAAGTATTACTATTGACTGCTGCACCGTCATAAACCACCTCTCGTCATTTTCGTTCCTCGACGAAAAACGCTGAAACGTTTCGCAAAAGCATCCCATCATTAAATAGATTTTTCTGTAATGAAAATTAAATTCTCTGGACCATAAAATTCCCCATCTCTCGCCCACTATTGCTGTTGAGTGAAACCAAGATGACCGGACCGTCAGCAGCAGCACCGGCAGCCTCCCTTGAAAAGTATAAATAACAATAAACACTAAGGGCTCATATATCACTGGGGGCTTTTGCTTTGGCACACCCGACGCTGTCGGAGCAGCCGACTGCAAACGTGAATCTAGACTCTAGAGGGACCCATACCGACGAGGCAGGGAGGGGAGGGTGGTTAGATACGTACAGTTGATGCCAAGTTTTTTCGCCACTAAATCAGCCAGATCCTTGCAGTAGCCCTCGAAGCGATCGTTGCCCTCCAGCGTCTCGCCCGGTTCCGGCTGCCGCAGCATAACGTACGGTTCCTCGATGATGGTCGTTACGATGTAGGTCTTGTTCCGCTCGTAGTTCATGTCCGTTTTCAGCCGGGTGTATTTGGCCACCACCGGCATCAGGCCGTTCTCGTCGGACCACTCGGCCACCTTCACCATCGCGCTGTTCACCGTCATCTCGACCACGTGCAGTGTGTAGTTCTGCCGTTTGCCATCTTCATTAAATCTTATGTCTCCCGTAAGGCCGGAAATTTCCACCTGCAAAGAGTCGAAGCGAGTAGAAAATCAGATAAAGTGGAAAACTGGCGCTGGGAGTCGGGAGGGATGGCAGAGATAAAAGTTATGTTTCGCAGCACCTGTGTGGTGTAAATAACATGTCTCGGCAGCGATAGAGCTGCAGTAGTGGCATCGGGCACTGAAACGCCACTCCATTTCATACATATCGAGGGTGCACTAGACTAGCTGTCATAAATCTGCTAATGCTTCGAGGTGTGATTCGTGGGGGTGTTCACAAAATGTATTTTGGAGATATTAATCTATATTGGATACGGCAAAGAAAACCGGCACAGAGTAAATTGGAATCCGGCGGTGTCAGTTATTTGGATGACACGGAGTAAAGATTCAACAGATACCGTGGCGAGCATATTTCAGAGCCCCATCGGCTGTTTTATTTAACACCAAACAAGTGAAATCATTAGAAATTCACATTAAAATTGTTTATGACAATTATTGTAGATATGTGTATTTTTCACATTATGTTGTGAATGAACTAAAATAATTCACTCGTCAACGCATTTACTCACAAACATAAAAAAAGTCCTTCATAGAACCAAATCGACACTCGTTTTTTTTTTAATTATTAACGGCAGACTTTATTTCAAAATAAACGAGTTTGTGAATCTGTTGAAAAGAGTCTGTTGAAATTCTCATCAATTGTAAAATGCATTTTGAATTGGATTTGAAATATTTGCAGGAAATTTGAATGAATTTAGATATGTTTGACTAAATTCATTATTTTTTAAAATCATGCACTATCATGAAAATAGGAATTTGCTGATTTGCATTGAAATTTTACTTTGGTAAAATAAACTAAAAGATTAGTTTCGAAACATATTATGCTTTCATATGAAAACTATCAATCTCGGCTGAATATTTTGATTGGACACCTTGAAACAAAACACCATTCGAAGTACCAATCAGAAGGTTTTGATAAAAATGATGACATTATTATTTAATACTTAAACGGAAATAAACTTGTGTAGAAGAAAAATTACCTGAACGTCAGCTATAATAGCTTAAAACCATGTCAAACATCCCCTCCGCACCGCAAGAAACCGAATCAACTTACCTTTCGCAGATAACGGGAAATTTTATCGCCATGTTCCCACGGTTGCACACCCCGACCGGACGCGTTGCAATCAATCGGCCGGGTCCCGTTCGGTGGCACGTTGAACTGGCCTCTGCTGGTGCGCATGGTGTACGCCCGGAACTGGTCCGGCTTTTTGCGAACGATTTTCGAGAAGGCTTCCACCAGCACGTAAACCGCATCGTACATCAGGGCAGCTTGGGCGGAAATGAGTTCCTTGCCGGCGCCTTGCGACGTCTGCGGATCCAGCCGCTTCCAGCCGTCCAGGAATTCCTTCACGTACTTTCGGCTGGTGTCCACAATCCGGAAGCCGGTAATATTGATGGCACCGTATTCGATCACTTCGCTCTCCCAGCGGTCGTCCATCACCTGGAAAAAAAATTGCAGAAAAATACAGAACTGAAGTAAGTAACTCGAAACGTGAACGTGGCGTTTATCGGAAACCGGGTTCCACCAGCGGAACAACGACGACCGGTTCTCCGGTCGAGAGATTGCGCTCCGCTACATGATGTGATATAAATCACGTTTCCATAAATACCAAGTGTGTACCTAACAACCTTTAGCTTGAGGGAGATGGGGAAAGCGACATTTCCGACAAAGACACACAAAATAAGTAAGTCGTCTTCTCCTGGTGCGGTGTCAGCAAGGACTTCGAAGTAAGGAAAAAGTACGAATCTTTCCTCCAGGGAATGTGTACCGAAGTACAGAGAAAGAAAAATAATCTGACGACTCGGCGACGATTTGTTCCGCTTGAGGACTTTTATTTATGTTTAATCATAGTTATTGATTAGAAGTCTTCCGTTCCTTCTCTCCGGCAGGAATCTCGATATTGGTACGGTCGGTCGCAGCCTTACCACAGTTGGCTGGATCTCAGCAGCGACCGGGCGGTTTCGGAGCCGGAAGCAGGGATGGCGTAGCAAATTGTAACATAACCACTAGCAGACATCAAGCAGCGGGGGATTTATGATATGGTGGCAGAAATTCGATGCCAGAATCAAACCGCTATTATTGCGAGCAGCCAGCAGCGGTGGCAGCGAACGAAGGGAGACACATTTTTGCGCGCAATGTTGTCGAGATGTAGGTGGTAAGGTAATAATGGAATGACGACGTCGAGTAGGTACCTAACTGTTATCGATGTTGTACGACATGACTATCGGATTTTTATTGTCGTATGGTTCATAGGAATTTAGTTTTTCACATTTGTTGCAAAGTGTATTTATGTTATCGATCGGTAATTCAACGTTTAGGATACGAGTTTTCTATAAAAGAAGAAATATAATTTTGGAACAGCTGGATGTATCTTGGTCTACCTTGTAACGTTTTACGTTTTTACCGTTTTAAATTTACGTAAATTTCCGTAGCTTCAGACGTTTTATCTTTTTAAGCAAAATCAAGTGTAACCCAAGCAGCACAACTCAGACAAATATGGCTGCAACAACTTGATTGTGACTAAATCTGGTCGCATATGAGTTGCAATAACCTATGTGAAACATGTGTGCTGCTAAGGAAATAAGTTTTTGAAAATAGTTTTACGTGTCGTCTATTCTAGTTGAATTTAATATTTGTAGTTTTTGACGTTTTTTTTTCTTTTTAAGTAAAAGAATGTTCAAATTCAAATTAAATTCGATACGTGTCAACGAGAAAGCAATTCGTCGACATGGTTTGTGTCTCGACTAAATGTTGTGATGTTTGAGTACTATGACGACAGCCATATTCAATATGGCAAAGATACTTTGTTAATGTTCTATGTAGTAAAGTTAGCTCGAATTTAGCGCGAACTCTATGCCATTTGAAATTTAAATTGGCGCAATTGCTAAATAATGGGTTAATTGTTGTAGAAGGTTTCTTGTTCAAGAACAAACTCAAACTCGGTCATTTCGCTTCCATAACGGCTGGTAGTTAGAAGTTTGCGAGTTTAAGAGTTTTATTTAGAGAACTTGAGTAAAGTTTAGTTCGTCGAGGTAATTAAAGTGATTTTGTACGTGATTAGTTTTAGTAATTAGTTTTTTTCGTTCGTTCTGTAGATTTTATTCTGTTGTCGGTGTAGCCGACTCTCGCAAATTTCAATTTTAAATAGTGTAGTGTACCAAAAAAGGTAAATTTTTGTCGAACTACTCGTTGTCTGTTTAAATGTTAATTTATGTTTCGCGTTGGACTTCCAGCGCGTGGCGCTTTTTTTGGTACGGGCTGGAATTTCGGAGTCGACCCGGAGTCGATGAAAAGGGTTTACGGCATTTCCGCCGTTTTATCGTTTGGAGGAGTTTTTTGTGGAGTCCGTGCGCTAGACAAGGCCCGCCCTTCGGGGTAGCGAAACGGAGTGTGGTGAAGTTTCGTCAAAAAGAGAAGCGAAAAGTGAACCGTCGATCGCCAATCAAAACGTGGTCCAAAACGTTCCGAACCCTACGGACCGTTCGGAGAGCTCGGCGCGTGAAATACGTCGCCAATTGCGTACCACAGTGCCGGATTGGAACCGAAGGCGAGGGTTCATTTCATCACGGGCGGTCATAGCCGTAAAAGCGAAGCCGTGCGGAGGTACGTTGGCCCTTGTCCGGAGAGGAAAACCAACCCGGGAAGCGCGACATCCGTCGACGCAGCTCTCACGAGAAAATCGGAGGCCTTCCGTCCAGCCGCCACCCACTTCGCAATTTTAGTTCGGCCATATTTGCATGGGCTCATCAGCTGCGCACCATCCTGCAGCTAGGCGATTCTTCTGTCGCCGCCATCGTCAAGGACAGCTTCGTTGCCATCGCCACGAACAGGTTCGACGCCATCGTTCCGAACCGGTTCGCCGCCATCGTGCCGTCGAAACCCAGCAAGTCGACGAAGAAGAAAACCTGCGCAGGACAAGTGTGTAGACATGGCCATGATCTAGATAAACATTTCCATATCCGTACCAATTCCAAATGTGTTCAACCCGAAACAAATAAACCCCATGAATTGTAAGTAAGAAGATCGAGTAGTTTTTTAGTTGGAGTAATCGCTGAGAGATCACTCCGTTCGCTTTTCCGTTCCGTTCCGTTGACTACGTTGATCACTCGCTTTGCATAATTTCTGCCGGGATTTATTGGCGGGTTGGAAGACTTTGAGGGTAGCATAACTTGGGAGGTGGCCAAATTGGAGAAGCACTTGGTGCAAAGCAATATTTTAAGTTTCAGCCAGCGACCGTTCGAGTGACCCCTGAGGAGAGAAGTCGAGTATTAGTCGGGCAAAAGAACTCGACCGGTGGTCTTCCGGATCCCGGAAGTGGTGCTTAACCACCGGTTAATCATAAACCTCGAGCTGAAGCTACGAACGGTTACAACCTTCCCATACTTTGTATATTTTAGTTTTCAATCCAAACATTCAGGTGTATCAGGTATCAGAACGTCGGCTCCAGGGGCACGTTCACCTCAATTCGGGAGATTTGTGCCATCGCCTTCACAGCCTTTCTCATCACGCACCTGACGGAAAAGGAAGTGAACAAAAAGGAAAGGAATATGGATGGGAGAAAAATGGGAAGTTGAGGAAAGGTACCCTTGAAGAGGGCATACAACGTATACAACACGTACAAAAGCTCATAGCTCCTTACCACAACGGGTTATGAACAACAGAATGCTTTGAAGGTTCAGGTTTCTGTAGTCAATTTCACTTAGTAAGTGTTTACCAAACATTTGGAAACGCAGTTGCGCATAAACTGGGCAGTTACATATCAGATGATAAGAAGTTCCATAATCGGATTCACAACCATCACAGACAAAGGATTCAACACGTTGAATATTTGCCATGTGATAGTTGAGTCGGCAGTGACCTGTCAAGGCCTTGACTAAGACACTGCAATTCTGTTTAGACAGATTAGCTAAATAGTTAGCTACTACCGGAGATGGCTCTCGGATATACAATTTTGTTTGTCGACATGAATCCAAACTACTCCAATACCGTTTGTGCTGAGTGGAAGCCCAAGAGCTAATCAAACGCTTCACCCAACACTTAGATATTGGAATAGCTGGCTCAGGACCAAAAAAGTCTTGTGATGCTCCAGTGCGAGCTAACTCATCAGCCAATTCGTTTCCAGCTATGGACGAATGGCCAGGTACCCATATAAGGTGCAATGTATTAACTGAATTCAGTTCCTCTATTTGAGTTCGACATGCGATTACTAACTTCGACCTTGAGTTGGCCGAAGCAAGGGCTTTGATAGCTGCTTGACTATCTGAACAGAAGTATATTACTTTGCCCATTATGTGTTTCTGAAGTGCAGATTGCACTCCACACATAATGGCAAATATTTCCGCTTGAAAGACAGTGCAGTGTCTACCCAGTGAGTGTGACTGTTCCAATCTTAGCTCACGCGAGTAGACACCTGCACCTGCTCTACCTTCGAAGAGGGAGCCGTCAGTATAACAAACAATGCTGTCCGACATACTTCTCTCCCAATAGCCAGATGTCCACTCATCCCGCGAGGGAATTGTGTCGAAAATGTCCTATAAGGAAAACTACTAGCGAGTGTGAGATCACTTGGAGCAAGGACTGTTCTGTCCCAATCAACCATGAGTTGTAACAACGAAGTGTGTGTAGAACTGCGGTTTACAGGATTCTCTTCCAAGAAACCGAGAACCCATAATCGGTAAGTACAAGAAAGTGCTTCTTGTTTGAGATGTATGTGTAGTGGGACAACGTCGAGAAGAATCTCGAGAGCAGCCGTAGGAGTCGAAGAGAACGCACCAGTCATTGCCATTAGGCACATCCTTTGAAGATGGCCTAATTTAGACTGAATTGTCCTCACTTCACCCTTTTGCCAGCACACAAGACATCCATAAGCCAAAATTGGTCGTACAACTGTTGTGTAAATCCATTTGATATATTTAGATTTAAGACCCCAAGTTTTTCCAAAAGTTCGTCGGCATTGGCCGAAAGCCATACACGCCTTTTTGACTCTGAACTCAATGTTAGGAGTCCAGGAGAGCTTGGAATCAAGAATTAGTCCCACATACTTTACTTGATCCGTTACATTGATTTCAGAGTCAAAAAGATGTAATGGGCGAATACCGTTACGGTTACGTTTTTCCGTGAAAAGAACAATAGATGTTTTATTCGGATTAACCGAAAGGCCATATTGGCGACACCAACTTTCGACTGCCTGAAGAGCGTTTTGCATCAGGTCGAATAAAGTAGTAATACACAAACCGACTATCAATATTAGATAGTCGTCAGCAAATCCATAGGTAGGAAAACCGCCATTATTGAGTAATCTCAATAGCGTATCTGCAACGAGGTTCCACAAAAGTGGAGATAATACTCCCCTTGGGGCAGCCACAGACACTTAATTTCCTAATCGCTGCTTGACGTAATGTCGAGTAGAGATGTCGGTTTTTAAGCATCTGGTGAATCCATTTGGTAATTATATTAGGTAGCCCATGACATCGTGCGGCTTCCAATATTGCATCGAAAGACACGTTGTCAAAAGCACCCTCAATATCTAAGAACGCACCCAAGCATGATTGCTTTTGAGCAAATGCTTTTTCGATGTCGTAGACAACCTTGTGTAGAAGAGTCACGGTGGACTTTCCAGATTGGTAAGCATGTTGATTAATATGAAGAGGCATGTTTGCCAAACAGTCATCACGAATGTGATGATCGATAATACGTTCTAAGCATTTCAGAAGAAATGAGGTCAGACTGATGGGTCTAAAACTCTTTGCTTCTTCATACGAAGCACGTCCTCCTTTTGGGATAAACTTTACGGTGACATCCCGCCAGGATATGGGAATATACCCAGTAGCAAAACTGCATACTAAAAGTTTTTTCAAAACATGTTTGATAGCCCATTGAATCGATTCAGTAGTTATGATTCTACGAGCCTGAGCCCAAGACCCATAACTACATGAAAAGACATCAGGAACATCCGAAGATGCAATATCTACACATCCAGGGAAGTGTGTATCAAATAAGTGCTCTAACGCTTCTTCGTCAGAAGAAGTGTAGTCGCCATTTGGCTTGCGAATTTCGCCAACTTGGAAATCCTTGGATCTCGCAAGAATTTTATTCAATCGAGTGGCTTCACTCAAATTGGAAACATTTGCACAAAGCCGAATCGTTCAGCAGATCGTAGAGCCTTCTTGTAAGCATTGCGAGCCAACTTGGAAGAATCCGTCCCTGATGAATGGCGTCTGTTCCAACTCCTTCTACACTGCTTCCTGAGCTTAGCCAAATCGGAATTCCACCACGGGGTTACTCTTGAGGTTTTCACAGAACGCAAGGAGCAAGCTTCTTCAAAAGCTTCCACGATATGCAACGTTGTAGTATCAACGGCATCATCCAAGTCGGTAGGAGTTTCAATGGATGGTAGATATCCATGAAATTTTGTCGAGAGCAACTCTGTATAGAGATCCCAGTTGGTTGAACGGGGATTTCTAAAACGCAAAGTCTGCGAAGAAACATTCAACTGATCAAAATAGATGTAGCGATGGTCAGATATGGATTCCTCATCTGACACATGCCAATTCGTCAACTCGTGACTGATTCGATTGGAGCAGAGAGTTATGTCTAATACTTCTGCTCTATTAGATACCATAAAGGTTGGGCGATTGCCTATGTTAAGTAAACCAAGTTCGGTACTACTTAAGTATTCCATCAAGCTGGAGCCTCTCAGATTGATATCCGAGCTACCCCAGATGATGTGATGAGCATTAGCATCACTACCGACAATTAGCGGAAGGCCTTTTGACGTGCAATAACTGACCACTTGTTTGAAAGCATCCGTAGGGGATGGTTCATCATGTGGTAAATAAACCGAACAATAGACGTATTTCCTGACGGGGATCCGCCAGTTGCATCAATTGTGACAGCACATACATCTCTGGTTGTTAGTTCAGAGATAAGTGTAGCAACGATAGCGTTGTTAACAAGTACACATGCACGCGGCATTGATCGAGAGTTTGCCATTTCATTACTGAAAGCAGCAAAACCGGGTTTACTAGGTTACCTAGCATACCTAGCTACCCTTGCGAAAATAGGGTTCCTGCACCAAAGCCACTTGGGATTTGCCATTTTGCATAAGTCTACAAAGATTAATCGTTGCTGTTCTTTTGTGCTGAAGATTGATTTGAGCTATCCTAACTGTAGCCATTGTGAATTACGATAATACACTCCACAACTTCAACATTTATGTGAACAGCAACGATGAAACCAAGTCGGTATCGTATCAAGAACGTCAAAGACGAAACACAGAGTACACTGTGAAAAACGCATATAGCGAATCCATATAGGTGACAATTAGATGAAAAACTAAACAAAACATACTCATAATCCCACCCTTATTTAACCTCAAGTTGAGATTGAATAAGAGTAGCCGATTATTCCGGAGAAGCAAAAAGTCAACTACGCCATAGCTCCGGTTAGCGCAATAAGGGCTCAATACTGTGAAGGGTGCCCTGGTGCTTCACAGGCTCCGTTAGCGGTTAGGTTCTTTTTAGACCCCCCTAACCATTCATTCATAGGCACGGTAAGCATAAAGCCGCATCACACCAAGAATTAGGGGTCACCTGTATGGTGGACTTTTACCACTGGAACAGGCAATCCGTAGCGTTATTCTTAGCCAGACAACCGGCTGCCGACACCACACGGCTATCTAGGCTGTTCGTGGGGAGAAGTTGACATTGACTTTACGTCAACTCTCAATGTGGCCGAACAGCCTCTATACCCCTGACCCCTGAGGAGAGAAGTCGAGTATTAGTCGGGCAAAAGAACTCGACCGGTGGTCTTCCGGATCCCGGAAGTGGTGCTTAACCACCGGTTAATCATAAACCTCGAGCTGAAGCTACGAACGGTTACAACCTTCCCATACTTTGTATATTTTAGTTTTCAATCCAAACATTCAGGTGTTCAGGGGCCTCCCAGAGGAAACGATGAGTAAGGATTTCAAAAACTGTTCAGCACCATATAAGCATAACAGCATATGGAGACGCATGGTATATTTGTGCGATGATTCATTATTTGACTGAACTTTTTATGCAAATCTGCAAGCACGTGAATGGATTTTGTATCAAGAGAAAGCTGAACATTAATTGTACATTGGATCTTCTGAATTGTTCTGTAGTTCAGATTAATTAGTTTACCAGGCCAACTCTACCTGGTATCAGGCTAAAATCGACCCAGCATGCCCATTTAAGTCCATAGAGCCCTTGTGTACCATATGCAGTCCAAATAAGTTTGATGAAGATGTTCTATGTTCTGTAAATCGTTCTGGAATTAAGATCAACTGATCTACAAAGTCAACTCCGCCGAGTACTAAACCAAAATCAACTCAGCATGCTCGTACAAGTCCCTAGAGCCTCAGCCTATTATATGCAGCCCAAATTAGTTTGATGCAGATGACAGATTCTCCAAATTGTTCTAGAGTTCATTTGGTTCATCTGATTAACTACTCCTGGTATCAAGTCGAAATCAATTCAACATATCCTTAAAAAAATTTAGAGCCCTTGCATATTATTTGCACTTGCAAATTAGTTTAATCCAGACGTTCTAGACTCTCCATATTGCCCTGGAGTTTATATCAATTAGTCTACCAGGTCAACTACTCCTGGTATCCAACCAAAGCAACCCAGCATGCCTAACAAACAGTGTTGGGAAAGAACAGTAAACACTTTGATTTTCCGAATATTTATATTTTGTACCTGGCAGAAATGACCTTTAGTAAATTTAACTCATATTGAATTGGGTAAATCGAAATTTTCTCGATTATAAATGACAGCATCCGCACTCCAGCTGATCTTGCATAAAATGAGCATCCCTTGAAATATAACAAACTAGCAAGCTACAGAAAACTAGATGCAGTGTATAAGACAACCGCGAAACCCGGAAACCTGCTGTTCAAAATCATGATTTTAATGATTTCTTGAACGCAGTATTCGACATGTTAACCAAGAACATGTACTTCCCAACATGCAATTTGGTTCAGGTTTCCCTTGATACAAGCTCCATACAAATGCTTGCACACTTGTTCATTTATTCAATAAAACGGATGTGATGAAATTTGCATAAAAAGTTTGTCACAAGATGCATCATCGCACAAATGTACCATGCGTCTCCATATGCTTTTATGCTTATATGCTGCTGAACAGTTTTTCGAATTCCAACGCGTCGTTTACCATGAAAGTTCCATTTTTTCCTAAAAAAACACTCATGGGAACATTCAGATATGACAATAACTTAGATTATCGTAATAACTTGGTATTTTAGCTTATATGAACATGCAGTCATCCACGTTGAAGCGATGTACCTTTTCCAACTTTGTGACTAAATAATGTCGGTATTTTCCTAATCAAACAAAACACGACAGCAACCAGTCGATTTTGAAGGTCGAGACCTACAAATGCAACACATGAGCATCGCGAATACAAATTCACTGTCGATAATTATCTTGCAACTTGCCCTACATGACATTATTCAAACTTCAATATCTGTATGGTGAGTCAACTTTTTTTGCGCAATTGATTTATTTATTTATTATCAGACTAAGGCCGGAGTGGCCTGTGCTGCACATAAAAGTCTTCTCCATTCAGATCGGTCCAAGGCTGCACTTCGCCAACCACGCAGTCTGCGGAGGGTCCGCAAATCGTCCTCCACCTGATCGATCCACCTTGCCCGCTGTGCAGCTCGCCTTCTTGTTCCCGTCGGATCATTGTCGAGAACCATTTTCACCGGATTACTGTCCGACATTCTGGCTACGTGCCCGGCCCACCGCAGTCTTCCGATTTTCGCGGTGTGAACGATGGATGGTTCACCCAACAGCTGATGCAACTCGTGGTTCATTCGCCGCATCCACGTACCGTCCGCCATCTGCACTTCACCATAGATGGTACACAACACTTTCCTTTCAAAAACTCCCAGTGCGCGTTGGCCCTCCACGAGCATCGTCCAGGTCTCGTGTCCGTAGAGAACTACCGGTCTTATAAGCGTTTTGTAGATAGTCAGTTTGGTACGGCGGCGAACTCTATTCGATCGAAGCGTCTTGCAGAGTCCAAAGTACGTACGATTTCCAGCCACTATGCGCCTCCGAATTTCTCTGCTGGTATCGTTATCGGCGGTCACCAGTGAGTCCAAGTAAACGAATTCTTCAACCACCTCGATTTCGTCACTACCGATAGAAACTCGTGGTGGGTGGCTTACATTGACCTCTCTTGAGCCTCTTCCTATCATGTACTTCGTCTTCGACGTGTTGATGACTAGTCCAATCCGTTTAGCTTCGCTTTTCAGTCTGATGTAGGCCATCCTCTCAAAGTTACGTGCCATGATATCAATGTCGTCGGCGAAACCAAATAACTGGACGGACTTTGTGAAAATCGTACCACTCGTGTCAATCCCTGCCCTTCGTATTACTCCCTCCAAAGCGATGTTGAATAGCAGACATGAAAGACCATCACCTTGCCGTAACCCTCTACGCGTTTCGAAGGGACTCGAGAATGCCCCTGAAACTCGAACTACGCATATCACCCGATCCATCGTCGCCTTGATCAACCGTATCAGTTTGTCCGGAAATCCGTTTTCGTGCATTGGCTGCCATAGCTGGTCCCGATCGACTGTATCATATGGGGCTTTGAAGTCGATAAATAGATGATGTGTGGGCACGTTGTATTCGCGGCATTTCTGCAATACCTGACGTATGGCGAACACCTGGTCTGTGGTAGAGCGTTCACCCATAAATCCCGCCTGGTACTGCCCCACGAACTCTCTTGCAATTGGTGTTAGTCGGCGGCATAAAATTTAGGAGAGTACCTTGTAGGCGGCGTTCAGCAATGTGATTGCGCGGTAGTTGCTACAATCCAGCTTATCGCCCTTTTTGTAGATGGGACACACGACACCTTCCATCAACTCCTGCGGCAGAACCTCATCCTCCCAAACCTTGGTAATCACCCAGTGCAGCGCTCTAGCCAGTGCATCACCACCGTGTTTAAACAGCTCTCCTGGTAGTTGGTCAACTCCAGGGGCTTTGTTGTTTTTCAGCCGGCCGATCTCCTCCTGGATTTCCTGGAGATTCGGAGCCGGAAGTCGCATGTCTTGCGCGCGTGCTCCTAGGTTCATTACCATACCGTCACCGTTGTCTGCCATATCGCCATTCAGGTGCTCTTCGTTGTGCTACCGCTACCTTTGAATCACCTCACGCTCGTTTGTAAGAAGGTTCCCGTTTATGTCCTTGCACATATCGGGCAGTGGCACGTGGCCCTTACGTGAACGGTTCAACTTCTCATAGAACTTTCGTGCGTTATTAGCGCGGTACAGTTCCTCCGTCTCTTCACGGTCTCGATCTTCCTGCTGACGCTTTTTCCTCCGCAAAATCGAGTTTTATCTGTTCTGCGCCCGTTTGTATCGTGCCTCGTTCGCCCTCGTGCGGTGTTGCAGCAACCTCGCCCATGCTGCATTCTTCTCCTCAACTAACTGCTCACATTAGCCGTCATACCAGTCGTTTCTCTGATCCGGAGCTACCGTGCCTAGTGCAGCGGTTGCGGTGCTTCCAATGGCGGATCGAATATCTCCAGCCATCTTCAAGAGATGCTGCGCCTAGCTGCTCTTCCGTTGGGAGTGCCACTTCCAGCTGCTGCGCGTAGTCTTGGGCTAGCCTACCATCTTGTAGCCGCCCAATGTTTAGCCGCCGTGGACGACTCCGACGCGTGTTAATCACCGTCGAGAGTTTTGAGCGCAGACATACTGCAACGAGGTAGTGGTCGGATTCAATATTCGCACTGCGGTAAGTGCGTACGTTCGTGATGTCGGAGAAGAATTTACCGTCGATTAGAACGTGGTCGATTTGGTTTTCCGTTACTTGATTAGGTGATTTCCATGTGGCCTTGTGGATATTCTTGCGGGGGAAGAAAGTGCTCCGGACTACCATTCCGCGGGAGGCTGCAAAGTTTATGCATCGTTGGCCGTTGTCGGTCGATACGGTATGCAGACTATCCGGTCCGATGACCGGTCTATACATTTCCTCCCTTCCTACCTGAGCGTTCATGTCACCGATGACGATTTTGACGGCCTGCAGTGGGCATCCATCGTATGTCTGCTCCAGCTGCGCATAGAACGCTTCTTTCTCGTCGTCGGGTCTCCCTTCGTATGGGCAGTGCACGTTGATGATGCTATAGTTGAAGAAACATTTTAATCCTCAGCTTGCACCTCCTTGCGTTGATTGGCTGCCACCCAATCACGCGTTGGCGCATCTTTCCCAGCACTATGAAGCCGGTTCCCAGCTCGTTGGTGGTGCCACAGCTTTGGTAGAAGGTAGCCGCTCGATGCCCGCTTTTCCACACTTTCTGTCCTGTCCAGCAGATTTCCTGCAGCGCTACGACATCGAAGTTACGGGGATGTAATTCATCGTAGATTATCCTGTCGCAACCTGCGAAGCCTAGCGACTTGCAGTTCCATGTTCCAAGCTTCCAATCGTGATCCTTTATTCGTCGCCTAGGTCTTTGCCGATTATATCGAGTCGCATTATCGCTTATATTGTTCGTAATGATTGGTTTTCTAGGCGGCTTATTGGGCCAGCGCAAACCTCCTGTCTCGTCGGAGGGCCGTCGTGTCAGGGCTGTTTAGCGTCCCACCTAACACCAGGACTTGGGCTTGTGCGCTTTGAGCGGCATACGGTCGCTTTGGCGGAGCCTACTTGCGGATGCATGCAGCTTTTTATAGAGGTTTAACAGGGCCCACTGCCAAACCCCACCACATCCTAGGCAGGCGCCACAACTCGCAGATGGCTTGGGGAGGGATCGTCAAGCCCTTGGACATAGTCCCTGCTGCCCTCAATTGCTGCCCTTTGCGCAATTGAATGATGTTTAATTTTGGCAAAACATACTTTTGCATATAAACAATAAAGACGGATCCATAAAAAAATTAAAAACGATCCATAAATAACATCTGAATGTTCCTTAAAATGCTACCATAAATCTATAAAATAGTTCAGGAGATTCCATAAAGAATAATTTTTTGATCCATAACTAAGCTAAAATTTAGCAATCAAAAGGGAAATATGTTCCATTAACATGGTCAAGAAAAACATTACAATTCTTGATATTTTCGCATAAACATATGACAAATGATCCATAGATCTTTGGAAAATCAATAAGAGGTGAGCCAGCCCAGGGCTGCAAACCTCTATAATAAAGAAATAAAAAAAAAAAGGTTTGGAAAATGATCCACAAAAAACTATATTTTGATCCATAAATTTCAAATTTGCGCATTTTTTTATCGTAATGATGATCCATAATTTCAGTAATATGATCCATAATTTTAGTCATATGATCCATAATGTGTGGATCAATTAATATAGTTTCATTGGCCTTCTTTCCGAGCATTATGGATCACATTATCAAAATTATGGATCATATGGCTGAAATTATGGATCATATTACTAAAATTATGGATCATCAACACGATAAAAATGCGCAAATTTGAAAAATATAGTTTTTATGGATCATTTTCAAAGTTTTATGGATCATAAAATATTCTTTATGGAATCTCCCAAACTATTTTATGGATCTATGGTAGCGTTTTATGAAACATTAAGATGTTATTTATGGATCGTTTTTCATTTTTTTATGGATCGTTTTTGCACACTGAACGGTGCAAAGTAAGGGCTGCCTTTAATTTTATTTTGAAGGCGCACCATTGTTACAAAAAATTTTCGGCTACTTCCTTTAAGGAGTTTAAAAAAAGTGAATTATGTTATACTGCATACTGCATCCATCTTCTTGGGATTCATACGAGCGTTCGGAACCTCTTAGTGTAATATAGAAACAATATGGGAGGTACTTGTATATTTTTCTATTCTTCAGAATTCCTAGTCATTTCTTTGGAAATAATAATAATAATGATTTGTTTACCATTGGTCTTTAAACTATTCGTACTAATTCGTAGATAGTAAATGCCTACATTATTGTATGGGAGCAGTATCACATATTTGTAATTATATTTTGTAATTTTTAAAGATATTTTATTGTACTTTTTTGGAATATGAAAATAAACGCAATGTTCAACTGAACCTACTTTTATTTAAACCGAAATAAGTAAAAACTGTGCTAGCTTCTACAATTCAATTCAATTTAATTGAATATCTAATATTCATACTTTTGTTTTTATAAGTCGTTGAATTTCCAATATTTTTTACTATGTAGACAAAACCTTAGTTACCTTATCCGAGATCTGACTGGGCCACGTTTTTGCAAGCTATGTAATCGTTTTTAAAGCTACGTTTATTCTGCTTAACTCCTATGTTAACAACGGGGAAGGTGATTTGACCATTTGACTGAACAAACTATGAAGCCAAAGGTCATTTCACCAAACGGGTAATACTTTCGAAAATATCGTGTGGACAAATAGGTAATTTGGCCGAAAATGTCGTTTGGCCAATCGGCCCATATGGCCGAAAACGTCGTTCGGCCAAACAGGTCAATTGTCCTAAAATACCGTTTGGCCGAAGAGATCATTCGACATTAAGGGTCAATTGGCCGAAATTGTCATTTGGCCGAATAGGTCATACGGTTGAAAATGTCGTTTGTCTGTATAGGTCAAATGGCTAGACATATCGTTTCTCTGAACAGATCAACCGACCGTAAATTCGGCCAAAAATAGTAAATGTGAAAAGTGTGTAGTGAGAAGTGAGGAATGAGAATTCAGAAATGTTTAGTGAGAAGGGAGACGTTTTGCTTCTTCCTCCTCATTTATTAATTGTCATTAGGCACTTTCTTTTTGCCAAATAATCGAAAATGTCAAACGACATTTCTGGCTAAACGACGTTTTTAGCTAAATGTTTTTTTTTGTCAATTGACCTGTTCAGCTAAACGACCATTTTGGCCAAAAGTAATTTTCAACCAAATAATTATCATTTTTCACTTTACACTTTTCACATTCACTTTTGTTGGGCCAAACGATATTTTCGGCCATATGTCCTGTTTGATAAGACAAAATCACCGTCTTCGACTAGAGATCGCGCAGACTGAACACTCGACATCTAGCATTAGACAATGGACAGGACATTTACACGGGTTAGGGACAAAAGGTCGAAAGACAAAAGGTCGAAAGGACAAATGGTCAAAAAGGACAAAAGGTCGAAAGAGACAAAAGGTAGAAAAAAACATCAAAAAGAAACCTGTTGTTCGAAAGGGACAAAAGGTCGAAATAGACAAGAAACTGATACGGAGAGAATCAGAGTTATCTTACACAGTTTGCAAAAACTCTGCTCTTTTATGTTTCACAATTTTAAATAATTAAATTAAAATTCAATCAGTGAATACAACTAATAGATAGAGCACGCGCACAACTAATGATTTTTCCTGGCTGCTGTGTCTAGTGACTACGATGTCATTGTGCTAACTGAAACTTGGCTTCGAAGCGACGTGCTAAACTCGGAACTGGCTTCAAACTACAACATTTACCGGTGTGACCGTAGTTGTTAAAATAGTCCATTTCAACGAGGTGGTGGGGTACTCATTGCGGTGAAGTGCTCTTTGGTCAGCGCATCGTTTTCCTCCCAGAAAGTGATTCTCTGGCCATCGTCAAAATAACTTTCGTCGATAAATCCGTCTACATTTGTGGTATTTACCTGAGGCCAAATAGTAACTCAGAAAGCTTTGCGGCACATTCCGTCTGCGTGCATCAGTTAGTAGATAGAGCTGCAGATTGCGATAAAGTTATCATACTCGGTGATTACAATCTCCCTCAACTTCTGTTGGGTTACGATGACGACGTAGGGGGCTATTTACCTACGAACGCGTCCTCCGAACAAGAGCTTACACTCACAGAGAATCTCATCTCCTCTGGTCTGCTGCAAATATGTGATATGCTCAACGCCAATGGTAGACTATTAGATCTGGCATTTGTAAGTAACGTCAATGAAACTGAACTGATTGAAGCGCCATCCACGATGTTAAGACCAGACCGCCATCATAAACCGTTTGTTATACGTTTAGACATACAACGTACTTTGGATCGTTCTCGAAGTATCACCTCTAATCAAGAATTAGATTTCACACGTTGTGACTTTGACGCTGTAAAGTTGGAGTTTGGCCCACTCGATTGGCATCAAATTGTTGGTGGAACCGATGTGAATATGGCTATCTCAGCGTTCTACAATACTGTGTATGATACGGCAGAAGGCATACTACTATCCGTAGATGTTCAACGCGTCGGGCATTCAAGCAACCTTGGTGGAATGCAGACTTACAACACATGTGTAACGTTCTCCGCAAGGCACGACGACGGTATTTCAACAACCGGAATTTTGAGAATAGAACGTTTCTTCAACGCATCGAAGCAGAGTATGGCGAATTTGTTAACACTACTTTCTTACTACATTTTTCGTGTCCAAAAGGAAGTTAAGGTGATTATACAATCAAGCCATGTGGTGAATTTCGAATTCACCACACGGTTTTCTACTCCTATTATGATAAGTTCAAATCTAGCGTAATAATGTTTATGCAATGCTGAAATTAAAGTCGATTGTTTAGCAATAGTAAGCAAACGATCTACGGATGTTTCATCCCCATGTGCGTTGTGGTTCTTTCAATTCGTGCTCTTGAAAAATCACTAGAAAAAGCACGTGGTTTCCAAGATGGCCGATTTGTGACTTTGTTGTATAACCACCTTAAGTCGAACCCATCATCGTTTTGGCGGTTCATTAACAGCAGGAAGAACTCACAGTAGGTTCCTTCGGAAATGTCATTTTGCGACGTTACTTCCAGCGGCACCTCTGAAACAGCTGAACTTTTTGCCAGTTTCTTCAAATCTGCGTTTCCTCCAAACTCAGTTGGCGCTATAGACTCACTTCAATCGTACTACATCAATTTTCCAGGCCCTATATTCTCTATCGCAGAAATAGTAAGCGCATTGAGCTCTATTGATCCATCAAAGGGCCGTGGTCCGGATAAACTGCCGCCAGAATTTATTCATAAGTACTCCGATGTGCTGGGACTTCCAATTTGTCTTCTGTTCAACTTGTCTGTAACGCAGGGCATCTTCCCAGATGCGTGGAAGCTATCCGCAGTTACTCCAATACACAAAACGGGTAGCATTCATAATGTTGAAAATTACCGTCCCATATCAATATTATGCTGTCCGGCAAAGACGTATGGTTTTCGTACGGCCGAGTTGCTGAATAATATGCAATTAATTGTATGCCGTACCAGTTTGGGCACCGTTCCATAAAGTGCAGTCAGCCCGTATCTCACGAGTTCAACGTAGTTTTGTCCGGTTCGCCCTCAGGAGGATGCCCTGGACAAATCGTTTGCGATTACCACAGTACGAGGATCGTTGTCAGCTAATACACTTGGAACCGCTCCGCTAAAGACTTGCGTAATTGCAGAGGATGTTCGCCTTTGACCTGCTAAGCCACCGGCTGGACTGCGATGAGCTACTACAGCGTGTCACCTTTTATGTTCCGGCTCGCCGCTCCCGTCAGCGGCAACTATTTTGGGCTAGAAGACATACCTCCGTTTTCGGCCAGAACCATCCACTAGAAAGATGTTTTAACCTTCTCAATGACTTGTCTGATTTTGATTTTAACGTTAACAGGACTTCCTTTAAAAATAGCATTAGGCGTCTACTAGATGTAAGTTAATTTTAGAAGCAGCAGTCTGTACAGCATAGCCGAAGACGAAAAAATAAAATATGTATAATATAAATACACTGGCGTGTATTACACGTCGGTATATTTTCAATGCGCGCGCCTGCGTGCACTCATTGAGCAATTTTTCACCAACTGTGTAGGCCACTCTGTCTCGCACAATGCAAGTTTTATTCATTTTCTAAATCAACAATCTTTTTTATTTGTAACAGAACTATCTAGATATTTAAGATTGTTTAATAGTATTCACTCCTTCTTTGAAAATTGCTCATTCTTCAACTTTGATTGATGAGATTAGTTTGTTATTTCTGCTTGAAGTTAAATGCATGTAATCTTCTTCTTCTTCTTGGCATTACATCCCCACACTGGAACAGAGTCGCCTCGCAGCTTAGTGTTCATTAAGCACTTCCACAGTTATTAACTGCGAGGTTTCTTAGCCAGGTTACCATTTTTGCATTCGTATATCATGAGGCTAGCACGATGATACTTTTATACCCAGGGAAGTCGAGACAATTTCCAATCCGAAAATTACCTAGACCAGCACCGGGAATCGAACCCAGCCACCCTCAGCATGGTCTTGCTTTGTAGCCGCGCGTCTTAACGCACGGCTAAGGAGGGCATTTAATAAACTCCTTTGGATTACACCCAACTTGTTATCAACTTGTTCTTGATCGACCTTTTGTCCCTTTCAACATTTTGTCCTTTTCGACCTTTTGTCCTTTTCGACCTTCTGTCCCTTTCGGCCTTTTCGACTTTTTGTCCCATTCGAAGTTTTGTGGCTTTCGACCTTTTGTCCTTTCGACCTTCTGCCCCTTTCGACGTTTTGTCTTTTCGACCTTTTGTCTCTCGGCCATTTGTCCTTTCGACCTTTATCTTTCGACCTTTTGTCATAGATTCCATTTACACTACACCCAGAAGAAGTGGAGAAGTGGAGAAGTTTCCCCTTTACGAAAAGTTTTCTCCTTACCTGAATGGGAATCGAACACACACACTCCACAGTACATGCGTCTAGACGGCTGACGTCGCTAACCGCACGGCTCGAAGCCCACATGCGAAACGACATTTTCGGTCATATGGCCTGTTTGGCCAAATGTCATTTTTCGTTACCAAACGAATTTTCAGCTAAATTACCTTTTCGGTCAAACGACATTTTCTGACGTAGGACTCTTCCGGCCAAATGACCTATTCCGCCAGATGACCTATTCCGCCAAATGACCGTTTTGGCTGAATGTCTCTGGTTTTCTATCTAATAATCGCCAAAACGTCCGATTCGGCCAAATGGAACTCGGCTTGATGACTTTTGACCTAATGTTTTATTTGGTCAAACGACCCTTCCCCCTTACCGACAGAGTACTCGGAAAACCACTTTTAGAATTTTGAACTACGCACGCTGGAAAATGAAGCTCACTGACATGTTTTCGTAAGTTGTTGGACTATAGAATTGTTTTCCATCGAAACGGTCAACCTGAAAATAGGTTTCCATGGAACTTGAAGTGGTCACAAACTCATTCAGAATAAAACCTGGCGCTGTGGACTAGAGCAGTTGATGTTTTGGCTTCTTCGATCTCCTACGCTGAAACGACCCCATCTGCCATTTTTAGAGTCCTCCTAAATTTTGAGCTTAATTGGTTAAAAATTGACTATGAACACGCCATTAGAAGTAAGTATGAAATTTATTATGAAAATAAGTACTATTGTAAAAAAAACAAAATTTTGAGCAACATTAAACTCATTAATTATATGAATACGTCAACAACATAGAAAATTTGGCAAGTAAACAGATCTGCTTTGCTGCGAAACGATCTGATGCTTAAAAGATAATGAGCATTTTTATTTTCATAATTACTTCCTTTGCAAAAACGAGTATCTTTCAATTTAGGAAGTATTCTAGACCTCATAGATCGGTCTTTCACAGTCAAAGTACAACCACAGTAGCTCAAAATGTAGGAAGGCTCGTAGAATGACAAATCACTTTTTGGAGTACTAGGAATTGTTTCGAAAACATGTTTTGGCATAATGGGTGAAAATTCTAAAAATTATTTCCATGAAGCTGATGTGGCCCTTGCCTGATTTGAATACAGGGAAATTTTTCTTACTCGATCTTCTTACTCGATGTAAACTCGATATCGATGCAAATCATGACTACTCTTGATAAATCTATATAAATGTTATGCCTCGCGATAGATTGACAACGTTTGTAATCATTTTCCAAGGCTCTCATTGATGAATTCCCTCCGAAATACAAATAACATGAGCTATAAAAGTAAAAGAATTATATTGAATCCACCTATTTAACGAGGCGGAATAGGAACTGGTTGAGTTCTTAGCTGTTAATACCGAATAGAATCGATAGAAAGCGTTGAATGGATAATTAAACTTAAAAGTGACAGTTCGAAAATTAAAAAAAATCCCGGTCATAAGAATGGCTGGTGCTACCCAGCAATTCCAAAAATATATGAAAAATGATTCGATATCTGTCAAAAGTAATCTTGCTCTGCGAGCAGGGTTATTCCATAGTTATTGAAATGCCACTTTTAAGTTTAGTTTCAGGTCAACTCTCCAAATGAGACAGACCCTAAGAATGAGAGCTTAAACGCGAAGGAAAGATTGAAAACCAATGTGATTTTGAGTGTGTAGCATGTGCACTAGACTAATCCTAGGACTAACCCAGCTTTGCAAAGGGAGAAAAAAAAGTTGTCAAATTTTACGGGGCACTCCTCAGGGTTGTGGATGAGAAAAAATCTCCAAGACTGCGTAGTCGTTCTTAAAATCGAGTTATTATTTTATAATTACAAAATAATCGAATTTATTTTTCATTCGGCAAACTCAATTAACCCATATTTAAATAATTAACATTTGAACAAACAGCATGATGTCTCAGCCCATGCAGGCTACAATTGAGGACAATCCCATTCCCGAGAAAGCAATTTCTCATGAATGAACATTGAAAACCAGATTCGAAACTCATTATAAGCGATGAAGTTGCCACACCTCCATCCTGCTTGGCTCGTTTCCTTATTTGCGCAATAATTCCATCCTAATTATCATCGAGACCGACCGAGATAAACCACAAACTCCAGGTAGGATGGTCGGATTATATATTGTCCTCTTCGTCACATCCGGCGAAAGTTGGTCTTCCATCATCAGTCAGTGGACAACATTGAGCTTATTTCGTCAGATGTCATGAGCATGTTCCCGCACACCGCAGTTGTCCCCAGTTGGAGCTCAGTCATCTGCGTAATTCTCCCAAATTCATTTCATAATTTTCACTACGCCCACCGGATCAGACACCGGCTGTCCCAACACCATAGCTCTTCTATTTTTCGATTTTGAATCAGCTCAAGAGACTGGGAAAATATGTCTCTGCTGATGCTCTCTGACCGATGATAGCACAAAGCGACGAAAAGCGCCCTTTCCATTCCTGAGACCGCAAATCCTTCCCTTCTTACCTTCCTATCCGCACCGTGTCCTATCCACCGTCGCACCAAAGAAAGTCGGTTTTCCAATTTTGTGGTTTTCCCAACCGGAGAAATTCCCTGTGTGCGGAGAATAAAATTGTGCAAGCTTTTTTTTATTACTCGTCTGATAGGTATAAGCTTGACAAGGCACTCCAGGGGTTGGGAAATACAACCGAAGTTGGTGTTCGCATCAGATTGCTTAAAAAATGGGGCCAGAGCGTGCAGAGTTCTCAGTTCACCGGGCAATAAGAAAGAACCAACTTCAGGTTCGCTTCCGTGTGCTGTGTGCAAACTCGTGTGTGAGTACATGTTTGGATGTGTGAACGCTTTCAAATGTCTCTCTTGTAGGCCCCCGTTGCATGGCGCGCTGGCTGTAGGTACGTTTGAGTGTGCTGACATCCGTCGTCGTCGTCGCCGTCGTCGGGTCCTATTGAATGTAGCTGCCGGGCAGTTCCAGTCCCAGCTCCAGTCATCGGTGGTTTCCGTCACAAGATAGTTTCATCGTTCATATCACTGCTCCACATCCTGTATCGAACCACCGACGCGACGCACAGTGACTGAAAGTCGAGCCAAATTTTATTTTATGTTCTTCATTGGTACCTATTCACTTTTAAAAGAAATTAAACTTAAACATTGTGACGGTTTTCAGTCTCATTGCACAGTGTTTGAATCCGTCAATTTCACGACAAAATTTTATAACTTCAATGGTTTCTAATGTTGCGAGATTTCTTGAAAGTCGTTAGACATGAAAACACGCATCTGTTGATGTAATGAATTTGGTAATTAATCTTTCTAGAAGTGAGTGGAGAAAATGGTTTGGTTTAAAAAAAGCGATTAGGTTTCTTCGGAAAAGTGCTAGAAACTACTACAGAGGTAGATCCAGAATTTCGTGGAGGCGAGGAGGCGGTATGAGTGAAGCTCGCAATAGAACGCTATTTTGGAACTAAAACGTCTATAATTCGAAATTGGGAAGCGATTTCGGTTATCCCAGCTGACAATCTCTTTGAAATTTATCAAAAAGTTTTCCTAGAAAATTTTTTGGACCTACTATTTCATAAATTTGAATTAAGCTCTAAATACTGAATATTGTACAACTGAAATGGTTGCTTTTGAGTACCTCTCTCTAATGATGCGGTAGCTGGACATCACTGAGGATCAAATTCTTTAAGAGATCGAACTATTTCACTCGGGGTGCATATGACCCTTAAGTAAGTCTATCTTCCTATTTGTCCTAGATAGCAAAGCAGATAAAAATTTACACAGTCATAAGTTGAATGTTTCCAAATAAAAAAACCTTGTGTGAATCAATTTTTTGTGGCAAGTACAATAACACCCAAGCTTTCTCAAAAATTTTCCATACAAGGAATGATGAAGTGAAGACTCAATATAAATGTGTCCATTTTTTCGACGAACGCCATCCACTGTGTGTTTGCTTCAGTTGCCATTTTTATAGCTATATTCTGCATTACGGCGAGTTTTTCCTTCTTCCACATGAATCAGCATTGGCGGTGAAATCATCAGGAATAACAAGAAAGCTGTTGCACGCTGAACTGCTGACTGCAGATAGCGATGCGATTTGCATTTGAAGAGAATATTTCAAAGCGTACAGCAATGGGAAAGCTGCGCTTGATTATTCTGAGCAGAGCTTACAAGTATCGTATCATCTGTTTAATGGACAGGTATCAGCAATAGTTATTTTCTCGGGTGGATCGTACAACCTGCTTGCAACGCCGCAAATGAGAGAAAAGTGCTCTACGTTTCACCTACTGGACCATCACATGCATGGAAATAAAACACTTCTCACTAAAACTCCAAACAATTATCCCCTTCCGGAACTCAGGAACGTGGACAACCAAGCTATAAAAGTAACACTATCCATCACCATGATCTGTTCAACCGAGAAGTTTTGCTGGGGTACCATCCCAGGAACAAATATGAGATGGTCCAATTAAAATGTACCCCAATCAAGCAGGCAAACAACTACCAGATGATAAAAGTTTCCAGTTAGGTGGATGGTACTCACTCCTAAGGGTTTTAATGGGAACAAATGAAAGCATGCCACATAGCGATGGCATTTTCACCAGAGAAAGTTCTATTCAATTGAAATTGGGGTGGGCTCACCTGACCGAAATATTTAATCATACTGGAAATGAATGTCTGTGCATGGATGTTATAAAATTCTCATCTTTTTCCACTTAAAGCTACCCTTTTGATTATGTTCCCTTTATATTAGCACTTCGCAGGAACTTTTCCTTTGATGTGTTGGCAACCAGGAGTAATCCTTCCTAGTTGTCAATACAGAGTATATAAAGCGGAAATACTTATATTAGATTTATAGACTCTGCCTTGGGTATGACATGATTGCGTTGTATTATACGGAAGTATTTTATCCAATGTATGAATCTAATTGAGGATTTATTCTAATCTTTATATCAGTTGTCTGAGCTTGATATATTGATGTTTATTTAAGTTTTGCAATGAGTAAGCTGGCACGGCACGGCAAATGCTGAGTAATGCATACCATTGGTACTTCGCGTACCTGAAGGAATAAAATAGACCCCATTCCACGGTTCTTAGCCTCTTACCCCGCAACTCATATCTCCACCTCCTCATGGAGCTGGTCGGGATACGAGGAACCTTAGGGAAGATCGGGTAACCAACCCCGGTGGGAACTATGGTCGTATGCTGACACGGAAGGGGGGATTTGCTCCTCTCCGGAGGTGCAAATCTGATCTAGCTGATGTTAGGAGCAGCTCGCAACAGCGTTTGTTCCCCATGTTAGGGGCGGCTGAGTGCCAGCGAGGGACTCTAAACTAAACTGTGCACACCATGCTGTATCGTGTCAGCATCGAGAAGGCAGCCCCTTCAACGCGATGTAGGTAGCGCAACCCTGGTAAGGTAGCCACTACCTTGTAGTTGCAAAAATTCCGGCGCGACTTTTCAGCGTAACGAATTCACGAAACGGGAGCGGGTGATTTGGTATAAAGTCATTTGGCATAACGCCATTTGGTATAAGGTCCTTTGGCATAAAGACCATTTGGCATAACGGTCATTTGGCATAAATGAGAACAGCGACAAAAGTGAGGGTCATTCGGCATAACGGACATATGGTATACTTTTTTTTGTGTTCATAAAATTAGGTACTAGATTAAGTGGTGCTGAAAAAAACCTCGGAATGGTGAATATAACACAGCTTGATAATAATATTAAAAAGACATAATCTTTTCAAAGAAAGCATGTATTAGCTGAGTATGAAGCAATGATGAATTGGAAATAAAGCATCTATCGGGATGCGTTTGCCCGGGTTAAGGCAATTGTGGTTGTGGTCCCTTATTTTTTGAGCAAGCGATTTCCCGGTTAATGCAATGGTGGATGTAATCCCTTCTTTAAAAGTAGGCGGTTGTTCGAATTAAGGCACTGGTGGATGTGATCCCTTCTTCAAAAAGTAGGCGCTTGCCCGGATTAAGCAAATGGTGGATGCCATCTCTTTTTATAAAGTAGTCGCTTGCTCGTATTAAGGCCATGGCGGATGTGATCTTTTCTTCAAAAGAAGGCGTTTGCCCGGCAAAAGGCGATGGTGGATGTGATTCCTTCTTCAAAAGGGGAATCGAGATTCTTTTTTTAAGTGTACACCCGGCTCTTTTTTTACACGGGTGGGTTTTAGTTGATTACGACCCTTAGCGTTGATGAAACTATTAGTTAATCCCATGGAAAAATTCACGAAAAATCAAAGAAAATTCAGGTGATATTTGAAAAGCTGTGAAAAATCAGGTTAACCGGGAAATTAAAAAATACCAACCGTGTAAAAAAAAACATTGGGTGTAAGCGTTTTCCGGGATTAAGTTAATGACGTATGTGATCCCTTCCTCGGAAGTAGTTCTGCCGCTTCGTTTGTCCGTTGTATGGGGAAGTACGTATTACGAGTCTTCAGGATTAAGGAAAATTTTGGATGTTATAACTTATTTAGAAGTAGGCGCTTACCCGGATTAAGGAAACGGTGGATAGGATCCCTTCTAAAACGAGCGTTTGCCCGGATTAAGACAATGGTGGATGTGATCCCTTCTATAATAGTTGACGCTTGCTTGAATAAAGTAATGGTGCATGAGGGATCAAATCATCCTTAGAAGTACAATTGTGAATATGATCTCATCTTAAAATGAAAACGTTTGCTTGTCATAAGGCGATGGTGAATGTGATTCCTTCTTTAAAATAAGTGCTTAGCAGTATTAAGGAAATGGTTAATGCAATCCTTTTTTAAAGTACGCGCATGCTCGGCACGGCAAATGCTGGGTAAAGCGTACCATTGGTACTTCGCGTACCTGAAGGAATAAAATAGACCCCATCTCGCGGTCCTTAGCCTCTTACCCAGCAACTCCTATCCCTACCTCCCCGCGGTGCTGGCCGGGATACGAGCAACCTTAGGGAAGATCGGGTAACCAACCCCGGTGGGAACTATGGTCGTATGCTGACAGGGAAGGGGGGGTTTGCTCCTTTGCTGCAAATCTTATTGAGCGTCTGTTCTCCATGTCAGGATCGGCTCACAACAGCGTCTGTTCTCCATGTTAGGGGCGGCTGATCATCGTCCGAGTGCCAGCGAGGGACTCTAAGTGAAACTGTGCACCATGGTCCACCGGAAATAAGGAGGAATGGTCCTCCGGAAATTTAGGGGGTTTTGTGTCAGGCCCTGCAAGCCAGCCTTTAAAAATCATAAGCAACGAACAATCAACAAGAGAGTACGGACCGGAACCATCGGCGAAGACCACTGCGACGAAAAGGGACTAGCGATTGGAAACTCGGTTCGTGGAACTGCAAATCTCTCAACTTCATCGGGAGCACACGCATACTCGCCGATGTGCTCAAGGACCGTGGATTCGGCATCGTAGCGCTGCAGGAGGTTTGTTGGAAGGGATCAATGGTGCGAACGTTTAGAGGTAATCATACCATCTACCAGAGCTGCGGCAACACACACGAGCTGGGAACAGATTTCATAGTGATGGGCGATATGCAAAGGCGCGTGATCGGGTGGTGGCCGATCAATGAAAGAATGTGCAGGTTGAGGATCAAAGGCCGGTTCTTCAACTTCAGCATAATCAACGTCCATAGCCCACACTCCGGAAGCACTGATGATGATAAGGACGCATTCTACGCGCAGCTGGAACGTGAGTACGACAGCTGCCCAAGACACGACGTCAAAATCATCATAGGAGATTTGAACGCTCAGGTTGGCCAAGAGGAGGAGTTTAGACCGACTATTGGAAAGTTCAGCGCTCACCGGCTGACGAACGAAAACGGCCTACGACTAATTGATTTCGCCGCCTCCAAGAATATGGCCATTCGTAGCACCTACTTCCAACACAGCCTCCCGTATCGGTACACCTGGAGATCACCACTGCAGACAGAATCACAAATCGACCACGTTCTGATTGATGGACGGCACTTCTCCGACATTATCGACGTCAGGACATATCGTGGCGCTAACATCGACTCTGACCACTATATGGTGATGGTTAAACTGCGCCCAAAACTATCCGTCATCAACAATGTTCGGTACCGACGACCGCCGCGGTACGACCTAGAGCGACTGAAGCAACCTGATGTCGCCACTGCATACGCGCAGCATCTCGAGGCAGCGTTGTCGGAAGAGGGTGAGCTCGATGGGGCCCCTCTTGAGGACTGCTGGAGTACAGTTAAAGCAGCCATTAACGACGCAGCGGAGAACAACGTCGGGTATATGGGTCGAAGTCGACGGAACGATTGGTTCGACGAAGAGTGCAGACAGATTCTGGAGGAGAAGGACGCAGCGCGGGCGGTTGCGCTGCAGCAAGGTACCCGGCAGAACGTGGAACGTTATAGACGGAAGCGGAGACAGCAGACCCGCCTTTTTCAGGAGAAGAAACGCCGCCTGGAAGAAGCGGAGTGCGAGGAGATGGAACAGCTGTGCCGTTCTCAAGATACACGCAAATTCTATCAGAAGATCAACGCATCCCGCAGAGGCTTCGAGCCGAAATGTGCCGGGATAAGGATGGGAGCATCTTGACGGACGAACGTGTGGTGATCGAAAGGTGGAAGCAGCACTACGAGGAACATCTGAATGGCGCTGAGAGTACAGGCAGTGAAAGTCAAGGCAGCGGAGGAGATGACTACGTCAGTTCAGCGGACGATGGAAGCCAACCAGCCCCCACCTTGAGGGAAGTTAAGGATGCCATTCAACAGCTAAAGACCAATAAATCAGCTGGTAAGGATGGTATCGGAGCTGAGCTCATCAAGATGGGCCCGGAAAAGCTGGCCACTTGCCTGCACAAACTGATAGTCAGAATCTGGGAAACCGAACAGCTACCGGAGGAGTGGAAGGAAGGGGTTATATGCCCCATCTACAAGAAAGGCGACAAACTGGAGTGTGAGAACTTTCGAGCGATCACCATCCTTAATGCCGCCTACAAAGTGATATCCCAGATCATCTTCCGTCGTCTGTCACCATTAGTGAACGAGTTCGTGGGAAGTTATCAAGCCGGCTTCGTTGACGGCCGCTCGACAACGGACCAGATCTTTACTGTACGGCAAATCCTTCAAAAATGCCGTGAATACCAGGTCCCAACGCACCATCTGTTCGTTGATTTCAAGGCGGCATACGACAGTATAGACCGCGTAGAGCTATGGAAAATTATGGACGAGAACAGCTTCCCTGGGAAGCTTACCAGACTGATCAAAGCAACGGTGGATGGTGTGCAAAACTGTGTGAAGATTTCGGGCGAACACTCCAGTTCGTTCGAATCGCGCCGGGGACTAAGACAAGGTGATGGACTTTCGTGCCTGTTGTTCAACATTGCGCTAGAAGGTGTCATGCGGAGAGCCGGGTGTAACAGCCGGGGTACGATTTTCAACAGATCCAGTCAATTTATTTGCTTCGCGGATGACATGGACATTGTCGGCCGAACATTTGCAAAGGTGGCAGAACTGTACACCCGCCTGAAACGTGAAGCAACAAAAGTTGGACTGGTGGTGAATGCGTCAAAGACAAAGTACATGCTTGTGGGCGGAACCGAGCGCGACAGGGCCCGCCTGGGAAGCAGTGTTACGATAGACGGGGATACCTTCGAGGTGGTCGAGGAATTCGTCTACCTCGGATCCTTGCTAACGGCTGACAACAACGTTAGTCGTGAAATACGAAGGCGCATCATCTGTGGAAGTCGGGCCTACTACGGGCTCCAGAAGAAACTGCGGTCGAAAAGATTCGCCACCGCACCAAATGTGTCATGTACAAGACGTTAATAAGACCGGTAGTCCTCTACGGACATGAAACATGGACAATGCTCGAGGAGGACTTGCAAGCACTCGGAGTATTCGAGAGACGGGTGCTTAGGACCATCTTTGGCGGTGTGCAAGAAGACGGTGTGTGGCGGCGAAGAATGAACCATGAGCTCGCCCAACTCTACGGCGAACCCAGTATCCAGAAGGTGGCTAAAGCCGGAAGGGTACGATGGGCAGGACATGTTGCAAGAATGCCGGACAGCAACCCTGCAAAGATGGTGTTCGCTTCCGATCCGGCAGGTACGAGACGGCGTGGAGCGCAGCGAGCGAGATGGGCAGACCAGGTGCAGAACGACTTGGCGAGCGTGGGGCGTATCCGAGGATGGAGAGATGCGGCCTCGAACCGTGCATTGTGGCGTCAAATTGTTGATTCAGTGTTATCTGTTTAGATGTTAACTAAATAAATGAAATGAATGAATGCATGCTCGGATTAAGGCTATGATGGATGTGGTCTTTTCCTCAAAAGAAGGCCTTTGCCCGGCATAAGGCGATGGTGGATGTGATCCCTTCTTCAAAAAGGGGAATCTAGATTCTTTTTTTTAAGTGTAAGCGTTTTCGGGGATTAAGTTAATGACGGATGTGATTCCTTTCTCGGAAGTAGTTCTGCCACTCCGTTTGTCCATTCTGTCCAATGTCTATCATCAGTCTAAATCTATCAGAACATATCCTCGATCCACTCTAGCTATGTGGAAAGAAACATTAAATAACCGGCCTTTGACAGTTCCAAATTATGCCAAATGACCCACTTTTTTGTTGTAGCTTAAAATTATGCCAAATGTCTGTTATGCCAAATGACCATTATGCCAAATGGCCTTTATGCCAAATGGCCTTTATGCCAAATGGCCTTATGCCAAATGGCGTTATGCCAAATGACAATATGCCAAATGAACCAGACCTCACGAAACAATAAAACGATGCGTTTCAATATCCAACGCTTGTCAATTTAAGGAGTTGCTGAACAGAGCGGATAGGAGATGCCACCGGATCTGGCGACGTCAACAGATTGTGGGAAGATATCCACGAAGCTGTGACTACAACAGCGCAGGAAGTGTTAGGCACTGCACAGCGACGCCAACGAAATGGTTGGTTTGGTGAGGAGTACCAGCGAGCCATGGACAAAAAAAATGTTGCTAGGAGTCGAATGCTAGTGGCTCGGACCCGTTCCAACAGAGAGGGGTACAGTGTAGCAAGGGCAGAAGAGAAACGAATCCACCGCAGAAAAGAAAGGCAACACGGAAAAGTGTGATAGCTGAAATGCAGGAGAACATGGATAGAAAAAAAATTAGAAGCGCCAAGTGAGTAGTAAGACGTCTCACTACTCACTTCGCGCTCCTCATCTCTCTTCTTACTCATAGTTTCTCACTTTTCAAATGAAATATTCGGCTAAATGTCTTATTCGGCCTAATGTCCTATTCGGCCCTATGACCCTTTCGACTAAATGACCTAATCGGCCAAATAACCCTTTCGGTCAAATGACCCTTCCGCCCTAATGATCCTTTCGGCTTAATGATCCTTTCGCTCAAATGACACTTTCGGCCTAATAACCCTTTCGGCCAAACGACACTTTCGGCCAAACAACTCTTTCAGCCAAATGACCCTTTCGGTCTAATGACCCTTTCGGCCAAATGACCTTTTCGGACAAAATACTTTCGGCCAGATGTGTGTCAGCCTAATGGTTTGTTCGGCCTAGTGGCATTCGAATTTGTATCGGCCAAACGACCCTTCCCTCTCATTACCTGTTGAATATTGTTTGAAAGCGATTCCGATGCTGTTAACCTTCCGGGACTCGCATCGTTGTAAAAAGTACAACACGTTGAGTATTTAGTCAGTTGACCAATTTGCACTAAACCACCATATACTCCTCAAAAAAAATGTTTCTTCATCAATTGAAAAGATGATAAAAGTGATTTGATAGAAGGCTCGGGTAAATATAGCTTAATAAAACGCTCAGGTGCACTGAGAAAAGTGATCAGTAATGAATTATTTATTTATTCCACTAACAATCCATCCTAAAGTAACAAGATTTTTTCTATATCATTTCTGATAATAACCTTGTAGTTAAATCGCAGTTCTCACTCACCTATGACCGCAAGTGGCTACCAGGCGGCCTTCCGGAAAACCCGGATCTTTTGTAAAAATGGTCATTTTGAAAAGTTCATCCTAGAGTAGCGCAATTTTTTTCTAAACCATTTCTGATGATGATTTTGGAGATATTCCACAGTTCTTACATGATATGACCGCAGGTAGCCACCAGACGGCCTTCCGGCTAATATGGAACGTCCGTAAAAATGGTCGTTCTGTAAAGTTCGTTGAAGAGCAGCGCAACTTTTTTCTAAAATATTTCTGATGTTTTTTTTGTCTTTATTAGCGAGACTTTCAGCCCTAGGCTGGCTCGTCTCGTACATTTCTGATGGTGATTTTGGAGATTTTCCACAGTTCTTATTCTGTTATAACCGTAGGTGGCCGCCAGCCGGCCTTCGTTATAATCCGGAACGTCCGTAAAAAAATTGTTTTTTTTGGAAACTTTGTCCTAGAGCAGGGCATTTTTTTCTAAACCATTTCTTACAATAACCTTGGAGTTAATTCGCAGTTCTAACTCAGCTATGGCCGAAGGTGGCCACCAGACGGCCTTCCGGATAATCTGGAACGTCCGTAGAAATGGTAATTATCCTAGAGCAGCGCATTTTTTGTAAACCATTTTTGACGGTGATATTTAAGTTAATACACAGCTCCTACTCTGTTACGACCGCAGTGGCCACCAGGCGGCCTTTCGGAAATCCATAAAAATTGTCATTTTGTGAAGTTCGTCCGCAATTCGCGCAATTTTTCTAAACCATTTCTGACGGTGATCTTGGAGATATTTCAAAGTCTTAATCAGCTATGACCGCAGGTGGCCACCAGACGGCCTTCCGAATAATTTGGAACATCCGCAAAATGATCATTTTGGAGAGTTCGTCCAATGGTGGTGGTCTTAGTGTTAATTCACAGTTCTTACTCTGTAACAGCCGCAGGTGGCTACCAGACGGCCTTTCCGCAAATCTGGAACGTCCGTGAATGGTCGTTTTGTACAGTTCGTCCTAGATCTACGATTTTCTTCTAAACCATTTCTTATAATGACCAGGAAGTTAGTCAATGCTCTTTACCATAAAATATTGTATAGAATTTTCCGCCTTCGCCAAAGGTATAATAATAGCCCAAAAATATATGTACTACGCAAACAAATGAAGGATGAATTCTATCATAATAATACTTAAATAGTAGTCATTGATGATAATAACCACATCAGGTATTCGAGAGATATTGATTAACAAATCAATACCTTGTATAAGTTATTCGACAAGTATGATGTGTTTATAATGGCTATATAATATAATAATTGCCTTTTCTCAACGTACTGTAAATCTATGTGAATCCTGGCTAATATGATAAGTTTTTGATAATCATTTTGATAATAATAACGAGTGGTCAATCCCAACAAACATTGAATGCTGTTAAAGGCCTTATTTGGCCAAAAAGAAGCTATTTCAGCTAAAAAACTTTGATAGGATGTGATAAGAACGAAAAATACGAAATTCTAATTGGATGTAAGAAACAAGTTTTTCCTGCATTTCCAATATCAACAGTTACTGTAAGACTAGTCAAGTTGAAGGTACAGGATTGAAATGGAATCGCTACGGAAATCCATTTTCTGTTCTAGCGATTGCTGTAACATGAGAAATATACAAAAAGATACAAAGTAGGCGAATGGAATGGGCCTGAGATCGAACCCAAGGCTTCCTGTGTATGAGGCAGAAACGGTAGTTATATGACTATCAAGCACACTTTTCTGAACACATTGGTTTTCAAATCCCAAATAACTGTAAATGACGGCACTTTCAAATCCCACATATCCGATATCTAACAAAACTAGTTGATCCAGCGGATGTAATCCAAACTAAACAGTTTTTCAGAATAATGGTTTTCATCCTCGAACAGCTGTGAAGAAAACGGCCACTCTCTAATATCACAGATCCGGGGTTCTTCTTCTTCTTATTGGCATTACATCCCCACACTGGGACAGAGCCTCCACGCATTTTTACCATTTTTGCATTCGCATATCATGAGACTAGCACAATGATACTTTTATGCCCAAGGAATTCGATACAATTTCCAATCCGAAAATTGCCTAGACCGGTACTGCAATCTAAATATTGTAAAATATTAAAATATTTCGTGTAAAATTGTGGCTTATAACATGCACATAATTGGAGCGGCTCATATGTCACAAAATTACGTCTGCCTTTAAATTTACATGACAATACAATCCCAAAAAAAAAATACACGTCATGACGTAAAAGCAAGCTTGGCTCATTTTCACTTCATGACGTGTAATTATATATTTCATTAATATCAGTATCACTATGTAATTGATTGTACATACCTTTTGACGATGAATCTGAATGATTCAACAACACGCATAATATTCCACTCCAAATAAACATTCTTTATTTCAAGAAATGATTTACAACTCCTTCTGTCAAAATACTGAAAATTATTTAAGCTAATAATATCTATATGTTTCCTAGTACTGACAATAGTACCTAATTCCAAAAATCTCTGGTGATTCGTTTATCCATAAGCATAGGGAAATAAGCACTTACACAATTTACGCACCGTGCAGTGTTCACTTTAAAGTATTAAGTGATAAAACACCATCACAACGGAAATCACTCAATTGACTAAGAATTTTAATTAAATGACAACTGCTAAAACATTATTGAATTTTTAAATAGTCTTTTTCACGTTATTGGACGAAAACAATTTTGCATCGACCAAACACTTGCTTCCCAACCGGCAATTTTGCTTCACATTCAACTTGAGGCACTAAAACCCCAAAAAATTGGAGCCCTTAGAAAATGCTTTCTTTAACAACTTTGGCGAAAAAGCCGAATTATATTTTTGTCACGGAATGGATACCAAGATCGGTAACCGGAATTATATATTGTATAACTTCTCTCGCGAAATGTCGGAACCATCTAATAAACGCCATAAAAATGCTACCGCGCCGCACTGCTTTGAAAAATGACTGAAGCATCACCAACATTCAAGGTTATATTGGAAGTGAATTCATTGGAGATCATGTAAATTTACGTCTTCTGGGATATGAAGTTAAGTTGAACGCAGTTCAATATGAATTGAAATTTGGATTCGAAATATACATTAGAAGAAACACAAAATTACTGCATTTTATTGATTAAGTCACAGAAAATGTACGTCAAATCATAATTAGATGACTTGTGAATTTAATATTTTTTTAGTGTGTGGAATCGAACCCAGCCATCCTCAGCATGGTCTTGCTTTGTAGCCGCGCGTCTTACCGCACGGCTAAGGAGGGCCCGGGGTTTTATAATCAAACTGGTGGTCTCACATGTATTATCACTACTCTACGGATGAATTTTAAATTTCACAATATTTCAACATATTGGTTTCCAATCCCCGAACAACTTTGTAGAAGACGGCAATTTTCTAAATCCCCCAGATCCCAAGATATCGAAGAACTGAAATCTCATATGCAGTAGCACCTCCTTGCGGATCAATTTTAAATTATTCAGTTTTTCAACATATTGGCTTCCAGTCCTCGAACAATTTTGATGAAGACGACAATTTTCTAAATTCCATAGATCCCGAAATATCGAACTAAACTGATCTCTCATATACACTAGCGTCGCCTTATGGCTTGATCCTGAACTAAACAGTTTCTCAACATATTGGTTTCCAATGCTCAAACAACTTTATGGAAGATAGCAACTTTCCAAAACCAATAGATCCCGAAATATCGAACCAAACTGATCTCTCATAAACAGTAGCGCCACCTTGCGGATGAATTCTAAACTAATTAGCTGCTCAACATATTGATTTCCAATCCTCGAACAACTTTGAAGAAGACGGCAACTTTCTAAATCCCACAGATCCCGAGATATCCAAGAACTGATCTCTCATATACAGTAGCACCTCCTTGCGGCTTAATTCTGAACTAAACAGTTTCTCAACATATTGGTTTCAAATCCTTGAACAACTTTGTAGAAGATGGAAATTTCCTAAATCCCATAGATCCCGAAATATCGAACCAAACTGGTACTTTCATGTACACTAGCGCCGCTCAGTTGGAATTCTATATCAATATTTTTCTTGGCTCATAGGGCCGCATGGGATTATAGATGGATTTAGATTTTTTCAGAGTTTTTAGAGTTTTTAGAATTCTTATAAGAAACATTGCGCCATTTATTGAGTAGATGGACTATTTTCACCGGTGTTCCATTGGTTCCGGATCTTTCGGAGAAGATCCATTGAACTTAAAAAATGTCCTCAATGAGAGTATAATATATCCCCTTTAGAATTTTCCCGAAAAAATCACGTTGATATCATTTGAATTGGCTTAATTATAACGGATTTTAGGACTGTTGTACTTTTTACAACACGCGAGTTCTCGTGTAATGAAAGTTGAAGCGAGTTGCAGAAGGTTAAGACCACAATAGGATAGTATTATGCGTTTTCTTGCAATGTAAAATGATTTTTTTTATTATTTGCTTGGTGAATGGTTGGTGAACTTTTTCCCGCTTTGGCTCTTTGATTCAGTTTCAGAAGATGTTACAAAATAATCTTCAAAATTTTAGGCGTTTAATATTTATCAAAGCTAATGCGATGTTATTGTTCAAAATACGTTTCCATTAGTTTTCGAATCTATCATCAACTAATTATAAAACTGACTCTTGAGAATGATGATTAACTCAATACCAAATTTTCAATCCGAGGTTTTTTAACTAATTGCTAGAAAAGTGGTTTCCGCTGCATACAGTTTAGCCTCAAACAAGAGTAATTTGAGTCTTTCAACCATCTGCAGGGTAAAGTGCAGGTATTGTCATACTTCAAAAACTGATATTGGTATAGAGCACTAAATACGATGAATCCTTGAATTACCACAACTTATTGCCCTAGAAAAATGGATTAGGCTAGGGTTGTAGATCAGCTTTACGGGACCCAATGTTTCTTACTCTAGTTAATACTAGTAAAAGTTAGAATAATAACTGTTCCAAACATGAACGGCTGGTGTCAGTCTGGTTACAAAGTTACAAGAAATTGTTTCAATAAACAGCTGACTTGATTTGATATCTACCCCACATCTATTGCCTTTGATAATAACTAACCTGCTTTCAGGGATAAAAAGCAAACTTTTTGATATTGTTCCCAATATGACATAACCAAATTACCAATTGTCTTTTAATCTCTTCCAGTTGATTAAGCTTGCCTAACAGGACTGCTCTATAAAAAAAGTTCATAACAATTTGACTTTGATCTCAAGATTCAATCTTCCCTCTATCTGAAATTTCCTTACCTGAGAAATAGCCATCGAGCACTGAAACAATTTCTAAAGCTATCGACAATTTACAGATTGTTCTCGGAAACGGCTCGTACCTCACTGCAGCAAGTATTGCATTAGAATCCATAAACAACAATATCCTTCCTTATCAGAACGAGAACAAGTTGTTTTTGGCGTCTTCCTAGACGTAGAGATTGGTCGCTTATCTAAGCCATCTGGTACCCTATACCTACAATGTCCCGATAGGAAACTTCTTTTGTGTTCATCTACCTCTCGTCCTCGTGGCAAGTAGCAACGGAATCCAATTCCATAAATTGTTAAAACGAACCGAGTTGAATCGAATCGGGCAATCTGGTCCGGTCCAATGCGAGAACTTGGACTCAAGAGGATTAGGATATGTTTTCACCGAGAACACATCAGGCACTCGCCGTGTCTTCACATGTCAGAGGGCCACTACGACACGATGATAATACAATATGTATTAATGCCACCGGAGCTAGAGGTGAAACCGGTGCTGCCGTATGTTGGCTTACGTGAGAATGAAGAGTTATGGATACATGACACTCACAGGAAAATCCTTCGAGGAAACATCACTCACAATGTTGTGTGTGACACCAATCTTCGCAGGCATGTGAAATGGCCATTCTGCGTGGGTTGCTGCTCTCTGAATAGTGAATGGGCTGGGAGCAGAGAATTGACCGTGGAAGCAAACCTAATTGGTAATTAACAGGAAATCTTCCAACAGGGCTAAAATTACAATCAAAAGTAAACAGCTTACAGATTTGTTTCAATTATTGGCAGGGGTTTTATTTTGATGTATCAGGGTTACACATTAATCGTATCGAACACAATTTCATAAACTTAAGCATTTCGATATCACGAAATGATCTAAGAAAATAGTACCTGCTAGGAATTAAATAACGCGATTATTTTAGGAGGTGATGATTTTAGAGGTGAGCCAGCCTAGGGCTGCAAGCCTCTTTAATAAAAAAGGAGGTGATGATCAGACGCGATATCGGCACTACGTTTATTCCGTACATCAAGAAGGCTCCGTTTCCATTTTCGGCTGATGCAGATGTGGTCGATTTGATTTTGTGTAAAGCTGTCACGGAAGACCCACGTGACCTTGTGAACCGGTCGATGAGGGAAGAGTGATCCCCCGATCACCATGTCGTTATTACCACAAAATTCTGCGAACAGCTCTCCGTTTTCGCTCATTTCTCCGAGACCATGGTGTCCCATAAAGCGCTCATGGTTCGAGTGGTCGGATCCGATCTTCGCATTGAAGTCGTCCAAATAGATCTTGATATCACCCTTCGGAATTTGTTGACTGTAGAAGTTCTCTTTGTCTTGCAGATCGGAAGCATCGGTTGGCGCATAACATTGGATTATAGTAAGGTTTCGGACCCGTGTTCTAAATCTGGCATCGACCCGAGTAGCACACTTGTCACATATCAGTCATTGTGACTCGTATGCGCCGAAGTCACATTGGAGTTGCTGCAACTAACTCGATCTGATTTGTGCTACTAGGGGATTATCCTTTCACTTATAGGTTCCCAATTCATAAGCGCAGAATGTGCCTGAGCGCTTAGTTTGAAGCCAACTTGTAACATTCGTAAAATGTTCCAACCAAAAGGACTCTATTTTGGTGTCAGTATTGCGAACAAAAATTATAAATAAATATCGCTGAAAGTAAATGTAAATATCACGCAAGAACTTGAATTTGATTATATACATTCTCTAATTAATTTGCGCAATAAAGTACACCCTAATAAAAATTAAAATAAAGGAAGTAATAGATTGCAACGAGATATTCGAAAATGCATATAGCTAGGTTCCACTCACTTGTCCTAAGACGAGTTTATACCATCCCATTGAATTCCACCACTTAATTGTATCTTGACAGATACGTATTTCGACCTCAACAGTAAGGCCGTCTTCAGTGTCTCGTACTTGACTCGACTTAGGTTCCACTGCTCGACTATATTACACCATCACAAATATCCAGCCGCTCGGAGCACGAGAGTATTTGTAACGGACAAAATCACGTGCCCTACCTTCATACCGTACACCGAATACTGTGGGCGGAATGGAATGGAAAAACCAGATCACAAGCCATCCAAAACTGGTACCTATGGTCTATATAAGCACCCCACCGTCAATTTTCAACTCTCTTAATTCCTGGGCAACACAGTTGGAAACAACCAGTTTTATAATCTAAAGTGATCGAAAAAAAAATTTGCAAGTTCGTTATTCTGTTCTAGTGAACATACCACTCCCAAAATCCAGAATTGGATAAATTCGTATTCTTGTTCGTGAGACATTGAAGTGCTTTGGTGGCCACTTGGTGGCGGCTAGTCCTCCTTAATGCCAACGTGAGGCCAGCGAGTGAAGCGAGAGGTCGCCATCCAGGTCGAACGTTGAAAACGACACGTGGTGCAAGTGAGTGAACGGCAAAGGCAAGGTGCAAGAACCGCGTAGTTCGGAAAATTCCTCTGAAGTGCAAGATTAGTGCCGATCGAGTGTCTCCCAGATGAACCTATTCGGTCGTCCGTAACCATACGACCCCCCCCCCCCTAAAGCACTACGACAGCCCTCCACGTTCCACGATCGGAACGGACCCCGGCCCGTTAAGGGTGAAGCGCTCCAGATACCCGGATCGAGAAACCGCCGTCGGCATCCAGAAGCGACACGTGACGACGAGAACACCAGCAGCAGTTAGTCGAGCCGTGAGTGGATTTAATAGTTTTTTTCAATACATTGTGGAAATTTACAGTAAACTCTCAACAAAATTAGCTAGTTTTTTCAATATATTTCCTTCTACTTGGGTGTTAAAATTATATATTTTGCTATCAGTTCTTTGCGTGCACCGAAAGAAAGTTTTTCAGGTTGTGAAAAAAGGCAACAGGTGAGTTTTCCCCAGCACATTGTGCCGACCCTGAGTAATTGAAGAGGTGAGCTGGCTCGGAACGTAAGGACGTCCATGCCACAGATGCATGGGTGTCATTGGTAGTTACAATTGGCGATCCTCGGAAAGATAATTGAATTGTATGGTCAACCACACAATTTTACGGTGCTTGGGGGAGACTCACGATTCCTCTTTCATAGGTCTTCGTGATCGAATTGATTTGATTTCAGTATTTCCAAATTTCTAAGTGGTAGAACAGTCCGTTTGATCTAGTGCAAAGCGGCAAAAGATTAGCTACCTGATTAGCAAGCTGCACAAACAACTATTGTTTGCGGGTAGAACGATTCTCTTAAAAAAGGGTAAACCACGCGGTTCGAAACGATTGCTCATCTCATCATTTTTATTGATCGAATGCATCTGTTGTTGGAGTTGTTGGTCCCGATTTGAAACAGTTTTGAGTGTGCTTTGGTGCGTTTCTAGGTTCTAGCAGCATTATTAGCATTTTTTTATTGGGTTTCTTTTGGGCAGCAATTCTTCATAGGATGGCAAGTGTAGGTAGCAGTGCGATTGCGAATGTAGAAGATTTGGAGGCACATTTCGGTGACCTTCGAGTCGATTTTCTAAACGAAGATGAACTGGATTATGAATTGCATATCAGGGGTATCATTTGCGAAGAAGGCGCGCAAATGGTGCGCAAGCGTGGGAATCTCAGAGAAGTTCTCAAGCGGGATCGAGAATCGGTTGTTAAAGTACAAATCAAATACGAACTGGATCCAGAGATATGCGTGTTGTGTAGATAAATACAATGTGCTACTGGATAGCTTAGGTAGTGCGAAAACTTCACCACCGCGATGTCAATCGACAATGTTGCATTTAGGTACTAGGATTGGTAGATTGATGCAGTATGTGGATGAATCAAATAGAAATATTCTGAGCACATTCCTCGATAAAATTATCGAATGGCTAAATCGTTTCTTTTATCAAAAAAGAGAACACCACAGGACAGATAGCGTAGGAAGTGATTTATTCATTGATGACTTACTTACAGTACCTCAAAATCCGGTAACTAATCAAAGCGAAAACGTTTCGGGATTGGATCCAGTCGATAACGATTTAATTCAGTGTTTGCAAAGGTTAGGTTGCTTAGACCCAGCTTCAAGCTCGGGTGATCAGAAGAAAGATATTCGTGATGCCATGCTCACATTCGAGCATGAGTTGTACTTATTACGGAAGTACAAACAGACGTCGCAAGTGCGAAATAATGTAAAATGTAATGTATCTACATCCGTTATGCAATCGGTTCACGTAACTTCGAATAGCACTAGAATATCAAATTTAAATACGACAGTGGTGAATTCTCTCTTCTCTCCTAAGGTGACACCATCAGTCAGTGTACCTTCACCGCCGTCACACAGCTCAGTTTTCACACTAATGTCACAATTCCTAATGCTTCTAATCCTTACCCCGTTCCTCATCTCTACGGCGGTGTGCCCTACTCATCGTCAGCTTATGGTTACCCTACGCCGTATTCAGGTGCATTCTCAGGAATGAATGCTTCTTCCATGATTCCAACTGGATGGTATCCCAATGTCTACGGTAATAGCCTAGCGGGATATCAAAATCTTCCAGCTATTTCATACTTGCCTCAACAAATCCCATACTCAGTACCCATGCCGGTAGTTTCGATCACACCTCAAGTATCGATCACACCACCGATTTCGACTTTCAGCTCTGTCGCTCCAAACACATTGGTGTCACAGGTAGCGTCTATTCCCACTCAATCTCATCTGTCGCACGTACCTACGAATGCGTCGTACAGCCATAAATCATTGCCTGTCTCGAAGTGGAAGCTGGAAAAATATGCAGGTACCGATCAAGGCAGTAGCTTGAATGAGTTCCTGGTGTTGGTGCAACAATTGTCGCTCGCTGAGAGAACCTCAGAGCAAGAATTGTTTGACTCCGCATTCCATTTATTTACGGGGCCTGCTTTGAACTGGTTCATGTCAATGAGTTCCAAAGGTTTATTAAGAGATTGGGACCATATGGTTGAGGAATTGAGAAAGTCTTTCGTGCATCCAGAATTAGATTCTCTGGTTCGCTCAAAAGTTTATCAACGACGTCAGCAACGAAACGAGTCGTTTCAAGACTACTATTACGATATGGAGAAACTCTTTAGGTCAATGACGATACAAATGAATGAAACCGAAAAGTTGGATGTAGTGAAGCGTAATATGCGTGGCGACTACAAGAAATACCTTCTGTGGAAGCCAACAACGACGTTACAACAATTAGTCGATGCTGGTCGTCTGATTGATGCATCTAATTTTTCCCTCTACAATAAAATGTTCGGCTCGGAAAAATCCGCCAACATCGTAAACGAAATTCATTCGAACAGACATGAAGTAAAACCTCAGAACCCACGACCAAATGAAAAAAAAATGGTCTAACAATAATCAAAAATCAAAAACCTTCGAAGTTCCGAACAAACCAATAAAGGAACAAACTAAACCATTGCAAAATCAGAAGAAACCAATTTCTACTGATTCGCCTTCCAGACCTCAAGTAGCAAAGGAGAACCCACAGGAAGGAAATCATAATAATATTCGTTCTTTGGATAGTTTGGTTGCTGCACATAAACCTCCACAAATGGATCAATGCATTTTTTGCCGATTCACGAATCACACGGTTGATCAATGCCGATCGAGTAAAGGCTTGTTCTGCAGGATGTGCGGTTTCAAAGGGTTTGATACCCAGAACTGTCCTTATTGCTTAAAAAACGGATTTCAGACGACCAAAAGTCGCCGGTCGTCGACGTCATCCGCGTAAATAGTTTTGAAAGTTCGGTCACTCCATTTGAATTTTGGGAACCTACTTTAGAGGAAATGTACTCTAAAGCGGATCCAGATGTACAAGTAATTTTAAATTCCGTACCAAAGGATAATAGACCATACGCTAAAGTTAAATTGTATGGGAATATAGTAAATGGTTTACTTGACTCAGGCAGTAATTTAACTTTAATCAGTGACAGAATTTACCATAAATTGAACAAACCCAAATTACATCCTTTGAGAGATCCATTAGACATAAGATCAGCTAGTGGAACGAAGTTGAAAGTACTTGGTAAATTGTACATTCCAATCACATTCGATTATCAGCTAAGAATAATTTCAACCCTGGTGATCGAGAATCTGATCCTAGATTGCATCTTAGGCATGGATTTTTGGAGGAAATTCAAAATTTCTCCATCGATAAAGCGATGCGCTTTAGTAGAAGAAGATAAGAACACAAACCCTGAAGAACCCAAATCGTCGTTATCCAAAACTGAATTAGAGCGGAAAGCGTCAAGAAACTTTTTAAGATTGCTATTCCGGGTGAAATTTCATCCACCCCCCTTATTACCCATCAGATAGATATCCAAGAAGAATGGAAGGGCAAACCAGCCATTCGTCAATATCCTTACACCATCTCTCCTAAAGTCCAAGAAAAGGTAACGGAAGAGCTGGAAAGGATGCTTCGAGTGGGAATAATTGAAAGATGTCATTCTGATTGGTCGCTTAACGTCGTTCCGGTGATAAAACCCACCGGCAAAGTCCGGTTATGCCTCGATGCGCGGAAAATTAATGAGCGCACCGTTAGGGACGCATATCCTTTACCGCATCCCGGTAGAATTTTAGGTTAATTACCGAAAACCAAATACTTAAGCACAATAGACCTCTCAGAAGCTTCCTTACAAATACCGCTCGAAGCATCCTCACGCCAGTACACAGCATTTAGTGTACAAAGCAAAGGCATGTTCCAGTTCACCCGTCTACCCTTTGGCTTGGTCAACAGTCCAGCGACATTGTCCCGTCTGATGGACCAAGTCTTGGGACACGGTGAACTGGAACCTCGTGTTTTTGTATATTTAGATGACATAGTTATCGTTAGTGAAACATTCGAAGAACATGTCAAACTACTTCAGGAGGTAGCACGTCGATTACGAGCTGCTAACTTGGCAATCAATTTAGATAAGTCCAAATTTAGAGTCGAAGAGTTTCCATTTTTGGGTTATCTACTATCAATCCAAGGCTTAAAACCGAACCCTGAAAAGGTCAGAGCCGTGGTAGATTATGAGCGCCCGACAACGGTAACAAAGTTACGCAGATTTTTGGGCATGTGTAACTATTACCGGAGGTTTATACAGGACTTCAGTGGCGCAACCGCCCCACTGACAGACCTGCTAAAAACCAAGAGTAAAGTTTTAGGTAGGAATGAGAGAGCGGAAGAAGCTTTCAGTGATATAAAAGAAAAGCTTATCACTGCTCCCATTCTCATGTGTCCTGATTTTACCAAGGAATTTTGCATCCAAACCGACGCCAGCGATGTAGCTGTCGCCGGTGTACTTACGCAGGAGCAAGATGACTCTGAAAGAGTCATCGCCTATTTTTCACACAAACTAACGACCCCACAACGCAATTACCATGCGTGTGAAAAAGAAACATTAGCGGCACTGTTGGCTATTGAGGCATTCCGCGGGTATGTGGAAGGAGCCCACTTTACCTTAATAACCGACTCGTCCGCGTTATCTCACATAATGACCACAAAGTGGAAAACCGCATCACGTTGTAGCAGATGGTGTTTAACCCTACAACAGTACAACATGAACATAATACACAGAAAGGGACGGGGTAACATAGTACCCGACGCCTTATCCAGGGCCGTTGCGATAGTGACAACCCGATCATCCTCGTCTTGGTACGAGAAAACCATACAGGAAGTCAAGGAAAACCCGGATGACTATGTAGACTTCCGAGTCGAAAATGGGAATCTTTATAAATTTGTTTCAACTCCAAATTTACCATATGATCATCGGTATGAATGGAAGTTGGTTCCACCGGTGACAGATAGAGAGGACATTATCCGCGAAAATCATGACGGGTCAATGCATCTTGGAGCAGACAAGACAATTGACCGAATAAAGCAGCGCTACTATTGGCCAAAATTAGCCGCTGAAGTGCGCGAATTCATTAAGGACTGCACAACATGCAAAGAAGTCAAAGGATCTTCAGTACCTGTTGTCCCCTTAATGGGTGATCAACGGATTACTAAACACCCATGGCAAATAATTGCAATGGACTTTATTGGTCCCTTGCCTCGCAGCAAGAAAGGACATCAGCATATACTGGTGGTGCTTGATCTATATAGCAAATGGATTATGCTAACCCCCGTGCGTAAGATCGACAGTGCATCCTTATGTGCCATTGTTCGTGATCAATGGTTCTTTAGGAACTCAACCCCTGACGTTATCATAACTGATAACGCCTCATGTTTCCTTTCAAAGGAATTTAAATCCCTTTTGGAGCGTTTCAACATACGGCACTGGTTAAATGCTAAGTATCATTGTCAGGCAAACCCAGTAGAACGGGTAAATCGAACCGTGAACGCTGCCATAAGGACTTATGTAAGAGAAGACCAAAGATTATGGGACTCCAAATTCAGATCACAAGAATTTCCCTTCCGAACAGGATCAAACGGTTGAAGAGCGGTCAAATGCCCAAAAACAACTTTTCGATAAAATCTACGACGTTGTAGAGAAAAGTCTCAAACAGGCTCATGAAGTTGGAAAAGAACGTTTCAATCTTAGACATCGCCAGCATGCTAAGGGATTCGAAATAGGTCAACAAATTTATTATCGAAACATGAAGCAATCTAGTGCGGTACATAACTACAATGCAAAGTATGGTGCAATGTATCTGCCAGGACGAGTTAAGTCTAAGCTAGGCTCCTCGTCATATGAGATTGAGGACCCCAACGGAAAGTCGTTAGGAATTTGGCATGCATCTCACATGAAACCAGCATAAGCTCCGTTGTATTTGTATCCAAGAGTACGTAAATAGTCTTCAACGCAAACAGGTCGATAAGATCCTTTCCAGAAAAATGTAAATAAACACTGAATCTTCGTTATAAACGGTAACTGACGTCTGAAACTTTGGTTCTTTGTAGCTCTTCTAGTACGACAACCAGTTAGCTGAAACGACAGAATGAAAGTTGTTGAATTTGCTCGAAACCCGTGATAATATTGCTTCAAACAATAGGAATTTTCACGATTTTCCTCGTTGATGGAAATTTTACGATACTCTGATGCCTTACTGAGAATAGTATTTGACAGTCACCATAGAATCGAGTAGTATTTTCGAAATATAAAATCAGCTCACATCTCAAACATCCCAGACAACCACACATCGCATAAGAATGCACGATCAAAATCGTTTACCGATCCAAGTTTCATCAGATTCGCATTGTTGTGCAAAGCTCATCAGTTTATTTATAAATTTTCCCGCACAGTAGGCTATTTTACGAGTTTATTCCAGCTTCATTTGTTGACATCGCATATTCCTGCAATCAAACTCACATGAAATCGGATTATCTGTCAAACAGAGTTTGTTATCACAAACTACATCGCAATGCATAACGAACAAACTCGCATAAAAATCGTGCACATCGCATACACTTCCGTGCAACGTCGGATAAGAAATACACTTATATCGCCTCCACTTTTGTACGTAAAAAGTGTTTTCGCGACTGGTAAGCGATGAAATTTGTGCGCATAGGCATCGCATAACAGAAAAACAATTCTATTATGCATGCATTCTGGTTGTCTGGGATGTGTGTATGATTGAATTTAGCACAGATATAGATTTCTCTTTAAATGAATTCAGGTAGGTTTAGGCAGGGTAGAAAGTGTTCTTCGCATTTCGCTGGAGACCGGAGGCTAACAGCCGCTGATGGTCAGTAAAAGGTATAACCTTCTAAATAGATACTGAGTCCTCGGACAATGAAAGTATATGACCCCGAATACCAAGACACTTATCTATTCAGGCTTAAACTGAGAACACAGTATACTTAATTAGATAAATGATTAGGTTTGGCCGGTAGACAGTTGCGTCCACGGTATTCAATACATAGAGGATAGGATGATAGGTTAAGGATTTGTAAATAGCTCGAAGTAATTGTACAGTTAGTAGTAAATGAGGTTAAAGTGTGAGTGGAAATTGAGTGAGTGAATTTGAATGAAGGAATAATGAGGGATCCCGCTTGAAAGTTTGATGAATGAAATCATGAATGCGTTAAACCTAGAAAAGAAACGAAAAAGCCCACCAAAACATGGTTGTTCCTCACGAGTTGAGGGAGTCACAAAAAAAAACCATTGGGAGAGAGATGTTTTCTCCAAATTAAAAATGATAGAAATGAGTAATTGAATCGGTAACTACGATGGTTTAAAAAAAAGTAAAGAGTTTCCTAAACGCTCGTTAACAATAATTTCGTAAATATATGATCCTACTACCCAAACGGAATATGGTTATATTGAGATTGACAATCAACTCTCATTAGAGATAAAATACTCATATTTTCATATGTGTATTTTTACTTGAAGGAGGGAACATTGTAACATTCGTAAAATGTTCCAACCAAATGGACTCTATTTTGGTGTCAGTATTGCGAACAAAAATTATAAATCAATATCGCTGAAAGTAAATGTAAATATCACGCAAGAACTTGAATTTGATTATATACATTCTCTAATTAATTTGCGCAATAAAGTACACCCTAATAAAAATAAAAAAAAAGTAAGTAATAGATTGCAACGAGATATTCGAAAATGCATATAGCTAGGTTCCACTGCTCGACTATATTACACCATCACAAATATCCAGCCGCTCGGAGCACGAGAGTATTTGTAACGGACAAAATCACGTGCCCTACCTTCATACCGTACACCGAATGCTGTGGGCGGAATGGAATGGAAAAACCAGATCACAAGCCATCCAAAACTGGTACCTATGGTCTATATAAGCACCGCACCGTCAATTTTCAACTCTCTTAATTCCTGGGCAACACAGTTGGAAACAACCAGTTTTATAATTTAAAGTGATCGGAAAAAAATTTGCAAGTTCGTTATTCTGTTCTAGTGAACATATCACTCCCAAAATCCAGAATTGGATAAATTCTTATTCTTGTTCGTGAGACATTGAAGTGCTTTGGTGGCCACTTGGTGGCGGCTGGTCCTCCTTAATGCCAACGTGAGGCCAGCGAGTGAAGCGAGAGGTCGCCATCCAGGTCGAACGTTGAAAACGACACGTGGTGCAAGTGAGTGAACGGCAAAGGCAAGGTGCAAGAACCGCGTAGTTCGGAAAATTACTCTGAAGTGCAAGATTAGTGCCGATCGAGTGTCTCCCAGATGAACCTATTCGGTCGTCCGTAACCATACGACCCCTCCCCCCCCTAAAGCGTCGTTAGCACTACGACAGCCCTCCACGTTCCACGATCGGAACGGACCCCGGCCCGTTAAGGGTGAAGCGCTCCAGATACCCGGATCGAGAAACCGCCGTCGGCATCCAGAAGCGACACGTGACGACGAGAACACCAGCAGCAGTTAGTCGAGCCGTGAGTGGATTTAATAGTTTTTTTTTTCAATAAATTGTGGAAATTTACAGTAAACTCTCAACAAAATTAGCTAGTTTTTTCAATATATTTCCTTCTACTTGGGTGTTAAAATTATATATTTTGCTATCAGTTCTTTGCGTGCACCGAAAGAAAGTTTTTCAGGTTGTGAAAAAAGGCAACAGGTGAGTTTTGCCCAGCACATTGTGCCGACCCTGAGTAATTGAAGAGGTGAGCTGGCTCGGGACGTAAGGACGTCCATGCCACAGACGCATGGGTGTCATTGGTAGTTACAAACTCCGCGATGCCCGGGAGCGTGTTCACCTCGTAAACCAAAGTATAGCAGAACTTATCCCGACGGCGTTCTGTGTTCACCAAAGTTTGGCCAACGGACTTCACTCAGTCCCAGGATCACAAGCTTCATGCGGCGTGCCTCATTGGCAAGTTGTGCAAATTTACCCCGCTGGGCTAGGGTTAAAACGTTCCATGTTCGTATTCGTGTCCGTTGTTGCGCGCTAAGAGTCGTCACCGTAAAATCAGTCCGTATTCTTTCATTATCGGATTCTCGAACAAATTGATGTTTCGAGAACAGTAGGTTGTTGGCACAAGGTTCCCTATCTACCGGGATGGGGCTGCCATCTTAGGTATAGCTTCCGGGGAATAGCATTTCATACTCAGCCGCTGGATGCCGCATCTCCTTGGTGGACAGACGCTCGATCAGTCGGGCCAAATTTGTTTAAAGTCCCACCCAACACCAGGACTAGGCTAGTGCGCTTTGAGCGGCACACGGTCGCTTTGATAGGGCCTGCTTGGGGACACATGCAGCTTTTTATAGAAGTTCAACAGAGCCCACTGTCGAACCGCACCACATCCTAGGCAGACCCCACAGGACGTACCCTCTCACTCTAGCTAATGTCAGAAGGACAACAGTGCCCAGGCTGCACTACCAGATAAGTACGCAACCCTTAGCTGGCGGTCAATCGTCATCGGAAGACCCGTGAAAACGTGAGTATTGGAACTTGTGAGGACCAGAGCTATGTTAGGAGCTCCTTCCCGGATGTCAACTCACTATTTCGCAGTCCTCTTGTAGAACAGCAAAGATATATTTTGAAAACTGTATTTTGCCAGTACTTTTAGTTAATAATTATATCAACAGAACTTGAAAAATATGAATCGAATGCATATTCTCCCTTATTCAAATAAAATTACAATCAATAAGCAATATGATTTTCACTTGAAAATAGCACTTTTATCTAACTGCTGTCTAAATTATATGAACTTAGAAATGAAAACAATGCTGCCGAGAGGACTACTGGATTGATGTCAAACAGTTCATTCCACCCCTTTTACACATGCTTAAATCAAATCTATTTCAAGAACAACTAAAAAATAAAAAGGAAAATTCCAATTTCATATTGATTGTTCGGTTGAACGAAGAGGTAGAGATTGTTCATCGTACATAGGGGAAACTGGGGTAATATGCACCCCCGGGGCAAAACGACCCTTTGGCATTTTTAAGTACATTTTCGGCAGTTTTTCGAGAGTATTTACCACAGCGCATGTAGTTCGGATCTCGAACTACTAATCCAGTAGTAAACATTCTTGAAAATATTCCTGGAACACTGCTAAAAATACCAAAAGGTCGTTTTGCCCCGGGGGTGCATATTACCCCAGTTTACCCTATATGAATAATACAATCAATAACCAGTTGCTATTTATTGGCGAGCACAAATGTACCTCCGAACAAATCTCCAATTGATTCACATATGGATGCGGTAAATGTTCGAAGCCCATCTCGATGACAGGTCAATTAGCTTTGGGTCTACAATTCGTGAATACTCCAATAATCGTTGGAATTCACCGTAAACCATGTTGCTATCATTTCGCTAGTTATTGCCAATAGTCACCCTTCTACTTACCAGTCCACTCAGCAGGTAGTGATAGGTGCGCTTGCCGAGCGTGATGTCCCGCACGTGGCTGACGACAATGTCCTTGGCCAGCTCGGTGGTGCAGTCCAGCACGATGTGCTTCCGCGACCACCGATTTAGCTCCTCGATAGTCCGCAGGAATTCGATGGCATCGCTCACGTTCGCTATTCGCTTAACGGTTTCCACGTGGAATGTTTCGTTGCCTGGCCGTAGACCTTGGTAAATTTGCTGCAACCTCAGTAGACCTGAAACGAGGAGGTATTTGAAGAAGGGAGATGTTCAGAATATTGGTACTGAAAGATGCTACTATAATTGAGATAATTTTCCCAGTTTATATAGTACAGATGAATTATCTTATGTTTATGGATAAATATGTTTGTTCTCAAGAATGTTTAAAAGAGAATCTTGCTATATTGGAGTCTTTAGAAGTGATGTTGAAAGTACAGGAAAACTTGAAAACAATGAATACTTCAAAATTTCCCTAATGATGTACAAATATTAGTTATTTAGGAATTTCCTTTGATTGGATGGTAATTATTCAAGAACATCAAACTATGATATACCAGAATCCGATGTTATGATTGCCTCTCGGGAAATATTGCAGTAAGATGATGTTATACGAAAAAGAAAACGAAGAAGTATAAGCTCCATCGAAAACTTTTAACATTGCATCCCGATTCACCAACAGAGAATGCAATTACTGAAAAGCCTTTGCGCCAACATTTGCCTTCCCATAGCATTTTGGTAATGAAGCAAACAATCTCACATAGTTTTCATAAGCCTTGTTCTGCTCCACAACGAGACTATCGCACCGCAAACAAGCCACTGTAAATCTTCTCCTCATCAGCTGGCAGGAATGTTACATTTGATAAGCTTCGCATGATACGATGCGATTATAGCTATATGTAGACTCTTATTTCCCTCATCCTGATTCCCTATATATGTATCAGATGCTTTTACTGAGCTGCCGTTGCACCTGCACAATGCGGTGATGGCATGAAGCTCCATTGCAAGGATGAGCCACCATTGCCCTTAGTTTTGCTACCTCGGCCGGAACCCAGATAACACCGAACAATCACGCCAAGATTGTGTCTGTGATGATTTCCGGGTGTGTTCTTTCTGTATGTTCGGTTACGGGCAGTGTCATTGTGGTCGCTTATGAACGGATCGCTGCATCTTTTATGTCGCCTTCCTCTGGAGCTAATTACGTTGGATGCTCTAGTAAGGCTCACTGTAGGGTTGATGTTTCTCTATTGTATAAAGAGTACGTAGTAATGTTTCTGTTTAAAAAAAAAATAATAATGCGTTTTTTTTTATAAAAGTTTAAATTACCTATTTCAAAAGACAATTCACCATTCATCTTTGAAAAAATATGCATTTTACACCTGTATGAAAATAATGCAAAAATGTTTCACAAAATATTTGCACAAGAATCTGTCAATATAGTATTTGCCAAGATTTTTTCCAGATTTTGCAAGATTGTCATATATAATGGTAAGAACATCTGTATTTCGGTGGGTGAGTAATGATTACCTAAAAGCCAAAATACGCGTATCTGGAAAGATTCCAACAGTGTATCGCTTATGCGAAACCGTATAAGTTCCCCCTACGCCATTGCTCATGCCACTTATGGTATACCATGCGTGAAAAGAGAAAAAACTTGTAGGTACACACGATCCGAAACGCGTTGCAGTTCATATCTGGAAGGAAGCAGCAGCTGTTAACATTGTACGGAAATGGCCACCGCCAACGCCGAAATAGCCACCGACTAGCCTGCATCCATTTTCCTTTGTGCCACCACACGACCAAGCGTCGGCACGACTGTTTTATCTCGATTCATTGTCACACATAAAAAGTAGGTACAGGGAGGCGGCTCCTACGAGAAAATGATATATTCCGACCGCATTGTCATCATTCTTTGCACAAAGGCGACGGACAACGCCTTCGTCCCACGGGTTGTGTCGCGTTGGTCCTTCGGTCCGCATGATGTACGATGCAGAATTTCGATAAGCTCGCTTTCACCGTTGTGTCGGTCCGAGCGTTTGTTTCCCTTCCATGAACAATTTCCACTGGTGACGATCTATTTGGGCGTAATTTCGGTATCTTCGGTTCAGTGCCTCTGTCTCATCTTGGTGTCGGTGGATGGCAGTGGCGTCGGAAATCGTGTTCAATTTTATTTGTGTCTTTAAAGCTTCAAGCTGATTGTTCTCTGTTTTTCAATATTTACAATATTAAAACATAAGAAGATCGTTCTGACTACATTTTCAAAAGTACCTACTAATGAAGAATACTGCGAATTTGAACTTTTTGCGGAACAAAATTCTACGAGATTCGTGATTTAGCATTGCATAGCATAACTAACCGCTCACCATCCTAGGTTGGCTGTTGAAAGGGACGTTCTGTGCTTCGTTAACCTGTATAGGCCCAAGTGAAGAGGTTAAAATAAGAAAAGCCTCTGCTCATTGAGTGTTCGATGCATTTGCTATTTTTTTCAGCATTGGACTCTTACAGGTTTCTAGTTTTCGGAAGCATTTTATAAGAATCGGAGATCTCCCTGTGGCGTGGCCGAAGATGTCCGAAGTGGTCTCTAAACGAATGCGGTCAAATTGAACATTTTGACGTAGGACTACGTTTGTCATCTCTATATTGGGGTACACTTAACGATTGCGAAAATCAGGGACCGTCACGAAAATATGATAGACTTTAAACTTTAATATCTCAGCCGTTTCTTGATGGATTTTCAATTTTTTTGGACCATTCGATCAAGGATGAGTCAACGCTTCTTTGTATTAATATGAAAATACTGATTTTTAACTATTCATTATCAAAAATTGATAAAAAGTTTAGAAACAGGTAAACCAACCAATCACGTACACGCATCACTAGCACAGACATCAAAAATCAATCACTTGCGGGTTTGGATCTAATCCTCAGTTTGAGCAAGATTTCACGCAAAGCGGATGCATCAAAGCGATCGCAGCGCAACGGATTGAGGAAAGAAAATTGGTTCTTCTCTAAACTAGCATTTTCTGAACAGAAAGGTTTAATAGCGAAAATGGACTGTTTCGGTGGCATCGGCGATTGGCGTGGAAGCTTGGTTTCTGTTAGTGATTGCATCCATTAAAATTTACGGGCTTAATAATCCCCACACTGGGACAGAGCCGCCTCGCAGCTTAGTGTTCATTAAGCACTTCCACAGTTATTAACTGCGAGGTTTCTAAGCCAGGTTACCATTTTCGCATTCGTATATCATGAGGCTAGCACGATGATACTTTCATGACCAGGGAAGTCGAGGCAATTTCCAATCCGAAAATTGCCTAGACCGGCACCGGGAATCGAACCCAGCCACCCTCAGCACGGGCTTAATTCATTGAATACAAAAAAGCTACTTTCCGGCGCGCGATCCATTTTGATCGGGATTCCGCAAAGAGAGGTTTAACCATTTATAAGGCAACTATATTACCACCAACATGTTTTTCTGTTTATTAACAAGAGCTCTACTTATTATTTCCCATGTAGTGACTATATTTACTACCTAGTAATCCCCCTGACGAATTTGAGCCATGAAAATTGAAATTTCGATTTGAGAACGGTTTTTACGAACAGATCGTAAGTTTCTAGTGGAAGATAGATTTTCAGTTATAATTCGTTGAAAAATGACGACAGAGATACACTTTTTCCCATTGGTAATTTGGTTTTTGACAAAATTGCTTGGGAAAAAAGTGCAAAACAAAAAATTTTCACTTATGATGCGTTTTCCAACTAGGACTCTTCGCTAAAAAATGTAACGTGCCTTGTTTTGATTTGTTTTAAGTAAAACCTAATTTTTTAAAATCTCTTATTTGTTTTTGTTACATTTTTCCCGCTTGCAAGGCAGTGGCAAATAACATTCTCCGACATTGTCTGCGGAATCCCCATAAAAATGGCTCGCGCGCGCCGAAAACCAAATTTCTTATATCTAATGACGTAATTCCATTAGCGCGCCCCTTCATTAATCGTTATGAGTGCACATTATTTTTACACCTATACAGGTCACAAAGGGGCGGGGCTAACGGGCTTGATTTATTGAATACAAGAAAGCTGCTGTCCGGCGTGCGCGAGCCATTTTGATCGGGATCCCACAAAGAGCGGTTCGATATTATTGGTAGCAGTGGCAATGCTGAAAATTTATTTCAAATGGTGGAGGCTTGGCGAAAAACCATCAAGTGGCGGTCGGACAATTTCAACACAAGGTGCTGACAAGCGTTTGAATGCAGTTAGTTATTGGACAGACGCATTGGGAAATGGAAATTGGTTCCTCTCAGGACCAGCATTTTATGGAAAGAAAGAGTTAATTGCGAAAATGGATTGTTTCGGCGGCATCGGGTTTAGCGTGATAGCTTGGTTCCTGTTAGTGATTCCATCCGTTCAAATTAATTGCATCATCTCCCTCCGCCACGCTATCAAATTTGCTAGTTACGGTTGAGTTTTGCACTTTGAAGAAAGTTCATATCAAATAGTCGGATCAACCTTCTTTTGTATAAAGACCTATTTGGAGGACACCATCCTCAATAAGCAAATAAGAAATAAGCAGAATCAGAAGTGGCGTGAAACCAAACGCAAATATATTTATTTGCAACGTTTGGTTTTTGCCCGCGCTGTAAGCGTACGTGGCAAAGTAAGGATTGTGATGTCCCCGACTGAAAGCCAGTCGAGTTGCTCCAGCGGCCGAGGAGTCATGTTAATTCCACGGTTAGAGACTCAAAGTCCATCCAACTGGGAACAACTATTCGACTTCTTGATTTAGTTGGCCTCCGAGCAGTTTGCTCAACAAATTATTATGGCAAATACCATCTATTTCGAATAGCTACGTAGTCCTACGTCAACTTTGCGTACAACCCGATTGGGCTGTCGAGTCAAGTACGAGACACTGAAGACGACCTTACTGTTGAGGTCGAAATACGTATCTGTCAAGGTACAATTATGTAGTGGAATTAAATGGGATTGTACAAACTCGTCTTATGACAAGTGAATTTGAGCGTGTTTAAAACTTGCCGAAAGCAGCACATAAAGCAGAAGGATTCAGCTGTCATGTAAATTGTTCGTCTCAGTGGTTTGTGAAAATTTCCAAAAATCGCATCATCAGATGGGTGTCCGAAATTTAACTTAATGTCCCCATGTTAATTTAATGTCCCCAAATGCCCCCGGAGAAGCCGTAATAGGAAACATTTTAGTTTTTAGCCCAAAATATGTCATGCGACAGCTCTTTCTTCATGATTTCTCACAAATAATCTTCTGGGAAATCTGTTACGTCTTTAAGACCCCATTGGCAACACCCAATCTGGTTCAATAGGTATCATGCGAATCCAATTTTCTGAAATACGGGATCCTCAATGTACTCCAAAATATTCTTGAGTTTAATTCCTAGTATCTACCAGGTCAATCAAGATTTCGCAATATCCTCATCATCGGTATTAACCCAATGTGTAAGCAATTCATGGTTTCAACTTTTCATTTCAATGAGACCAAACAAGCGTTTCTCGGGCCAAGGGAGAATCTTTTTTCGTTGTTTACGTTGAGGATCATCTTTCACCTATCAATCTTTCTCTACAATTAACCTTGGATGATAAACGAAAATCTTGCCTATTAGATGAAAATCCTTTTTCGTTTCATCAATTTTACCCACTCACTCACTTTTCGCGAGAATTATCGCAGAACAATTACAAAATTGTGTGGCCGCGCCGGGATTCGTACCCAGAATAGTAACAATAATAGCCGCAGGGATGCGCTTACTCTAGCCACACCACGAAAAGACTCGAATATGAAAGAAAATGAGCAAACCAACGTTTGGCGGCAGTCGAAGTGAGCGGCCAATGGCCAAGGTGCTCCAAAATGATCTGAGTCAAAATGTACAATGACAATGAGGTTAACCTGCGACTTATTCTGCGTTCACGGACTTGGATGATCAAGTATTTCAATCGTTACGGACGTGTTGGTGAACGTTTTGGTAAACCTAAAAGGTCTGTAGTAGCTTATATGAATAATGGCCATTGAAGTCATCTAAACTCAATGGACCTACTGGGATATCTTATCATACACCATTCATAAGTTGGTTCATTGAATAGATCACATGGTCCCAGCTCCAAAATAGGTGTTGCCGCTGGCTGCACTGCTCCAAGTAATCCGTCACAGGTGTCATCTGAACTGAACCTGGCACATGGCCTGTCAAAAGGAGCAGAAGACAACATAGGAGATAAGGGAAAAATTGGCATGTGAATCGCAAGCAAAGTGGCAAATTGTTTCTATAAAATCTAAATTATATATTCTACCTAAACCCATAAGTAAATACTTAAAACTATTTGTGAATTCGTTGATGAATTGGAAGCAAAGCAGAAAGATGTGAGAATTATAATGCAAACCTGAAATTATATAAAGCTAATTAAGATTACTATTGCAGCTTACTAAAAGAGGTTAAAACCTAGAATCTAGCGTGTAGTTAAAAATATAGTTTCTGCCTAAAAGTAACATAATCTAACATGCAAACTAGACTACAATCTAATGATTTCCCTGTTTATAGCTAGGATACTCGTGAACTGAGTAGGGTTGAGTAGAGGGATAGTCTGCAAAGTACGAATACCGAAAGTGTAAGCTATCAAATATGTAATCTAGAACTTCCGCTTACTAAAATATATTTACAGCTGTACCACAATCTACCTAGCGTGTTTGGTCCTGCTGAGAACCCGGTGTCTAGTTCCCCTTCATACTCCCCGCCAACAATAGGTATATAATAAAGTCGATCCTCAATGAGTCGATACTGAAAGAACCATTGACTCAAGCATACATCGAGGTATGGAATAGAAGTTCCTTTGAAAATTGTTTGAAGAACAATCAGAGTAACATACTTATTTTATTATGGCATCATTTGCTTCTACGAGTATATACCGAGTCGTAGATGATCGAATCATGGAGGTGCTATTCATTGAAGGCCTTCAAGCCAAATGTAACAAATATATTAAGTGCCTTTATCCACTTATACACAGAAAATCAAAACTTTGTCTTAAGAACAAACTTTTGATTTACAAACAAATTTTTAGACCTGCCATGTTGTATGCTGTGCCAATATGGGCTAGTTGCTGCAATACCAGAAAGAAGGCACTCCAGAGGATTCAAAATAAAATTTTGAAAATGATTCTGAAGTTGCCTCCGTGGTATAGTACCAATGAACTTCATAGAATTTCTAATATTGAGACATTGCAACAAATGTCCAACAAAATAATTTCCAATTTTAGACAAAAATCGTTGCAATCTTCTATTGCAACGATTAACTCCTTGTACCCTTAGTTTTAAATAGGTTAAGTTTAGTTTAAGTTGAAAACATTGTAATTCCTACATGGTTCAATTCAACCAGAGGAAAAAATTCTAACTGCCAGAGGCAATTGAAATGTATTAATAATAACTAAAAGCATAACATAGCAAATAAGGATGATAGTGTAAAGAAAACACGGAACACCTAGTCTAAGAGATGAATGCATGTATTAGATAATTAGCAAATAAAATTAGTTAAAAAAAAAAAAAAAAAAAATGGAGGTGCTATTGACGAATTTCGCGCCAACCCTTCTATGGGGCTGGCAGCACCATCTCAGATTCGAATAAAATTTGGTGGGCATAAAGATATGGTATTTCTAAACCACTTTGCATACTTAGTTTTTCAAAAATTGTCAAGAGTAACATTTGATGAGAGCTTAATTTTTTTTCATTGATTTTTTAAAAATCGATGTAGCTCTAAAATGACAAGACCTACAAAAAAGTGTTGTATGGCGGACTATCGTGAAATTCCCTGAAGTTTTTTGGAGAAATATCCAAAAAAGAAAAAAACGATTTCTACACTGAAAAAAAATATTAAAAAAAAATTAAAATCGGTATTACAAAAAAACCTCATCTCAGAAATCGATGAAATTTTTTCTGCAGGTAGGTATTTCAATTATCTAACTTTTCTGGGAATAATGTTCCTGTGACATATTTAAACTTTTTACATGTCCATATTGAGTGAAAATTTATCAGCGTGTTTTATGCCTACAGCGCCAAATATAGGTTCAGCAGCCTATCATCAACCAACGACACATTTTGAAAATTTGTTTAGGAAGCATTTTAGCATAATCTAACATAATTGTGGACCAACATTTGAAAAGGGTTTATATTTTCTTTGACTTTTTGTATCGAAGTAACTTATTTAAAAACAATTGAGTTTACAAAAAAAAACAAATAATTGCTTTGAAAACGGGCAATGTTCCCGAAACTAAACTGAAATGATATTTAATTGTAATAGTGGAAAAGTAGATGTTGTTTTTCAGCAAAGGCTAACCAATGATCGGTGTAATTTAGAAACCGTTATAAAGCCTGTAGATGAATTTGGTATTTTATTGAAAAAAAATTGATAAACTTATGACTCATGACATTATTTGCAAACAGCAATACACTTTTTTGAAAAACAAAAAGAGTACTTTAGGTCAAAGTGAAATACTTGTACTGTTGGATTTCTTTGAAAATTATTCATTCATTATCCAAAATGCTGCTCAGGGTTGGAATAATTCCCAGGCAACAATACATCCATTCGAAGTTTACTTTAAAAGAAACGGTAAATTAGAAAACGTTAGCTTTATTAATCAGTTCCGTGGCCATGCGATAAGCGACGTCAATCGTCTAGACGCATGTGCTGTGGAGTGTGGCTTCGATTCCCGCCCGGTAAGGAGAAAACTTTTCGTAAAGCAGAAAGTTCTCCACTGGTCCACTGGGTGTTGTGTAAATGTCCTGTCCGTTGTCTCGCTAGATGTTAAGTGTTCAGTCTGTGCGACCTCTGGTCGAAAACGGTGATTCTGTCTTTATAATTATAATATATTTATTTCAAAATTATTTGACTTGTTTAAACAGTCGATCGATTTTACAAAAAAATATGTTTGTACCTGGTGGAGCTGCAGCACATTATAAAAATAAAAAGAACTTTGCAAATCTGTGTAATTTCAATTCAAAACATGGCTTAGAAGCAGAATGGCACTTTTTTGCAACATCGCACGGAAAAGGCCCTTGCGAAGCTATTGGTGGCACTCTCAAACGAATGGCAAAACGAGCAAGTCTTGCCAAAGATTATGAAAAAACTATTAAGACTCCTCGGGAGTTGAACGTATGGGCAGTTACACAGTCAGACAAAAATATCACTAGATTACATTTCTTTATACCTCAAATGAGAAATACTCAACAATGGCAGAAGAGTTTGATGAACTTTTCAAAAAAACAAAAACTATAACTGCCACACAAAAGTTTCATTTTTGGTAAATCGCTCTTAATAAAATCCTGGCTAAAAAATATTCCAGCTCAGATGAAGGACGTTTTGGAGAACCAAAAGGTCTCTAGTAGCTTGGAAAAGTATTGAGTGAAACCCTATTGCTTGGATGTTTAGCGTAGCACGTACACATAAGTAAGGGCTTAGTTGATAGGGTGTGTCGCATATTTTTAACTTCCGGGCGTTTTGGAGAACCGACAAGGTTTGTAGCAGCTAGTAAACATAATGAGTGAAATCTTATCGGCTCAATGGACCTGCTGGGATGTTTAGCAAAGCACGAATACGTCGTTCAGGTTTTGGTTGATCGGGTAGATCGCATTTTCTGAACTCCATGACATTTTGGAGAACCAAAAAGTCCTGTAGTAGTTTCTAAAAGTTATGAGTGGAATCTTATCGGCTCAATGAACCTGAACAATGTTTTGAACTCCAGGACGTTTTGGAGAACCAAAAAGGCCTGTAGTAGCTTGCAAAAGTAATGAGTGGAATCCTATCTGTTTAGCGTAGCACGTACACATCATTAAGGGCTTGGTTTATCGGGTATGTCGCATCTTTTTAACTTCCGGGCATTTTGGAGAACCGACAAGGTTTGTAGTAGCAAGTTTCATAATGAGTGAAATCTTATCGGCTCGGTTGAGATGTTTGGCAATGCACGAATCCATCGTTCAGGACTTGATTGATCAGGTAGATCGCATGTTTTGAACCCTATGGGAAGATCCATAAGGTACGTAATGCAAAATTTGGCTATTTTCAACCCCCCTCCCCCCCTTCGTCCCACTTTTTGAATTAAATTTCTAAAATTTTTGTATGAGTCGTCTCGCTGTTCGGAACTCCCCCCCCACCTTAGGAGCGTGGCGTACTTTGTGGATGGCCCCTATGACGTTTCGGAGAACCTAAAATGTCTGTAGTAGTTAGTAAACATAATGAGTGAATCTTATCGGCTCACCAGCTGGGATGTTTAGCGCTGCACGATTACATCGTTCAGGGCTTGGTGGATCGGGTAGATCGTATGTTCTGAACTTCAAGCCGTTTTGGAAACTCTAAAATAGGTACCGTACGTTGAAAATTTCTATAACTTCATGTCTTTTGACCAAATAGATATTTTTGGAGATATTCTAAGCTTTGGACATTTTGTTTCCTCAAGATTTTTTCTGATGCATTCGAGGATATGTTGTCCAGAACAGTTTGGACGGCCTAGGACATCCGCAAAAAATATTTCAACACCTTTTTAGTTCTTTCTATACTAGCTTTGGCAGGATCGAGCGGAAAAACCCAAATCTGTACGTTAAATCTATGTAAAAAAAAGTCGACCTGAAAGGGTTACCTATTCGGGTGGCGTGGACTGAAACTTTTGTAAAACGCGGACAAACAGCGATAGAAATAATCAGCCATCGAATTTTGACGTCTCCTAATCATGCTCGGCACACTACGATCTCATCAGCACCTACTTAATTTCCCAGACGAGATTCGTGAATTGGGGTAAAATTATCAACTCCAATACTAAGAGGAGTAGCTAAACATCTTTTTTGCAATTCCTGATCATAATACCTGGTTTACAGTTCGTCTTTGAGTGATAAAACGGCCTACTTTTCCATACCAACAAAATGGGTGCTTTAATGAACATTATGCAACTCAAATGGGTTGCATAATATCCATTATAGCACTCACTTGGGTGCTATAATGGAAATCCAACATAGGAACAGTAGTTACAAGACTACATTTTTCTGAATTAGCTTGGGTTAGTGTTCAAATAGTGTATTCTCTGCGTCGCGTAATAAATGAAATAGTTTGATTAACATCATCAGAATTTTCCAAAGACGAGTGCGTGTATCGCTTCAAGGCTTGTAGAGCTATGCGATGCGGCATGATAACATAGAATCTGATTGTTATCTGCAGCAACATTATTTATTGGCAAGAAATATCATGTGGAGTAAATCGGTCTTTACTATTTTGGTACAGATTTATCATAACAAAACTCATTTTTCGTCATTGCAAAAAACTCGATTTTTTCAGCACTCGTAGTATTTATCCAACTCGGCAAGCCTCGTTGGATAAACGTACAACTCGTGCTGAAAAAATCATCTTTTTGCAACTAGTTGCACAAACTACTATTTACAATTGTTATTTCTAAGGATTAAATTCAACGCTTCAGCATATAAAAAATCTTCATCTTCGCTGCATATTACCTATTATTATTATTATTGTTTATTCAGACTAAGGCCGAAGTGGCCTGTGCGGTATATAAGAGTCTTCTCCATTCGGCTCGGTCCATGGCTACACGTCGCCAACCACGCAGTCTACGGAGGGTCGGCAAGTCATCTTCCACCTGATCGATCCACCTTGCTCGCTGCGCACCTCGCCTTCTTGTGCCCGTCGGATCGTTGTCGAGAACCATTTTCACCGGGTTACTGTCCGACATTCTGGCTACGTGCCCGGCCCACCGCAGTCATCCGATTTTCGCGGTGTGAACGATGGATGGTTCTCCCAACAGCTGATGCAACTCGTGGTTCATTCGCCTCTTCCACGTACCGTCCGCCATCTGCACCCCACCATAGATGGTACGCAGCACTTTCCTTTCGAAAACTCCAAGTGCGGGTTGGTCCTCCACGAGCATCGTCCAGGTCTCGTATCCGTAGAGGACTACCGGTCTAATGAGCGTTTTGTAGATTGTCAGTTTGGTACGGCGGAATATTACCTATGCTGCCGTAATCTTAAAAAAAAAAGTGACGTATGCGCCATTTTACAACATGCATGTTTTTCATTTTTCCGTTAAAGAGTTCGATGAGTACTACTACTACAACATCATTTTTGGAAAATGGCTAATACGTCACTTTTTCAGATTATGGCAGTGAGGTTTGCTGAATGTTCAAGCCGACTGGGAGCGATTGACCCAGGATCAATTCTATTCTGTGTAGGCTAATTGACGAGAAGCTAAGCCCATCAAGTATGAAGCATTGCTTCGTCCAACTCAGTTCAGGAATGTCCCATTTTCTGGCTACGCCATTGGTTTGGAGTAACGTTAAAAAAAAGTAGAGACATATGATCTTTTCGTCCACGATTATTTCAAATACGATATCAATATCGATGAAAGAACGAGTGCAACTCCGACGCCACTGGCATGGTTAAGCGAGATTTTTTCCCTATTAGGTACTTGATGGGCAATCTCACGCGACACGATTGTGAGTAGCTTCCAGTTTCGGTCACTGCTGGTTGATGTGTTTATATTGCTGCCGCGGTCGTTTCACCCACATATTATCGGTGCTAAATATACCATCCGATTGAAATGGGATGAACGTCGCAAAAGAAACTGCGGTTGATGGGTCCAACATATGATGGAATAGTGCTCTCGTAAAATGTATCGATACGCCGGATGCTTATTTATTCGAAAGGTAATACCTAGTAAACCAATGAGAAATTTCACAACTTAAATACAGAAAATGTTATCAACTAGTTTTACACTTCAATTTGCCAAATCCTCCCAACGAACTTGAATTGTTGATCCTATACTCGGTATTAATGAAGATGAATAATATTTATCACCCAGAGATGATGCTAAAGGATCACATTAAAACCTAAGTTTTGATTAACATTTCTCCAGACATGATAGCTAGCATTCCGTATAAGCTCTCCATTCACTTCAAACTACAACGTCAAAGTGATTTTACATCAGCTGATTGGTTGATGAAGTTTCTACTGTTCGATTCGTGTATTTCCACTGCAGAGATAGAAATGCAGAACAAGTATATAATACCCTCAAAGCAAACATAAACATCGTTGCCTTACATCGGTTTTTATCCCCGTGGTACGAGCAGTGCTGATCCGTTCGACTATAGTGGATACAAGCGAACTGCATGGACACGATTAGTTACAAGTTCCCATGCATTCGCAACATTTCTGAAGCCACTTTTTCCAGAGAACCTGAACATAATGTATCCGGATCGATGTTCTTGTTGTTCGTTCGTTTGATAAAATACAAATGAGGTATTTCAGATTGATGTGAGCATCTAAAGTGTAATGCTTCCAATTTCACAAACCATTGGCGCAGCAAGTTTTTTTTCTTTTAATGAATGTACTATATCCAGAATATAGTTGGACGTTGCAATTCTACTTGTACTTTGAAAACATTTGCTTCTTTAATTACGGAGCCAGATAATCAGCAACCACAATTATAACATTTGTTTATATTTCATGTAGTTGTGAATATTTTCAATAAGCATCTTTGTGAAAAATGCATAAAAAGATCTACAAATTTGCCTTCCCTTTCCTGCCGCCATTGTTAAATCAACAGATCTCATATCTCTCTATATACGATATTTTGTCGCCTTAATGTTGATAAAATTTTTATATCGATATTATTTAGATATATTGCTCTCATATAGGAAATTTCCTCCGTATTCTTTTTCTTCATGTTAAAGAAACTAAACAGAATTTCTAACTCCTGATTCTAGCAACGCCAATGTAAGCGAACAACAACATCGACTTTACTGCTTCATCAGTATGTTGTTTTGATGAGGACCTGGTGCAGCTGCTTTCAGGATAATCACTTGAAGTTTGTTATAGAAGGACCATGGACGGATATCTCGACACACATACAACACATATCGTTACACTGCAAGCGCCCGGCAAGTCAATCCTTCGAATCTGATCTTGGTTAATCTAATGTATTTCCTCTCCAAGCTGAACGTTGACGCCGTCGTCGTCGTCGTCGGCGACACTGACGACGACCGGATGTTGACGTATGTCGACGCATCTGGACGTAGGCTAGTCCAGTAATTGCTTTATTAATGGCATTTGTCTCCGATCATCCGGTGTCATTTTGTTTGGCCTGCAATTGAACGAAGCCTAGAAGTGGCGAGCCGTGACCGACTCGTCATTGACCGAGTTAGAAATTGCAAACACTGAATGGGGATTGAGGTTAACCATAGATGCTTGCATCACCCACAATCCGGTTCTAATTCACCGGTGAACTATTGAATTCAAGTCCATGGGAAACAATGCATTCGATGTCATTCATATGCCTTATTCGAATCGTTTCTAACATTGCATGAATTGGAAAACAAGGATTCTGTTATCTACTCTTGTAGTTCCCTACCAAAAACAATGTCAATTTAACATGCTTGGCATAATACGCAATAAATAAGGGAGTTACAAGCAGAGGGGTGTAAGTTACGTTTGATCAAAAATGAGCTGACTATAGCAAAAAATGTTTTGATTTTCGAGCATTGCGGGAATATGTTGATATAGTTTGTTCGATGTTTATAAAGAATGTGGAAATTCTTAGAAATTTTTTTTTGAACTTCAATAAAATTTGTATAGAGTGAAAAAATATTGAAAAACTTTGCACCCATTTTTTTCGAAATTACCTTTGGGTCCCTTATACCTTTTTGCGTTTAACCCTCTAAAACAATAGACAAATTTAAAGACTAGTTATTGAAGGCAAACCGCTGAAAATTTATTGAACAACAATTCGTAAATGTTTAATACTTTTTTTTCAATTGCATGATTTTATTCAAATTTATCCATAGGACATTCTTTTCAAGATAATATTTTCAGTGGGTTTCACTCATAGAAGATCAAATCCGACAGCTTGAGTAAACTATGGGGTAGTCACAGACTCGTAATCTCTTAGACTAGGTTTCTCTTCTCGGAAACAACACAATCTTCCTGGAATTCCAAAGTGGATCCCGGTGAAAAAAAACTATGTCTGAAACTGGATTTGAGCAATTGCACAACATGTGAAAGATTTAGTTTGAAAAATGTATTGGAGGGTAACCACTTCCTTCGGTAGGGTTTGATCCCACGAAAGCAGTACACTAGACAGGTGCTTTATCTACTAAGCTACGAGGCCCTCCAATGTGGTCCGCAGCTCAGAAGGCTACTGATGAGATCAAATTTCCAACACCAGGGCCTGGTCACCAGGCACAGGCAAAATCAAGCAAAATCTTTCGCATGTCTCGTTTCAGACATACAGTGAACTCTCCCTATCTCGATGTTCTGTAACTCGATATTTTCCCTTACTCGATGAAATTCAAAGTCCCGCGAATCTAGCATACTGCGTTCCCTCTGTAAGTTGATATCTCCCTTACTCGATGTTCTCTAAGTCGAAGTTTTTTCCGATGCATTTCACCTCGCTAACTCGACGTTGTCAGAAATGGTTCACATGCGGTTTCGGGCCATTTGGCCGAATTCCGTTCGGCAAGTGAAAAGCAAGTAAGGTACACCGGGGCAAGTTGAAACGGTTTTTTCAAAGTTGAACTTTGAAGTGCTGTAAAAAAATCAGCATTTGCTAAATTTTGAATCCGTTTGCGGTGTTTGCTAGTTCGGGCCAAAGATTATGCATAGAAATTAAACAACCTTACTAAACATTTTTATAAATATTTAGTATACTGAAATTATTTTTTTATATGCATTGTTTCAACTTGCCCCACATACCGGGGCAAGTTGAAACACTGTGCTATATACAGACATAACCTAATTTTGCCGTATTAAAAACAAAATATATGTACTCAGTGAGACTCAAGATGCACGAGGTTGTAGAGGTGACTACACTGCCAGGATTCGCATAAAAGTCCCATGTAAATTTTTGACGGTATTGATTTTCTTTCAGAAATAAGTTCAAAATTGTCTCCTGTTTAAGAAAAACAGATAAAATAGTACGGTTTCTAACCCCATTCCCGGCCTAACATGCGCACGACTGCATTATTTAATTGATATTTATGACTAGGAGCAACTTTTCCTGAATTTTGTGGGCCGTGTAATATTGCGATGGGGTTCACCTATGCTTAAAAAATAGTTATTCTTGCTAAACACCGCTTGAAAAAGCTTTTATTTGATTTAAATTAACATGGTGCAGCACTCATTTCAGTCATAGGCGATTGCTTATCCGGCATACCCCAAGTCTCTTCGGCATACGCAATATTTTACTCAATCTCTCAACATCTTACTCTCATTCTCTCTCTCGGGACGGTAGAAAATGCGACGTAAACAAAAATATGCACGTTCCACGATAACGTGATGCCAGATGGTATTATTCATAATAATTTTTATTTGGTTGAGAAGATATATGCACTCATCCAAATTCCTTCCAAATACTTGAAAAAATATTGTTTATCCTCTTTGAAATTGAGATAATTATAAATAACATAAAAGCGTCAACGTTTTAGACAGTTTTCCTATTAACGATGAAGGATTATCTTCATACTAAAATAAGACTCATGGCCTTTTGGCAGCACTGTACAGCTAGAAGTTCTTGGGCCGAGGTGATTTTTTGTTCTGTTTGAGAATACATTTTTAAATGTATTCCAGTATGTTTATATAAGCTCTAGTGATACGAACAATTAGGAAAGATTGAAGTGCGTGAGTGTAGCATTATTGTGTGGTGATGAACAGCCTGAAGCAATGGTTGTATCGAGCACTGTGACGATTTTCAGGTAGGTAATTATTTGATGATACCGTTTTGTAAAAGTGGAAAGAATCACTCCGGCTCAGTGGTGTTGCAACGAAGAGCAAAAGTTTGAAATCTACATTTTCATTTTCTATAATTGGATCGATTACGAGTGAAATAAATGGTTGAAAAATATTGAGTATTGTGCGAGATAAAAAGGAGACATTTTTAAATTATCAATCATAAACCTACGGCTACCAAACAGTATAAATCATAAGTTTTCTGTGCAGTGAGCCGGGAATGGGGTCCATAGGCCCAAGTAGTGATTTACCCTAAGCTTTGTTCTAGAAATTTGAAAATCAAATTCAACTTGTGTTGTCTCATCTTGATATTTACTCGCATTCCAGATTTTGATACTCTCGGTCGGAGAAAACTGACATGGGACTCTTAGGCGAATAATGGCAGTATACAACAAAGTCACAAGCGTAACCAAATTCTAGCGAACAGAATACGCTAAAAAAATGATTACGTCCTACTGGTGACCACTCGGGTTACAGGATGGTTAATTAATTAGTTCACTTGAATTATGCGCTTGGTTAATTCGGTTGGGGCGTAACTCCTAACCATAAGCTCCTTGATTGGAGAAAGAGGGAATGGGGAAGTGAAAGGTGGAGTTACCGAAATGTTTACATGTTTTATGTTATATTTTTCAAGTGCCAATGCTCAATAAGAGGAAAAGTAGATTGACAATCTCAAAACTAGATCATGCAGTTTAATCGTGACTCCTTTTTATTATATTCTTTAGTAAAAATTGTAGAAAGGTTGCATTCATGACGGGATGAGCGGAAATTTATAAAAAAAAAATTTAAAAGTTTGGGCCTTTTTATAAATTTATGTTCTCCGAATATATTTACGGATTATGTTGAATTCTGGAAAAAAATATTACATTTTAATTGCGAGGGTGACGTTTTGAACCGTTGTTTCAACTTGCCCCGCACCACGCATTTCTATTTGCCCCTATGGGTTAAAAATACGGAGCAATTTCAAACGACCATATTCCAAAAACTATTACGGGTCTTCCATCGATTTTTCATACTCATTATGCTTATTCAACATTGTATGATTACCTACCATACAAATTTGATTTAAAAACTCTTCCAAACATCATTTTGAGACCTGTTTCATTGACACGTCAAATAGTTGGTTTGGATTTTGCAAAGGGCGAAAAATAAAAAATGGCAGGAATTACTTTTAGTAGCTGCAATCTTCCGGGAATTGCTGTCAGAAGGTGCGTTTAGGAGAGTAGTTTGTTGACAAAAATTATCAGCACATTCGGTCATTTCAGTTCTAAATTAAAGCTTCCGTTTCAACTTACCCCGCATTTCAACTTGCCCCGGTGTACCTTAATGAGAAGTGGGATGTTAGAGTGAGAAGTTCAATGTGGACAATACGAAGTGAGAAAGTGAGTAATGAGAAAAGAAAAGTGAGAAAAGTAAAGTGAAAATTTTAAAGTGAGAAATGGAAAGTGAGAAGTATGAGTGAGAAGTATGAAGTGAAAAGTGAAAAATGAGAAGTGGGAATTGAGAATTGAGAAGTGAGGGGTGCTATATGAGAAGTGAGTAGTGAGCAGAGAAGTGAAAAGTGAAAAGTGAGAAATGAGAAATAAGAAATTCTAAGCGAGAAGTGAAAAGTGAGAAGCGAGAAGTAAGTAATAAGAAGTGTGGATTGAAATAAAACAAGTGCTAAGTGAGCTGTTTTCTTCCTTCTTTCTTCTACTTTCATTCTTTTTCCTTTTCCTTTCTCTTATTTCTTCTTCCTTTTACCCTCTACCTTCTACTTTCGTTCTCCTTCTTTCTTCCTTAGAAAAAGTGAGAAGTAAAAATTAAGAAGTGGGAAATGGGAATTGAAAATTGAAAATTTAGAAGCGAGTAGTGAGCAGGGAGGTCCCGTAGCGTAGTTGGCTACACGTTCGCCTTTCAAGCGAATGGTCATGGGTTCGATTTCCAGCCCCTCCACCAAACCCTCGTCAGTCGCCGGATCCGCAGCCCATACGGTGGCGTTCTGGAGTACGCGCCTTATCGACACGGCTGCCTGATGACGATTGACAAACTTGTTCTTCTCGGAGGAATTCCTCCAACGTTACCCGAATAAATGGCAACCGAACAATGCAACGATCATTGGATAGACGACATGGTCAAACGGAGACAATGGACTCACGATGAGATGGACAGGCAACGACAACAGTAATGAATAATGGAAAATCTAAAAATAGATTCTGTGTGGATTCTGGCAGCAGAATGCCACAGTAGATATCGGCACAGTAGTGGTTAAGTAACACAGAGTGCCTACCAAATAAAGAAAGGAATAAAAAAGTGAGTGGTGAGCAGTGAGAAGAGAAATAAAAAGTGAGGAGTGAGAACTGAGAAATGAGATATTCAAAGCGAGGAGTGAGAAATGAAAAGTGAAAGTGAGAAGAAGAAAATGAAAAGTGAGAAATGGAAAGTGCGAAATGAAAAGTGAGTACAGGGAGTGAGTTCAAATTCACCGAGGAGTGAGAAATGAGAAGTTGAATGTTACTGGTGAGAAGTGAGATGTGAGAATTAAAAATTGGGAAATTAATCCTTATTCTTTCCAATTTTTTTCATTCCTCTTTTTGTTTCCTTTTCCCCTCGTCTTTCTTCTTTGGCATATTTTCTTCTTTCGTCTTCTTTATTCTCTCTTTCTACTACTTCCTTCCTTTTTCCTTTTCACTTACCCTTTTCATTATTTCTTCTGTTCTTTTCCCCACTCCTTCTACTTTTTCCCGTTTTCATCCCACTTCCTACTTCTTTCTCCTTCCTTTTTCCTTATTATTTCTTCCCTTTTTCTTCTTCTTCTGCTTTCTTCCCTTTTCCTTTTTTCTTCTTCCTTCTTTCTTCATACTTCTTCCTCCTTCCTATATTTTTCATTCTTCTTCCTTCTTACTTCTTCCTCTTTTCTTCTTCCTTCTTCTTTCTGTCTTATATCTCACCACTCACTTCTCACCTCTCGCTTCTGATTTCCTCACTATTCACTATTCACTTACTTCGCAACTATCGCATCTCACTTCTTACCACTTACTCCTCATTCCTGAATTCTCACTACTCACTTCGCATTTGTTACTGCACACATCTCACTACTAAATACTAATTTTCATTTCTCAGTACTCACTTCTCATTACCCTGTACTCACTTCAAACATCTCATTTCCCACTTCTCAGTTCTCACTTTTACCCTTCACTTAATAAGGGAGCAATTTTGGCCAAATCTCGCCTAACATATGATTACGGCTTATAAACCAAAATCATGATTTTCGATATTCTAGCATGAACGAATGTTTTCACTTGTCATAATACGAGTTTATACAATCCCATTGAATTCCACCACTTAATTGTATCTTGACAGATACGTATTTCGACCTCAACAGTAAGGCTGTCTTCAGTGTCTCGTACTTGACTCGACTAAGTCGACTAAGTAGACTAAGTCGAGTCAAGTACGAGACACTGAAGACGGCCTTACTGTTGAGGTCGAAATACGTATCTGTCAAGATACAATTAAGTGGTGGAATTTAATGGGATTGTATAAACTCGTCTTATGACAAGTGAAGACATTCCACTAAAAAGCTCAAAATAATTTTCTTATCACGAATGTTTTGTAAATGATCTTTCATGCTAGGTAAAACTCCGTTCTTGATATCTCTTAACATACACAGTACAAACTCGTCTTACGACAATCGATTCTTACTATATTTGTGACATACAAATCTAAACAAATCCGATGATATTACAAGCTTTGAGCAAACGATATAAAAACCAGACGTGTTGTCGGCAATGCGAGTAAACGGCGCTTTTTTGTTTTGCTGAAATTTTGTAGTTATCGAATTGTTCGTCAATTGATCTAAATAGAATCATTTACGTATAGCTTTGATATGTTTTTGACAATGAAATGAGTTTCTACTTCAATCAGATAATTAAATTAGTCATAGAAAACTTGAATCTCATTTTCTCGGTTCAGCATTGTTGTCTTTTCGGCCCTAATCATATGTTGCTCGAAAAATGGAGTGCGGCTAAATGACCCTTTCGGCCAAATGGCATTCGAGCAAATAACTTTGAACTATATTTCTACATGCTTGGAAAAAATATAAATGTGTTCCCTATCTCGATACCTCTATGATCCCTTCAATATCGAGTGAGGGAGAGTTTTCTGTAGTAAATAATTTCTACTCCAGGTGGCTTATACCCGAAATATAGGCAATGAACTTTTATTTTACGAAAAAAAAAACTGCTGAAATCCCAAAACCACGTAAACAGAATTTTCCAAAAGAAGATTTTCCTACGTAAAAAAGTGTTACAGTGCTTCTGCTACCACAAACAGTGAAGAAATGTGTGTGTCATTGAAATTCAAAAATATTTGATTTTGGACATTGCATCAAACAAATTTATTTAACTCATTCTGGTATTCCTAACTACTCCACAGCAGAAACCACCTTATATGTATAACCACATATGTACACATGTATACAAGTTTTTTTTCTTTTATTAAGCCGTCACAAATATTTAACAAAAATTGTGTCCTAATGGTCTCCGAAGGGTCAAGGTAGGAGGGGATAATTAAAAATAAATAACAAATTGAAAAAAAAAACATCTAATGTTTTGTAAATCCTCATTTTTTTTCGGAAATTATATTGTTGTAGCTTCAAGTTATTTATTTTAAGCAAAAACATCTGAGGTGGACCCATGTTTTTTTTTTCAATTTCAGAATTAGTTTACACGGGTGGTTTTTACTCGTTTAGCGTTAATGAAACTATAAGTTAACTCCATGAAAAAAAAATCACAAAAAATCAAAAAAAAAATCAGGTTGTATATGAAAAGCTGTGAAAAATCAGGTTGACCGGGAAATTAAAGAATACCAACCATGAAAAAAAAAATTGAGTGTAATCGGATAGGCGGCTACCACCGAAAAGAGGGCCGTACACTTATTACGAATGCATTTATGAGGGTAGGAGGTGTCTGTCGTTTTCTTACGCTCCATATAAACAAAACAAAATTTCTATGGGAAAAATCTCACATGGAGGAGAGTGAGGTCCGAAAAACCCAGAAAAAATGCTTTCGTAATTAATGTAACTTGAAAGCTGGGATAGAACTTTCGTTCTCGCTCATTATACGTTAGGGGCAATTTTTTGCCCAGCTTGGTGAAACAAGTTGAAATGCATCATAAGAACCGGTGCCCCGCAATTGGAGCCTTTTTAAAGGAACTTATGATGTGGTACATCCACCCAATCCTGTTTATATGCGTAACAGCTTGCGAAAAACGTTATTATTGTTATCTTTATTACCGAGATTTTCAGCCCATGGCAGTACGAAAAACGTCTCTCACAGTATGCTATGATTGGGAATTCGGCACCGGAAATGAAATCTAAGTGGCTGCAAGATTTGAATCGACTGATTTGAGTCTATGCAAGATGTGCATCCTAAATGTGAAACGCAAATGGATCAGATCCCAGTTCATTAAAATTGAACTCGACTATTATAAGTAAAGCAAGAGAGTGTTCCAATTTTTTTTATTGGTCCTTGAACTGATCGTTTTAAAAAAGGGTAGCTAACGCTGACTTAACGTTCACAAAATCAGAGGAAGGTCGGAATAAAAACCGACTACTTCATCACTTTCCATTAGCAGTGGAATAGTTAGATATGGATTATAGAAAGGAGATACAATAATTTTTTTAACAGAATGGTTCATCCCGAACAACAAAACAAGAACGGTTATGTCTATGTGACAATCAAAAGCGTATTTAACAGATCTTGGAGTTATCATCATGACCGCTTTCAATTATTAGTGGTTAAAACAAGTGAATGTTCATCGCATCAACAAGAAAATTCCACTCTCGCAATCACCCTGTGCGCCATTTATCAAATCCGCGTGATGTTAATTTGTTAACGCTCCGTCGGTGTGTGAAAAATAAGCTCCCGACGACCGTGGTGCTGGCTGTTTTTCCGGCGCACCTCGAACCTGACTTCCTGTCTCACTTTGTCATGTCTGTGTCGCCGCCGCTGCCGCCGTCCGTACGTCGACGCCGTCGTTAGGTCGGGAGCGAGTCGTAGGTAGCGTTTTATTCATCCAACCTTACCATTTCGTACCGGAACCCGTGTCAGGAAAAATTGAATTAATCCGAGCTGAAAACGCTTCCTGCCAGCGCTGCTCTGTGCCACAGTTGATTGAAGCAACAGAATCGACACGGTGTGGCACCGAACGTAAACCTGATGCGGGGTGGTGCGATCTTACTGAAGTTGAGGTTACGATTTCAGAAGAGCTAATTTTAGCGGAAAAGCAGACGGCTCCAATTGTTGGGAATGACTTTTATTTGAGGGTGAACCTGATGAAGAAGTGGCCACATGTTGCTTTCTATAGAGCATTGGGAAAATAAAGCATTGAGTTATGTTCAAACTGCTGAAGCAGGCTCAGGCACTGCTCCATTATGGTCGACCGCATCAGGGATCGATATGAAAGATCCTCCTAGCGTCACTTATGAGGAAATAATCCAAATTGAAAATTATCCCGGAAAAAACTAATGAATGACGAAATATTATTTTCCATTTACACAGCTTAGCATTAAAGCTGTCTGCAATAATGTGCAATGCAAAAAAATGAGCTCATCTGGGTAAAATGGCTAACACACTTCAAGCTCTGTGCCTATGTTTAATCCTGCACTCATGCACATTGCTGTAGCAGCACTGAATACCTACTCTTCATCGTTTCGCGATCGATCCACATGATTCAACTAGCAAAACATCATCGTAAGAGGCGGCTTGATAATAATACGCTAGCTTTCCATTTACATTTCAAACACGGATGAGCTAATGCATATAAAACCTTTTTACCGTGGAAATTTTGGACGTGATTCATCCGGTGCAAACAGCAGGATGGATCGATGGATGTCATTTCCCTTTACTCGCATCCAGCATCCAGTATATGTGTGTGAATTGTCCTGAAAGTGTTCCGCTCCCCGGACATGGACTTTTTTGGCTCCCTTTCCCGTTTGAATTCGGGCGGTGTTTTTCCGCAGACTAGATTTACCGCTCGAGATACAACCGGGTGCGAGGGCCGCCTTTTTGTTCGCTTTTGATGTGCTCCCGTTTGTGAAATGAAGGTATCCTGCTAATTCATGCTTACGTGCACTTTTCCAGTTCAGCTGGAATGGAATGCCAGTTGCAGGGTGCTTACTGCGGTGGAATTTAATCTCGGAAAATATTTCAGCTTGGTTATGAATATATTATGAAACGCTCGGCTCACCTTAGTTGAAAGCTTGAATTTCCGAATTTGCCACGGATGAGATTTTCAATCTATTACGGTAAGCGTTAGGAAGGATTTCAAAGAACGTGGAATTGTACTTTCATGTGTTGAAACCGCAATTTTTCCTCAGCAAATGAAACAACTTTTTTTTAGCTGGAAGTAGTATCAACTTATCTTTACGGTCCATTGAAGCAGCTCAATTCGTGTATGGAAGCTGTGTATAATTTGGAAAGAATTCCAATCCGCTTGGATATTACCAAGAATTTAATACCGCAATCCTTCCGCCGTACAGTTAAACCGTACAAGTGATGTTGACAAGGAAAAAAGACGACGACAGCCAGCAGTCCAGAATGGCGTTGACATGTAAGGATTTTTTTGCACCCCAAACACATACACAGAAACCTTTTGATGCTGGGCGTTGGGCCAAAAACCCATCTCTTGGTTTGCCGTCGTCAGAGCGCCTCTTCGTTAACTGTTGGCACTAACGCTGGTTTCGGTGTGTCATTCCACTGTGTGGTGGGAGTGTCTGCGGAGGAATTTGGATCACACGAAGAATTCGATGTCGTGCTGCTCTGGTTCCGTTGTCGGTATCCTTCTAAGAAGCGCATCCAACCAGCGGCACTTCGTGGCTTGTTCGTGCAGTGCCAGTCGTAGGACGCCGCGCCTCTCGATGACACTTTGGTAGGTTCAGTTCGGCGAATATGTCGCCTTGGTGACATGACAGTAAGTAATGTCGGAATTTTTGATTCTCTTTTCCGGTGAACAGAAACCACATAAGAATTATATCTCGGTCACACGGTGCTTACAAGGAGATAAAGGAATTTAAGTAAGATCTGTGGATTTGGTACGCGACATTTAGTTGAAGTAACTGCACACGCGACTTTAACATTGGTTCATTCGTATCGAGCTTTAAGGCGCACATGACTTGACAAAATGCTGGAGGGGAATATGAGTTGAGTATTTTTTTTTGCATATGGGATGGAGAAATCTTTCTATGGCGCATCAAGTTGTAAATTAGTCGCATTTAGCCATAACTTGAATTGAATATTTGTTATCCAGTGTCTTGCAGATTATCTGTGATTTTATTCAACTCTAGCAGACCCGACAAACTTCGTTTTACCTAAAATTGATTTATTCTCTGATTAGCTCTCGAGTTATACAGAAATTTCTGTTTCATTTGTATATGAGCCCTCCTTTCCAAAGGGGGAGGGGTCTCCAACTATCTTAAGATCGATTGTTTCCGAGTCTATAAGGGTAGACAGACGGAAATTCATTTTTATGTATATAGATTTTGATAACTCCAAAGACTGAACTATTTGAATCTGGTGATTTACCTACCTATTGCATGCCCACAGTGCCCACCTGCCGTTTTTCATACAAAGTGGTCAATTTTGGAGATCTAGATCTCGATTTCTCGTGAACCGATTTTGCTGAAAATTTGACAGAGCACAATTTTGCCATATCTATGTTTCATCCAAATTGATTCACAGGGTACGAAAATATTTCGATAATGCCAAGATGATTTTTTTGGCAACAAATTTATTGAAAAAAAAAAAATTTAACTCTTTTAGTGGAATGTCTTAGGCAAGTTTAGTACTTTCCAATTAATTCCACTACGTTTTGTTATCTTTACAGATACGTACTTCGATCTCAACTGTGAGGCCGTCTTCAGTGTCTCGTACTTGACTCGACTTCAATTATCTAATTGAAACATACGTTGTTTTAAATAGCAACAATTGATATAATTAAGTTATAATTTTGTTATGCATTCCTGGTCGGGAAGGTGGATGTCCTTGAGAAAGTTTATAGTGTTTCATTCATCCAGCTAGTTATTGCGTAGTGAGTAGGTGTTGTTGATGTTGTTGATTGCCCTTGCCGATTCAAAAACGGGGAGACGTCAAAAATGTTATGTATAAAAAGACCGCAGTTGCAGATTTTGCAGGATCGATGGAAATTGTCATTGCTCAAGTTGTAGGACACGTTGGTGTTCCCAGTGCGGAGGCGGGAGAGGACAAATTGTTCACGCCGGCTAGGAAGATCTTCGCCGGGCAGCGTAGAGTTTTTAACCCTTATCCTCCCTTGATACTTTTTAGGCACTAAAAAATGACTTCAAAAAACTATAACTCCGTTGATTCTTAACCGATTTCGACGATTCACCTACGAACGAACCGGTAAGGTCTCTAGTATTCAATCCTGAGAAGAGAATCGGCTTTGGCCACCTGATTTCGGAATAATTCCGGAGTTGAGTGGGGTATTTTTTTTCTCAAATTAAATGACCTTGCTAAATGTCTCAAAACTAATTTTTTGATGTGTTCTACCTCATGAAATCACGAGACATGTACCCTCGGGGAAGTGGCCTCTTTTAGATTTGATCCGAAATCCATCTTGCGACGTCTCAAACTTCATGGTTTCGCGAAACGAGCTCAGTAGAGTCTAATTCAAGGTACCTTAGTGGCACTGGTCAGGTACAGCGGCATTCCAGCAACCTAGTTCCCCCTAGTGGCCACTTTTTTAAGTGATCTGAAATCCTCAAACTTCATGAATTTGCCTCGTTTGGATAGAGTAGAGTCAATAGAGCCTAATTTGAGGTACCTGAGTAGTGCTGGTCAGGCTCCGTGGTATTCCGGGAACCTGGTGGCCACTTTTCGATTTGATCGACCTTTGATCGACCCATTTTGCGACGTCTCAAACTTCATGATTTCGTGAAACGAGGTCAATAGAGTCTAATTTGAGGTACCTGAGTGGTGCTGGTCAGGTTACTCCAGGGAAATAATCCCTTTTTCATGTGATCTGAAACCCATATTCCGTCGTCTCAAATTTTATGATTTCACGAAACGAGCTCAATAGATTCTATTTTGAGGTATCTAAATGGTGTTTGTCAGGTTTCGTGACATTCCGAGAACCTGGTTCTCTCGGGGATGTGGGCTTTTTTTGTAGTGATCGTAAACCCATCTCTCGACAAACTTCATGGTTTCACAAGACATTTTCAATAGAGATTTTTTCAAGGTACTTGAGTGGTGCATGTTATGTTCCGTGGCGTTCAGGGAATCTGGTTTAACTGTTTTGATGCATTTTGAAACCCATCCTGTATCGTATCAAACTTGTGTCGTATCAAAGTGGAAACTATCCAGAAGAACAAAATTTCTCAGAATATTCGAGAGCATGTACAACAATTTAGAATCTCATGTTTCGTTATTTATGTTACAGATTACATGATTCAGGATTCAGAATACATAAAGCAGATTCTTAATTCCCAAGGGCACCAGGGTACTAGCATAATGAGAAACGTATGCTCGTTTCGCGAGATCATGAAGTTTGAGACGTCGAAATATTGTTCAGTTAACATTAAAAAATGATCACATCCCCAGGAGAACCAGGTTTAGCGAAGTAATGAAGTTTGAGACGTCGCAAGAAGTCATCACATCAATAAGTGGTCATTTCTCGGGGGAACCAGGATCCCAAAATGCCACGGATCCTGGCTAGCACCGCTCAAGTACCTTGAAATACACTCTATTGAGCTAGTTTCGTGGAATCATGAAGTTTGAGTAGTCGCAAAATGGGCTTCAGATCACATCAAAAAGGGATCACTTCCCTGCCCTAGCAGCACACATGTTCCACATGGGTCACTGCAACTTATATGTGACCAGATTCAGTCTCATTTAAGTTGCTTCAACCATTTTTGTTTGACTTGTGCTTCTTGGGTGGTGGAACCAGGTTCCACGGATGTCACGTTACCTGATCAGCATCACTCAGGTACCTCAAATTATACCCTATTGAGCTCGTATCGCGAAATCATGAAGTTTGAGACGTCTCAAGATGGATTTCATATCAAATTAAAAAGTAGATATTTCCCCGTAGAAAGTAGGTTTCAGGAATGCCACTGAACATGACCAGCACCACTCAGGTACCTCAAATTAGACTCTGTTGAGCTCGTTTCGCAAAATTATGAAGTTTAAAACGTCGCAAGATGGGTTTCGGATGAAATCGAAAAGTGCCCACTTCCCCGGGGGTAATAGGTCCCCGGAATACCACGAAGCCTGACCAGCACTACTCAGGTACCTCAAATCAGACTCTATTGAGCTCGTTTCGCGAAATCATGAAGTTCGAGACGTTGCAAAATGGATTTCAGATCACTTATACAATGGCCACTTTCCCGGGGAAACTAGGTTCCTGGAATGCCACTGAACCTGACCAGCGCCACTAAGGTACCTTGAATTAGACTCTACTGAGCTCCTTTCGCGAAACCATGAAGTCGCAAGATGGGTTTCGGATCAAATCGAAAAGTGGCCACTTCCCCGACGGAACCAGGTTTCCGGAATGCCACGGAACCTAACCAGTACCACTAAGGTACTTCAAATTAGACTCTATTGAGCTCGTTTCGCAAATTCATGAAGTTTGAGACGTCGCAAGACGGGTTTCGGATCAAATCAAAAAGTGGCCACTTCCCCGGGGGAACCCCGGAATGCCGCAGAACCTCTACAAACTCACCAGCGAACCTTGGAAGACGCACTATTGAACATGCCTCGTGATTTCATTAAGTAGAACACATCAAAGCCAATTATCTTCCCAGGTTTGAAAACTAGAGACCTAACCAGTTCGTTTGGTAGGTGAATCGTCAAAATCGGTTGAGAATTAAAGGAGTTATGATTTTTTAAAGTCATTTTAAGTTAAGTCAAGTCAAGTCGTTAAGTCGCCTATCCACGGATGTTTATTATTTGAGGAAACTAGTGCTGCCAATGCGCTAGCAGAGTCGGACACTACAAGTGTGCGTTTTGTCCTGGGGATTGCTACGTCTTGGAAAATAGCTGAGTGGACGGATCACTGATCCAATAGTCGGTAGGACTCTTCTGTCAGGTCAAGGGAGATACCGATACCTACCTTTCCGTTAGATTTGGACCCATCCGTGTAGCACGATACTTTTCTTCGATTCGGCTGCGGAACAGAGCTTGGCGTGGTCGCGGTTCGGCTTCTTGTTCAGATGCGTTTTCATGCGGTTTGCGTTCTTGCCAGCCTCTCGGCCCTAGACGGCGTAAGTCAGCTATCTTGGGGAGGTTCTTACTTCGAATTTCTTGGAAGACTGGATCCGCTCTTTTCCGGAACTTGCAGCACTTGTCGTTGGCTTTGGTTTGTTCGAGGTAGATGATGGACTTACAGCATAGTGCTGCTGTGGCCTTGAAACGGAAAGGAAGTACGCCGGCTTCAGCACAGGCTGCACCCGCCGAGGTGGAGGGCTGGAGACCAGAAACCAGTATGATTGCACGGTTGTACACCGGGGCGAGTGTTTGGGACACTTTGGGTCACAGTTCATCGATGTCAATTCCAGCTCGTAAAGGAGGTGACTGGTGATAACTGCATCAGCTAGGTACTCGGATTTGCGGTGGACGGTCGCTTCTGATTCTTCTTCGGGATATGGATTTACAGGCTTCACGGGTCCGCTTGTGATGTTCGTCGAAGAAGAGGCGTCTGTCCACCGTCACCGCCTAGCAGTTTCACGCTGATTTTTGTCGGTATGGAGATGCCATCCAATAGAATTGTATTGCCGTTTATTAAAAAGTTCTTTATGAACTGGAGGAGGTTTCCAGTGATACCCTAAAGCGCCAACTTTTTCAAAATATCGGGGTCCAGGTGCGGTTATACGCTTTGGAGATATCCAGTGAAACTATTTCGGCGTGCTTACCTGAAACCAAGGATGTTAACGATCATTCGGTAATTTGCGTTCGATCATTTAGTAGTTTGTCAATAACACAGTCCAGAAGCTGAATTTCAAAATATGTTGTATGATGGACTTCTAGTGCGAAGGTTTTTCAACAACTTTGCCTAATGGTTCGTTATTAGAATTCAACTAATAACGGAGTTAGAGCGCTAGTTGCAGTAACTTAAACTAAATGATTGAAATTGTGTTATCATTTAGTCTAAGTTACTGAAACTATAGCTATAACTCCGTTACTAGTGGAATTTAAACCACGAACCATTAGGCAGAGTTGTAGAAAATCCTTTGCACTAGAAGTCCACTATACAACGTATTTTGAAATTCAGCTTCTGGAATGTGTTATTGACAAACTACTAAATGATCGAACGCAAATTACTGAATGATCGTTAACATCCTTGCCTGAAACTTTTGCGTCTTCGAGGATTGCAGCGAGCAATGCTAGGTAAGTGCTTGTTCCCTTACTAGGACGAAAGGCATGTTGGCGGTTATTGGTACCTCGGTGGGTGTGCTGTCAAGCACGGTGCGTGAGTGCGTGCAGCTTCGGTTGCCGCGTTAAGAACACTGTTACCGCGGATGTTGTTTGAGCGGATACCAAAGGAATGGTGGTAGCCGTTCACATCACCAAGTACGACCACCGGGGATGGTAGCCTCTCGAAGATACTTACCAGCTTACTTTCAAGGTCCTTAATCTTTCCCGGTCCAAACCAAGCCGGTTTGTTAATATATGCGATGGTTACCGGGAGTATCCACTCCATCCAGTCTTACTGTCAACAAAGGCAATTCGGCGTCAATGGTGATTTCGATTGCTGGGACTTCGCTTAACACGCCAACTGCGGCTGACTGGTAGACGTTTTTCTCACCTCCGTAAACCACTTGTTCGGTCCATGGTAGCAGGTGTCGTTCGGTGGATTTCCTGGAGTACTATAGCGACTGGTTCCGAATTCGAAACTTGCAACTCCAAATCGCACAAGTTATTGAAATAACCGTTGACGTTCCACTGCAATACTAGTGTGGTGGATCGAGAGCTACGGCCTTGTGGCTGCAGCGTGGATGGCAGGCTGTTTGGCGTTGAGAGTCTGGGACCCGCAATGGGGGAGGTGACGGGGCAAAAATGGTGGTCTACGCAGATGTGCTCCACCTCAGAGCTCTTCCGGAAGCAAGTCCCTCACCGCCAACGTTTGCTGGTGTCGAAACCGGTGTGAAGCGTACACATGATAGTCCAGGCAGGATGATGACTTTGGGGCCAAATCTCCGTCTGTGGAGCTTGTCGTAGAGTTTGGATGACGACATTTCCGGTCCCAGTGGAGGGTGGGTATCATGAGCAGGAATGACGTCCGAGCACTCGGACGTCCGTCTGCGGTTTGAAAACCACTCTCTTGTACGTGGGACCGGAAGATGTTGGGGAGTTGAGCGTGTAGTGTTCAAGTTCATGATTAATCTAAGCAATTTGTACTTGTACTCTTATGTGAGGCTCAGTTTGCACATTTCTATTGTCAGGATCGTTGGTAGGGTAGGGATTGAAGAGGATAGTGGAGAGTGGATTGGTAGAAGAAATCTGACTGCGATACTGAGCTTGTACGTAGATCACTTACTTGGTTATCTTTGAGATTGCACCACGTCTCGTCTTGGGTCTGGTTGTAGCATCGCTGCTGTCCTCGGAGTCCCGCGGCATCCGGTCTAACTTGGGGGTTTGCTTGACTGGTGGTGAATGCATTGAATCAGAGTCGTCGGTAAAAAGGCTGTTGTATGCATTCTGACTTTGCGCAAGAAATTTGCTGGTCTTGTTCTTGTTTTTTTCTCCACATTCTTAACTCCGTAGCTTACTTTATCCGCCTTGCTTATTTCCATAAACTTTTGTCCATGCTCTTGCTAGATCCTTCTTCCACGAGAGTTTGCAACTTCCTGATGAGTTCATCCTTTACTGCTAGAGACTCCTGGAGTTTCGCCACTGTTTCGGTAAGAGCTTATTAACTAGATTCTCGATGGTACCGTTTTTGGGTTATCACGATACGATTCCCGACTCCGGTTTGCTTTGCTGCTTGAAGTTGACCAATCTTCGTTTTTAGGTCCGATTAGATTTCCTGGTCCTTGCTTGAAGCGGTCACTTTTGCGAAGGCACCAGCCTGGTCGGATCCGAAGCATCCCGAGCAGCACAAGTAAGGCAAAAATGGTTGCAGCAACTTGATTGTGACTAGATCGGGTCACATATGAGTTGCAGTAATCCATGTGGAACATGTGTGCTGCTAGGGATGTCTTGACCTCTTTTCGGGCTTGGGGGTACCAGATGCCTCGGTCCTTCACTTCACTCAGGTAGAAAGGGCATTTCCGACTTGATGTAGGATGGTCGTTGGCTCTGCAGAGTCTGCACGCTTGCTAGACTGTGCATCACTGGCGAGGTGCTGTGGCGTTGTCATCCGTGTTCAAAGCGTCTTCCACCAGATGGTGCTTTCCGCAGTTGCCACACACTTGCTCGGCGCATGGGCATCGCTTCCCTGCGGGGCCGAAGTCCCAAAAGCGGAATCATCGCATCGGGTTGGGGTGATAATACCGGATTGCAAGGATGTTATCGATCATTTAGTAATCTGCGTTTTATCATCTAAAGCCTGTCCACGTTAAATCTCGGACACCCATCTTCCAATGCGATTTTTTAAAAATAATTACAAATCACTGAGACGATCAATTTACATGGCAGCTGAATATCTTCGCTTTATGTGACATTTTCAGCATGTTTTAGTTTGTTGTCTAAATTGATAAAATGACAATAAATCATTTGGACATTATCCAAGTGTCCGAAATATAACGTGGACAGGCTTTAGTAGTTTGTCAAAAGCACATTCCAGAGGCTAATTTTTAAAATGTGTTGTTTGGTGAGCTTCTAGTGAGCGAAGGTTTTTCTACAACTCTGTCTAACAATTCGTTCTTTGAATTTCACTAAAAACGGATCAGTAGCGCTAGGAGCAGTAACTTATCCTAATTGATTAAAATTTTGTTATCATTTAGTAAGAGTTACTGCAACTGGCGCCTTAATTCCGTTAATAGTGGAAATCAAACATCGACCTGTTAGGCAGAGTTATAGAAAAATCTTCGCAGTAGAAGTTCACACATTTTAAAATTTAGCCTCTGGAATAAGATATTGACAAACTACTAAATGATCAAACGGAGATTACTAAATGATCGATAACCTCCTTGCCAGATTGGGCATCTGGACCATCTATAATTGACATAGTCAGGAACCACCGTGCCTAAAAAGGCAAGGATAATCGCCAAAGTGTTGTGTCGCTTGATGAGGAAAAGTTCCTTCACGCTCTGGTCTTGTAGTTCTGCTAGCAGGTAGTCGTCCGGCAAATCAACAGCGTCGAAGCACGAGACCACACACTTTGAAACGTTCAGGTGCGGATGCTCGACTACGGAGACCGGCGAACCGTCACTCAGTTTGTTCATACCGAGAAGCGTACCTCCTGGGTCCCCGGTGTAAGTAACCTGCGACCCGCATAAACGCCGTCTCGGTTATTCACGATAGTGCCATTATCAGCCCCCTGTGCCCCTAGGCAATTGGAGTGGCCCGAGGCTATCTTCATGTCCCCGTACTCGCGCCGCCAACCGGCACCGGCGGAAATAAGCGTTTGCTTTGCAAAACGATGCCTCCGGGTTTGGTCCCGAATCTATAAAAAATGGCTGTTGAAATTCTCACCGAAAAACTCTCACTGAAGACTGTGCCTTTCCACCGCGTCGACGAAAAAGTTCTTTTCATTCCTACCGCGCAAGTCACTGTTTGGTCGCACAGGCGAGCATGCGTCTCCACCAAGTCGATGGGGTCCTGACGAAACAGTCACTATGAGTCTCCACAACCAAGCGTCTCCATCAGACCAAACGGGGAAAAACCACTATTCGGCTCCCCCACTTTTTTCCAGACCGAACGGCTGAAAAATAATTTCACTGAGCCTCGAAATGCTCGTCGCACAACTGGAGTGTCCTGGTACCTCCCACCGCACGGGGAGGGTCTGGCTTCAATAAAATTCTACCTCTCTGCGAGCGGAAGAACCAGCCTCAATGACCGAAAAGGAAAACGCCATATCTCCGGATCCCGTGATCGGATCGGGTCTCGATTCGTAACAGGTCTTGAGGGCACTGACCGAATTTTTCCGCCAAAGTCTAAAAAATAGCATGCCTTTTTTTCACCGAAAATGTCCAAATGTCTCGATTGACTCAACTCGTAGTGGGAAAAAACGTCTGCTCACGAAGCTGGTTCGATATAAACTGGTTCTGCAACCTTTTTTTATTGCTAAAATACGCGTAACTTTATTTTTGTTCGGGATGAACAAGGTACTGCGTCCATTAAATTGAACTTGTGTAGTATTCCCGTGTCATTTGTTTAGTGCATGTATTCCTGCTCCATTTCTATTGAGAAGAAATGAAGTAGTCGTTTTTTATTCAGATATTTCTCAAACTTAATGTGAGGCCTCTTTAGATTGAGGTACCGCTATTTATACCCTTCGAGAGGTGGCAACTCTCAAAGGCGCGCCCCTCAATCAGTTTCGGCTTCAACAAAAAGTGGGATAATACTGATTTCGACCACGTATCGTTGCTGTAGTTCAAACATATTATGAGTTCCGAATTCGTTTTTGTACGGAGATCTGATTTCATTGCGTTTGGCATTTCAGAAATCTTACCTTTACACAGAGCTCTAATCAGTCAGAGGCTTCAGCAGATCCACCAAATTCGTATCCGCTTCTTTCCTAATTAATGAGTGCTCTTGTTTCCTTTTTCTTGTTTCTTGTTTCTTGTTTCTTGTTTCTTGTTTCTTGTTTCTTGTTTCTTGTTTCTTGTTTCTTGTTTCTTGTTTCTTGTTTCTTGTTTCTTGTTTCTTGTTTCTTGTTTCCTGTTTCCTGTTTCTTGTTTCTTGTTTCTTGTTTCTTGTTTCTTGTTTCTTGTTTCTTGTTTCTTGTTTCTTGTTTCTTGTTTCTTGTTTCTTGTTTCTTGTTTCTTGTTTCTTGTTTCTTGTTTCTTGTTTCTTGTTTCTTGTTTCTTGTTTCTTGTTTCTTGTTTCTTGTTTCTTGTTTCTTGTTTCTTGTTTCTTGTTTCTTGTTTCTTGTTTCTTGTTTCTTGTTTCTTGTTTCTTGTTTCTTGTTTCTTGTTTCTTGTTTCTTGTTTCTTGTTTCTTGTTTCTTGTTTCTTGTTTCTTGTTTCTTGTTTCTTGTTTCTTGTTTCTTGTTTGTTGTTTCTTGTTTCTTGTTTCTTGTTTCTTGTTTCTTGTTTCTTGTTTCTTGTTTCTTGTTTCTTGTTTCTTGTTTCTTGTTTCTTGTTTCTTGTTTCTTGTTTCTTGTTTCTTGTTTCTTGTTTCTTGTTTCTTGTTTCTTGTTTCTTGTTTCTTGTTTCTTGTTTCTTGTTTCTTGTTTCTTGTTTCTTGTTTCTTGTTTCTTGTTTCTTGTTTCTTGTTTCTTGTTTCTTGTTTCTTGTTTCTTGTTTCTTGTTTCTTGTTTCTTGTTTCTTGTTTCTTGTTTCTTGTTTCTTGTTTCTTGTTTCTTGTTTCTTGTTTCTTGTTTCTTGTTTCTTGTTTCTTGTTTCTTGTTTCTTGTTTCTTGTTTCTTGTTTCTTGTTTCTTGTTTCTTGTTTCTTGTTTCTTGTTTCTTGTTTCTTGTTTCTTGTTTCTTGTTTCTTGTTTCTTGTTTGTTGTTTCTTGTTTCTTGTTTCTTGTTTCTTGTTTCTTGTTTCTTGTTTCTTGTTTCTTGTTTCTTGTTTCTTGTTTCTTGTTTCTTGTTTCTTGTTTCTTGTTTCTTGTTTCTTGTTTCTTGTTTCTTGTTTCTTGTTTCTTGTTTCTTGTTTCTTGTTTCATAACACCACCCAAGGAATTTTTGCAAAAACAAACCAGGAAAGCTTAAAATTTATTCGAAATAAAGTAGGGTCAAATACGCATACTGTCTGCTACTTTTTAAATAAGGTTTGATTTTAACATAGACTCCACCGGCCAGCATTTTTTACATAATACTAAGATTTTAATTCTGGTCGTTCGGAGAATGAACTCTTGTATTGCAAATGTGGGACCACTCATTAAAGTAAAAGCTCTCTGGCCAAAACAGTGTTGGCAATGAGTGCCAACAATGAATGCGCAAATGTATTCATGGAATCTGTTTCAATCCAATAAGGATCAAGTAGGGAAAAACAGCTCTCTTAAGCACCTCCTGACCGGCTCCACATAAAACTGAATTCACGTAGCTTCTCGGCCCGGGTTGTTTCCGGGTATTTCATTTCCATTCATCTCGAGAAATAACAGCAGAATGCCTCCCAACCAACAAAGTATCATACCCAAATCGTACCCGCTGCCGTGTGGCCTGTCAGCTATTCCTGCGCCTGGGGCATCTTTCCTGCAAAGCCAATAGCCTCTGAAGTGTTGTGTACATTTCACCTTATTTCTGTAGCTAATGCCCTCACCCCCGAGCGCCACTCCGTCATAGACCGAAACGTGCCTCTCGAGTCTCGTCCGCACTGAATTACATAAACAGAGAGTTCATATTCGCAATGAATGGGCAGCAGCACCCACTGACTGGCTGCATTAATGCTCATCGTCATCACCAAGGCAGTGAAAGGAATTGCTGAACTGATGGAGAAGGTGGGGGGTGGTCAACACCATACTCTTGTATCCATTGGGATCCACCAGGTAATAGCTTTACCAACAAACGAAGCACAAATGTAAACAGGAGGTCATTCTGCAAAAGCAATGAGGTTATTTGGCGGAACATAAGAAGGAAGTTAAGTGAAACGGTTAATGCTCTCCCCAGGAGGCTATTTGATTTTTGTGATCCCTTTGGTAATAAAGTTCTTGTTAATACTTTCCATGCCAGATATGCTTCAATTTTATTCCATTCATTTTTTCAATCGAGCTTTATTTTCAATAATTCTCTATGAAAGTGCAATTGATTGTTTTTTAATCCTTCTGCGTGATTTCATCTTACTTCTTATCCGAACAAATGCATTTATCCTCTTAAATCAAAATCAACGAAACTGTCTTTCGTTCAAAATTTTCAAAATTTATTTTCCAAGAGGCAATAGGGTTAAAGCAGGTATTTTCGTCTTTTCGTCATAGTCTCAAAAACCTAAAACGAGAAACCTTTTTGACAAACTCATCGGTATCAGATCGTAAGCTCAGGAGATACGTTCTGGTATAGTGGAGTTCTAGCAAAAGGACGTTCCTTTCGATGATTTTAGCTCCTATGACGATGGACGGAAATACCTGTCGTGTCCCTATTTTCTTTATTTTGGAAATGTGTCTTAGCTTGGTTTCCTAAACCTGCACAATTTTCTGCACATGTTAAGTTTTTACACATAATTGTAAGAACCACTGATTAGACGTACGCTTCTAGCATCTCTTACTGTTTCTATTTATTTATAGGTATTCCCGTTCCATCACTGATAAACGAATATTGGGTGCAATGGACCTTTGTTATCACAAAGTATTTTTTTTAACTTTTTTCGAAACATATTTGCGTTGATTAAATCGCGTCGTGGTTATCTTACAGTGCTAATACAAAAACCAATTTTATCATTTTTGGCTTACTCTCTCTTTTATTCTAAGCCCCGTCGACAAGATAACAGTGCTTTGAAGCGACAAAAAGAGAAATCACATTTATAGCTCTATTATCGACCGCCGACGATGAAGCCAGCAAACGAACGGCTGACAGTCTGCGGTGGAAGGATCAAATAAATAACCATGAATTAAGCTTTGGCAGCAAACACCCGTAGCCGGGCCTATCGCGCATCGGGTCGACCAGCATCCATCCGGGCTGGGCAGAAGACCATCGAAGGTGGTCGAATTGACCTGGCTTTTGTTCCGGCCTAACCGGAGAACAAGCCCGGAGAGGATGAGGTCTTGTTTTGTTTTGTCTTGCCGACCGACCGACCAACACATTTATCGAGCTTGTCGACTGTCTGAACGGACTTTCCAATATACCATGTGATGTTGGTCGCAGTAGATGCAATAGACGGATGGTACGGAAAAACCTAAATAAATTGAGCGTGATAATTAATCATGTATTATTCATGTGTAGGACGGAGGCCTATGTCGGGTATTCCTGTAACTTCCGCTTCAATGAGCGTCGTCGTCGTCTATAGCTAAGTGTCCCACCATCACATACGACCCTTCAGAGAAGATGGTGCCAGTGGGAAGCAGCTGCCCAGATCAAGGGAGTCAATGTGGCACACAATGAAGCACATCATTCACTTATTGGTCATCCGTGGCGGGAAAACTGAGGCAAGACCACACTTCCCCTACTGACCAGGCTAGACCAGCATGTGGAAATGACTTGTCCATTTGTTTTGGAATTAGCTACAAGCAGGATATTATTTATGTTTGTAATGGCTATGCTCGGTGCCGAATATCGAACTTAGTCAAAAGCTGCCAAATGTGAGCATTCCATCAAAATATGCGATAAAAACATTTTTATTTTTACCATGCTACAACATGATTCAACAAACAGCTTGTAAGCTGAGTGGGAGGATTTACTTTTCCTATAGTTCATTAACTCTGCGCCACTTTGTAGGGCTTCCAATTGCCGGAAGCACCCCTTCGGTTGCAATCCAATCTTCCGTCAGCAATAAATCCCAGCACCCACTTACATAGGTACTCGCATCCAACATCAGTTCCAGGTCGACAAGCTAGTCTCAGATATTGATGTGACAAATTAAATATTTCAGTCACATAACCAAAGGTCTAACATATTTCGCACATCCATCCACTTCCACTAGAACCAATCCCTACACCTAAACTCTTTCACAAATCCAGGCACATATTTTTCGGACTAAAACTTCGAACGGTTCCCGAATCTCGTTTCCATCGTCGTCGTCGTCGTCGTCGTCGCATCGTCCAAAACTGTGAAACAAGCATAAACTAAATGGACCATGCGTCATGAATGAACAACAAGAAGGCCTTTCGGTATACTGCGGCGATGCCATTGCTGCAGAATCCCACAAATCTGGATAGCTCTCCATCCACAGGGACGGCGGTAGGTGCAAGCACACTTTTCATCACTCCAGAGTACGTGAAAGAAACTCAACGGGAGCCCAAATCTACCGGCATTTGCTAAGAATCAACAACGGGGACGCACTCTGTGCGCTTCCTCTGCGTTTCAAGGGTTTTCAGTACCGGATAAGTTTACGAATCTTTCTTAGATAAATCAGAATTAATCATATTTAGATTTAATCAAAAACAGTTTACGAATATTTGTTAAATAAATTAGATTTAAACATATTTCATATCTTAAAAAAATCTTCAAAAAATAATGTAATACACGTTGGTGTATTTGATGTGCGCGCGACCGCGTAGCTCCGGCGGGCACCATTTTGACAGATCGAATTTTTAGAAAATTTAGAACATTTAGAAAACTGAAACATCCATGTTCACTAGAGTAATTCAAATTTTGACTTTGTTGCCCCCGATGCTTAACGATTGCATTTGCCTTTTTAAGAATCCTCCAAAGTTTTGAGCTGCATAGATCTAATTTGAGTGAGCACGCGCAGTTCGAAGTTTCTGTGAAAACAGTAATTTTTATGCAAAACCGTTCTCCACCGCTTCCCATTAAGCTTTAAAAGCATATGAGTTTATATCGGCAACAGATACAATTTTACCAAGAAACAGGTCGTCTTTGTTGCAAACGATTTGAAGCTTGCATGAAAAGTTATTAAGGGAATACTGAATCGTGGGAAATTCAATTTAACACGTAAAAGAATAACATCAATATCAACAATGCACATTTTTGTTTTCTTCATAACTTAGCATCCAAACGACAAATCGCTTCGCAACAATGACTGTCTTTCAGCTTAAGAAGTATTCTATGTAGTCAATGTATTGATTATATATAAATAGTTCATGGGCCACCTCACAGAACGGTGATCGATTTTCAGCGCCTTTGACTTCATCATAGCAAGTTCGCGATCTTCGATGTAGGGAAAACATGACAATTATGCGCCCCCTTAGCAAATCGTTTAATTTAACGGTGATTTCATCCAAAAATTGTATTTTCGCATTGTTTTTCAATAATCACACATTGTATGGAACAACAATATTTCAAGAAAACGATTTGGTTCTGAAATTGTGTTTTCCCATCTAAAATAAACGATGCAGGGTAACATGCGCCGCCCAGAAATGATGATAAAATTACGCCGAAATATTTTACTAAAATTGTCACACTCTTCTGCACTAGACCTGTGCGCCGATCTACTTTGAACCGGCGGCGGCGAGAATGTATTTTTCTAACGGCGGCGGCGGCTCTAACACTGTACACTAGCGAGAAAGTGTGCGAAAACTTTTGGTGTTTGTTCTAAATAATAAACATTTTGAGGTGAAATGGTGGAATGACCTCTTTTGGAAATCCCATAAAATTTCACAGAGATCCTACATGAGAAAAATCTTCGGAAGTTCCAAAGAATTCTTCTGAAACTACCAGAATATTTAAGTAAAGTATTTTTTTGAAAGCTGACCCCTAGAATCCCTCCAAGAACTTCTTCAAGAATTCCTTATAGATTTACCCAGGAATCCCTTCAGGAATTCTATGAGCAGATTCTCCTTAGATTCCTTTAAAAAAAATCAGGATTTTTTTTACGATTTCTTCCAGTGATTTCTACAGGAGTTCTTTATAAATTTTCTTCATGAATTTCTTCAATAATTCTTCCGGGAGGAGTGTAATTCATGATAAAATACTAGCAAACATTCTGAATTATGCCTTCCTTATCCTGGTGGCTACAAAGCAAGGCCATGCTGAAAGTGACTGAATTCATTTCATGTGACGGCGTAGGTTTTTTGATACTTGACTTTGACACTTTGACGATGACTTTGACGATGACTTTGAGCATCATCATATTAGTTTTATTACACAGGAATGTAGAAATGGTGAATCGGCTGAAAAAACCTCGTAGTTAATAACTGTGGAAGTGCTTAATGAACACTAAACTGCGGTGTCTACTACCTGTAAAAAAACACCTGGAAACCCTGAAATTATCAGGGAATTTCTCCCCACCTGGAAAATGCCTTTAGGAATATATTAAAAAAATATATTAAAGCAATTTCTGGAGGAACTTCCGAAGGAATTTCTGGATCAGTTTTCCAAGGAATTATTCAACGAAATCATTAAAAGAGTGTCCATAAGAATGATTAGCAATTTTCTAAATTATTTCTGGGGGAAATTCCAAGTTAAAAATCAAAAAGAATTCCCTGAGAAATTTTAATACGAATTTCCGGGGAACCTGAAGGGATTTGAAAAAAAAAAGTGTAGAGTGATTTGTGAAGAATTTTTGCTAAAGGAATTCTTGAAAGAATAGCCGAAGGATTCCCGAATGGATTTTCCAAAGGAGTTTCTAAAGGTATTCTCGAAGTATTTCCAAAGAATTCCTAAAAGCAAAATATCCGGAAAAACTCATCCAGGTGTTTTCCAAAGTTTTCCTTAAGATACTTCTGAATGAGTTCCTAAAAAATCCCAAGGAATTTCAAAAAAATATCCGAAACATTTCCCGAAGGTTTTTACAGTAAAGCAGTAATAGAACGCTAGTGGCGCTGTAACCATTGAAATTATTCTGCCAAAATATGCTTCAATAAAAATAATAGCCTATTCAGATTACGATTAGATTATTTATCGTAATAAATATCATGTTGAAGCTGAGAAAGAAAATTAAATGTATGGGAATGGCATCAGGTTGTTGTTTATCATGATATTTATGATCATAAATGGCGTAATTCTGAATAGGCTATAACTAGGCCGTTTGACACTTATAGTACCGGTACCTTGGCTGCTAAGTCCAAGCAAACTAGATGTTGGTCATGCGAACAGGTATAAGGAAGTTATGCATGAGTACGTTAGGCATAAAGGATGTTTTGCATAAAATGCCCCAAAAACAGCCCATGACATAAAAGAAGGTTTTATGCCTAACGTCATGGACCCAACAATCTCATATTTTTGCATCAACGCATTTTCTAAAGGAGTTTTCGTAAGAAGCTGTGCAGGATTTCCTGAAGAAATTCCCAAACATATTTTCGGAACATTTCCTTAAGAAGTTTTCTTAAGTTTCAGCTGAAATAATTCAAAAAGATTTCCGATAAAAGTCTTAACCAAGTCCCCAAAGAAATTCCTAAAAAAAAAATATCAGAAGAAATCTGCAAAGTATTTCCGAGGGATTTTCACAAGACATTTTCGAACAAACACCTAAAGGAATTAAAAAAAAATCGTGGAGGAATCGCCAAATGCATCTCTAAAGGAATTTTCGAAACAAACTAAAGTTTTAGCAAAGAAATGTTCGAATAAATTCTGGAGGAAGTTCTGAATCAATTAATCAATCAATCAATTCTGAATCTTTTTAATTTTTAATAAAAATCTTAATTCTGAACCAATTTTCCGACGGAATCTGTGGAGAAATTTTCAAAGGAATACCTGGAGGAATTTCCTATGTGTTTCCTGAAGAAATTTCTGATTGAATGGCTGAAGCAATTTCTGGATGAACTTGCGAAGGAATTCCTGGTAATCTTAAATAATTTACAACATTGTTTTGTGAAGCCATCAAAATATTCTTTAAAATAATATTTTTTGCAATATTTACTTTTTTGAATTGATCATTTTGTTGCGAAATACTATATATGGCACGTTTGTTTTTGCCTGGAAATTAATGTAAAACACCTGGAAAAATCAGGGAATTTGGCGATATAGCGATCTTCAAGTTAGGATGTAATGCCAACCAAGAAGAGCAAAAGAAATTCACAGGAGTTCCCCATTCAGGAATTCTAGGAAACGTATTATTAAATATCCAGAACTTCTGGACAAAGGAATCCCTAAAACTCCTAGAAAAGGAATTCTTTGAGTGAATGTGAAATCTGAAGGAAAACCCAATTACATAACGCTTTAGGGGTGGGTGGGTATCTGTTTGAGCGTTACGGCCTATACACATTTTCAAACCTTTCCTTGCAAAAAGCATTACAAAGAGGTGGGTGGGAGTGGAAAATGATCAATTTTGGCGTTATGTATTTTGTGAATGAACCCTTAAATTAGTTTATAAGCATATAGATGACAAAACCCTAAATTATGTTTCTTTCAAGATCATCCTGAAAGATAAGTGGAAAATGTTGGAGAGAGGAATTATCTCTATAGCATATCTGAGCTGATGTATCTCCCCCGAATCCACAGATGAGGGATTCCTGGAAATACCTGAATAAGGAATTCCTCTTCAAGTCTGAGAGAAGGATTTCCCAAAATTCGTGAGAGAGCAATTGCCCTGAACTTTTGTGAGGTCAATTCCCAAAAATGTTTGAGAATTTCTGTAGAAAGAATTCTTGAAGGTGGAATTTCCCAGAATCTCATAAGGAGGTACCATCAGAAGATTATACCACAATTATTGTATAACGACTGTCCCGAATTTGTGACGAAGAATTTGTACAGAATATCTGGAGATTTACTGAGAATTCGAGAAAAAGAAAAACCGGTGTTGAGGGGGAGAGGGTATGCTGAAGTTCTTTAGATTATTTGGCCATGATTCCTGCAAAGGTAAGTCCTCAGAACTCCTTGGAAAGAATTTCCCAGAATTCCTAGATATGGAGGAACCCAGAATGCTTGGATAATCAGTTTCCCAGAATTCATGGAGCAGGGAATTCCCTAGGATTCACAGGGAAGAGTTTTCTCACAATTCAAAAAAACCAAGGTTTTCCAGAATTAAAAAAAAAAAAAGACTGGAGCACCGTCTTCGACCAGAGGTCGTACAGACTGAACACTTAACACCTAGCATTAGACAACGGACACATAACACCCAGTGGACCAGTGAAGGATTTTTCGATCACGAAAAGTTTCCTCCTTACCGGGGCGGGAATCGAACCCACACTCCATAACGCATGCGTCTAGACGACTGACGTCGCTAACCGCACGGCTACGAAGCCCACAAATTTTGGAGAAAAATTTGCAGACTTCCCAGAATTAAAGAAGAATGAAGTCTTCTGAAGCTTCTTGATGAAGCAAATTTACACAATGCCACACCAGGCATTTTTCTACAATTCTAAGGAGGGCAATTCTCCAAAATTGAATGAATTTTCCAGAATTTTAGAAGAAAGTATTTCGTAGGAAAGGCTTCCCAAAAATGTTACCAGAAAAATTTCCAGGGTTGGCACCAGCTATGTAAAATTTGTTCTCTGTTATGTCTAGCTCTTTTGTGTATGAAATTTACTTCATATTGATATCAGCGGCGCAGCCGAAATTTTTCAAATTTATTTGGGTTTGAACGGAGTTTTTCTTTGAACAATTTGGGGGTGAGGAATTAACCCCAAAAACGTAACTACGTCAATAATATTTTATAATAAAAATATTTCAACGGCTCGCCTAAAATTCACCGGCGGCGCGGTAAAAAAAATCCAGCGTCGCGCCGGTCAAAAATGGTGGCGGCGGCGGCGCTTGAAAATCGTCGGCGGCCGCGGCGCGGCGGCGCACAGCTCTATTCTGCACACGATTAGGGTAAGTTTAATTCTTCACGTTAGTCAACTTTCTAGACTGGAATTTTTTTTTTGTATCTGAAAGAAAAATCATGATGAAAATGAACCCGGAAATTGCATCAATATGAGCTAAAAAAGCATTTCATTTTTTTATTTTTAAATAAATAGATGTTGCCCAAGTTTTTGCCTTTTTCGGAGACCTTTTGATTTTGTGGTTCATGCTAACGTAAAAACAGCACGACACTAATAAAACGCGACGCGAGACAAGACATAACAATTATCGTTTTTACACTCGTCAACTAAGATTTAAAAAATTATCTTTTACGTCGACCGGTTTCGGGCGCGATGTTGCCCATCATCAGGAGTATGTTCAACTGATTACTTTTTGTATGTTGCTGCGTTCGGTTGAAGTTGAAATTAGGGAAGCATCGTTTCAGCCAGGCCGAAAAGGTTTGTTACGATGGGAGGATCTTCTTCATTCATCAGCTGTTCTTTGGCATTTGTGATGAACATTGACTCCCAAGCGTTGAGCTGGGAGTTTTCCTTACTGTTTTTAATAGTTTCGAATTATCCCAGTAAATGTTGTGACCATAGTCTACTGCATGTACAGCCACGCTCGATTCGTTTGTTTTGTGTGATTCCACTTTATTTTTGTGTTCCCTTAAACGTACCTTTATTTTGCGGCGGGTCTGACCCGGATCTGTGAAAGGCATCAATACCGATAGGTGGATTAATCAGGCATTTTCTCATTTATATTAGTCCAATCACCACTGGAAGCACAATGATAACAAAGAAGGAACATATTAAGATTCACAGCTATCGAAATAAACCCTGGAGGGAAGAAAAAATTTGCGTTATTAGAGCATTATCCACTTCCCCCGCAGTGTTTGATACCAGGGGTAAGTGTAAAATCTTTGAATTACAGGCATACCTCGATAGTACGTACCCTCGATAGTGCGTACCCTCGATAGTACGTACCCTCGATTGTACGTACATTTTACCTCGATAGTACGTACAAAAAAAATTTTTTTTTCGTTCAATTTTCTGTAGGATTTTAGAAAAAAATTGAATATGCTTTGATCTTGGCACATTCGGGGTCCTTCATATGTTACGTAATAATTTCACAACTGATTTAAACACCATCGTGAGGTTATAACGAATTTAGTAGCAAAACTTTGAAAAAAGCAGCGTGTTACAAATGTTTGCCAGTATTACGTAACACATATTATACAATCATTTATTATATTATTTTATGTATTATACAATTGAAGGTACATCTGAAACAGCTGAGCGATGCGGAGCGCGTCCAAGCCCGCACTCACGTGAGTTTGTCAACGGCATAAGAGTGTTATAAGCAATAATTGAAATTTTATGGGTATGATTTTCTTAGAAAGCAGATTAGCTATAAGTGGATTGAACAATTATTATGTTTATGAATTTCTTTATCTATCAAGGAAATTAATTCCAGTTCTAGAACCCTTCCCCAAGCATTAGTTCATCTGATAGACCAGAAAATATTTCCCCGAGGAGTAAATTATTTCCATCATGGGAATGGTGATTCATAAAATTGAATTTTCGGCAATATATTTTACTGTTTAATTAAGTTTACATTAAGTTTAGTTCCACATTTTTTTTTCTTGAGAAACAAATTAGCATTACTTAAATGAGGAAAAATGTTGGTCGAAAATTTCCTCTGAGACGTCTTACTGGGATTTCCGAAGAAGTTTATCCTGGAACAGTAGGAATTTCTCCGCGAATTTTTACAAAATTTCTCCGAACATCCATCTTAAATTATAGCCAAATATTTCTCCGTTATTCCTTCCAAATATATCCTCTAAATTCCGTTATTTTCACAAGGATCACAGATTTCCGCCACTGGTCAAAACTCTTTCGGAATTACCTACAAAAAATCCTCTAAAATTCCTCTGTAAATTATTTAATCATCATCCAAAATGCCCTTCAGTATTTTCCGAGATTTTTTTCAGGAATACGCAGCAATATCTCTAAACAATGACCCCGAAAATTCATCGAGAAACTCTCTCACTTTTTATTCCAGAAATTCCTCCATGCAATGCCAAAAAATCCGCCAAAAGTTTCCCCGGAAATTACTTGAAGAACTTCTTAGAAATCTCTTTTAAAGTTCCCCCCAAAAGTATTTCAAGAATTATCCGGGAATTCGTTTCGGAATTCCCACAGAATTTTCTCAAATTATTCTGCAGAAAATTCCATCAAGTTCTTTTTCAGGAAGTATAGGAGTATCCTAAAGGATTTCCTGAATAATTTCCTAAAGTAATTTTTGAAAAAAATCACGATGGATTTCTTGGTTTGAGTTTGAGTTTCGAAAAATCTTGATGGATTTACCTATGGATTTCCTGGAGATATTCTCGGAAAAAAAATCCTAGAAGAATATCTGAAACAAATCTAGGAGAAATTTGAAAATAAGAAGTTTTTTGAATGAATTTCCTAAGGAATTTTCAGAGGAAAATATTTATGAATGTCAAAACAAATTTCAAATAAAGTTTTGAAATAATTTCGAACAAAAATACAAAAAAAAATCTAGTAGGATTTCAGAAGGTGTTCTTGGATTAATTCCTTAGTTTCCTGAAGAACAATCCCACATTTTCAGAAAAAAGTGTCTTTATGTTTGGCCCGGAAAAAGTGTTGAATAGTGGCCATATGCCAAAAATTATCCCACGTGGCACTTTTTTGCCAGAGATCCACGCTAGTTGCAGTATGTGAGTAGATCAACATCCAATGATTTAGATTCAAATACTTTATCGACAGACACCAGTGGTACCTCAATACATCAAGCTGATACCGATCAAGTATATAAAAGTCGGCCCTCCAGGCCTCCTTTAAAAAAATCGTTTTTGCAGTTTATAGCCTTTTCGTTACATGTTCTTGTACGACAAAGGCATAAACGATTCTACAGACGAGAAAATTAGAATCGCTTTGGTAAAAAAGCGTCGATGAAGCCAATAGAATCGCAACGACAGTGACAGTTCAAGACAATCTTAAAGCTTTTCATTTACATAAAATCTATAGGTGGAATCCATAAAATACGTCACGTAAAAATGTTGTGATCCACCCCCAATCGTCACTTTTTGTAGTAACATGCACATGCATAGTTATTCATGATGTGTAACATATCTTTGAAACATCACAAATATCACGTAACTTATGGATGTTCCGAAGCATTAACATACAATATTTCATAAAAACAATAGCCTCACATTTACAAGGACGATATTTTTGCGCAATGCTACATGTAGGCACCATTTCAAGAAAAAACTGAGTCATGCTGGTCCGTTGTGTACTATATCAAATATAATTTTGCTTAGAATACAGAGTCTTCTATCGAAATTTTGGCTTCCTTCCTTCGGTTTTATAAACATTACACCACTCCCAAATAAATAGAAAGGCTAAAAAATTTTTTTTTGTTCGGTATTTTTTTGCTTCGATAGTACGTACACTAAAATTACGGAGATGTACGTACTATCGAGGTATGCCTGTATTTGCTTTCATGGTACAAACCACTACAAATTGAATGGGATTAGATTAATTGTATTGTAATAGTAACCTGTGATATAAATTCACTTGAAAAAGGGACAATTGGTGCAAATAAGAATTGATTTTATGAATGCAAAAATCAACTTTTCGCGAAACCTTAAATTACAGTTCAAGCGTTAACCGTGTTAGTGTATGTATTATACAAATTTCAACATAGTATTAGTGTGAGCATCAAAGTATATTCTTGCATAATGTTATGATGTGGTAAAAACTGTAAAGTATGTACAATTCCAATTTTTCGAGTCGATTTTTACACTTACCCCCTTTTTCCACTTCCCCCAGTGTACCTTAAGTGTTATGTCTTGTCTCGCGTCGCGTTTTATTAGTTTCGGAGACCTATGATGTTACCGTTTTGACTCGAAGTCCGGACACCTAAGCACTGCTGAATTTTCAGTTCAATATTTCAAACGGAATTAAGTACTTGAAACTTAGTGATAGCACATCCTGTCAAGATTAACTTATCAAATTTGCTGTAGTGTACTGAAAATGACATTTTGTATGCACGAAATAGCTAACATAATCGAAAACATTGAACATCGCTTGCTTCGAAATCCGGACACAGTATAAGGGATGCTTCAAATACCGGACAATTTTGCTTCGAATTTCCGGACATTTCGAGTTTGGCCTATATTGATTCTCAAAATAGCCAATTCAATCCGTTCAAAGACAACTAGGATATAGTATTCATATTTCTCGATTAATATAAATCCGTAAGGTAAGGTTTCTATACACATTTGTGCATCCCCCGGTTGTGTGTACCATCCGAAGTTTCTGCTCCGAGATTGACCAGGACTACCAAAAAACAGCATTGGAAACCAAGCGGGAGCATTTAACTGCAATATATAACATTGGGAATCTAATAATATCATACAATCTCCCCCTCTATCACCCCCCCCCCCCCTTTTTTCAACGTACGCTTTTTTGTCATTTGACGTGTCTGTGGGTAATGAAATATTTTCTTCAAAACTACATCTCAAATTCAACGTGGATAAGCTGCAATAGATCATTAATGAGAATCATTAGATGACCAAATTTCTTTTCTAATCAATAATACCATGAATAAATATGATAGAGGGGACTGTGCCGATTTCCATCTCACTGAATATATATTCATCTCATCGCGAAACAAAGAAATATGGCACCAAATTTCGTCGTTTTTTTTTTGATGGGATGAACATCGGAGAATTAAAATTATGCATTAACTTATCATTGTTAAGATATAAAGACCAGATCATTTAGAAATGGGGCACTTTCAAATGCGTGTATTTTTTAACTTTTAGTTTAATCGAAAAACTTTCTAAGAATGGAACAAAAGTTATATTATTTTATTTCATATGAATGACTGAAACGAATCATCGTTATTTCGAAAAAAAAATCACAGTTTCCTGTTGATGCCGCTTGTTAGTCGGCGTACACCTCCTCCAGTCATGATTTTGGCTAGTTGATTCCACGAATTCCTCATACGGCCAATGCCAGTGGTGACTGCTCCCTACTTCTTCAGTTTCTGGTAAATAATCACCCAAAATAACTCTATTGTATGGAACTGAGGACAATTTGATGGATTTAGATTTTTTGGATCAACTGGACTTCACTACTGTAGTACCATTGTAGCACTTCCTTGCTACAATGGCAGCTGGCTAAATCTAGCCAAAACGTAAATGGGTCATCATGGGACTGAATGAAGGGTAAAATCCAACTTTTGACGAAGATGGATTTTGCAGGACTGTGCAGAATTATTTATTGTTACTTGTCCTGCATGGTGAATATTTTAAGACCACGTTAGTTTCAAACTGTGGAAAAAATAGACTGAAAACTTACTAATTATGAAACGCTGTGAAAAACTTGCATATCCGACCGCTAGGAACGCCACTACCTTTAAAATGAAGTACCCCATTTCTAGATGATCTAGGCTTTACTTCGAAATATAGACATTAATAGTATTTATGTCTCTTTTGATATCCGTTGCTATTAGAAATCAAGGATTGAAAGGAGGAATTCATGTGGATTGATAAATCCGGGCGTGTCCGAGAAATGTTGATTTTTTTTATTTGATGGGTGTCGTTTACAACGTGTCTTTTTTACAATTCTGGTTAAAAAGCTAGTTTAACGAACTTTTTTTTCTACAAAAATGTGAATGGTTAAAAACAGAAACCTTTCACTAGAAACTGGAAGCAAGTTTCGCTACTTGTGTGCAATTAATAAAGTGATACCATGAACAATATGTGTATTAGTATATATCGATAAGCTGAGAGAAAGCAATGTTCCTTTTGGGGTGTAACAACTTAAATCTAATGAAATTGTTACTACGCTTGTTCATTACGAATCATTTGATTTCAAATAATTTAACTGATAAACAGTTATTTAACATCATTTCAGCATGTCCGGAAATCGAAGCAATTGTAAAAATTTGCCTCAAAGTCCGGACATACAGAAAATGTGAAAAAAATTATAAAGCTGTGAATTCCCAAGCAATTTCTCTAATTCATGACAAAGAGTGTTATCATACTATATTAATAAATTACTAATACCCCTTGCAAATGATAGAATATAGAAAATATGAACTTATTTTTTAATGTTGAGTCTTAAGCTGCATTCTAAGAAAAACGAAATTCGCCGTTGATTATGACATGCCTTCAACTTTTACCTCTAATTTTCAAGTTTTTAACACAGATCACGGATTACTTACATTTGTTAAAATGGTTTCAAGTCTAAGAATCGTTCCCTGCACTGATAACCCAAGAAATACTTGTTGGGATGGTAAATAAGGTCAAATAACAATTGAAGTGTCCGGCTTTCGAAGCGTCCGGCAATTCAAAGCAAAACGGTATATGCCAATCGGTTCAGCTTATCGAACTGAACGAATGTCTGTCAGTCCGTGTGTATGTGTGTGTGTGTGTGCACACGAAAACCGAAAAACATTAGCCACTTTTTCATAGAGTAATTCTTAACCGATTTTCTAGCAACAAGTTGCATTCGACGGGGGATAAACCCTATTTGATGAATATAATCACGATCGGTCATTGCGTTCAAAAGTTATGAAGAAATTGGTGTGTTAAACCATAAGAGGTTGATTAGCTATGCAGAGTTTACAAGAACCTTAATGTAGGCAATTGATTTTGCTATAACATTTTTACCCAACTGACGTATTTTGTCCTACGCTCTTCTAGAGCGCCGTCGGCATTGCAAGCTAAAACCAACATAATTTGTTTTGACGATCCGGAATGTCAAAACTAAAACGATATGATGGCTTTCGTTCATGCACACCCAAAATGTTACAAATTCAGCAGACTCCATACATACTCTGTACTGGCTCTTCAAACCAAAATCATTCAATCGATGCACTTCCTGTGCGCCTTCGACGTCGAAGTAGAAAACCATTGCAACTCATTCCGCTTTCAAGCAATAGGTAGGGCAAAAGACCCAATAGCGGAGGAACTAAGCACTTTCATGTATGGCTTGATCAGGCTTATAACATGAACACGTCTAACATACTACTTCTCCCCAGTCATATCGCTGACCATAGCAGCCATAGCACGGTCGAGTCAGACAACAACGAGTCTTTCATCCAGTCGGTCGGGCAAGTGAATACGCGAAGACGCCGCAGCATGACGGGGGATTTTCGTGGGGCGACTTAAGGGGCACATTTCCAACAAAGTTTCATCGTCTACAAAGGATGTATATTGGCTTTCACTTACCTTGAGTGTGAATCTAAAGATTTACCTGGCTATATTTTGTAAGCAACAAGCTCCCATTGTTGAACTATCAACGATTTCACTCTTAAATCACTCCACCAATTATTGGTACACTGCTCCAATAGTTGCGGTATTTGTTTAATTTGTGTTCCTATCAGGGTTTGCAGAAATCGCTCTCAATAGATAACGAACAACGATAAAATAGAGGCAAAAACTGTTCCGAATCATAACAAGCCATGATAACAAATTTATCAAACTTGTATACACTTGCGAAAAACAGAATCGGATAGACAGCCCCCACAGAAAAATGGTGATTCTCGCTTTGTTTTCGCTCTCTTCGTGTTGGATACTGCACATCTGTGTAGATCAAGTTGAAATGCATCACCAGAGCCAGTGCTCCCCGCATTTGGAGCTTTCTAAAAGAAATTTATCATGGGGTATAGCTTCCCGAATCAATTCTCTATCATGACAGCTTGCGAAAAAAGTCTCTCGCGGTATGGTACATCAAGCTCTATCTGGAATAAGGGCGAATGTCGCAAGAGAGGATTCTCTTCGTCGACTTCCCCTCTTTTAAATAAAAGTGACAAGCAGCAGATTTCTTTGTGGTTTATCACCTCAGAACGAAAGAAAACAATGCGAACTTGCATTCTGAGGTGATAAACTGCAAAGAAATTCCCTGCTTGTCACTTTTATTCAAATGAGGGGAAATCGACGAAGAGAATTCTCTCTTGCGACATTCGCCCTTTTACCAGATAGAGCTTGACATATCGTATACGTATACAGAGCTGATAAGTGAGAGACTTGTTCATTCTCTTTAGGTTTCAATCCCTGGTTCCTATAGTTGTGAATCGCATTGTTTTCACATGGGACTCGCAACTAATGGGAACGCTACCGCAACTATTGGTACAAATGTAAGAAAATAATTATATATTCTACGTTTACTCACCAATTAAGAAGATATTCTGCAGCTATTTTCATTTCAATCTTGTTTTTGAAAGTCAAAAAATAAAACTACAATGTTCTGCATAAAATACACTAGCGCAACTATAGGTACACTCGCAACCATCGGATCGCTACCCTATTACATTTAAATCGAAGCAATCCATCCGGCGTTCTATGAGCTTGTCTTCGACTTCGCAAACCAAAATTGTCACATTCTGGCAATCCACAATATGCTTATTCTCCGCTCTAATGGTGGCAATACTTGATTTAATACGGGTTTTCAGTAGTCCGGTATTAAAGTTAATACTCCGTGAGGTGGGCACCAAGTCCGTATTAAGTACGCAGCCTCATTTTACTTTGGTAATTAGTGAGCTAGTATGCGTGTGAGAATGATGGAATCATCAATAATGTACGATGACGTGTGTTGTTTATTTTGAGGGGTGATTCAATTTTGACGTCCACTACTCCCAACTCCCACTCTGTCACGCTTAGGGAATCAATATTTGAGCAATGCCTAACAATATACCCTTTGTCATCATCATAGTTTGTAACTGACAAACGCACCTTGCAACAAGCCTTTGTCAGAACCTGAACACAATATGACAAGAATCATTTGCCTTACATGCTCTGATATTTCCGATAATAGGGACACGGCAGGTATTTTCGTCTGTTCGTCATAGTCTCGAAAACCAATAAAAGAGACGTTTTTTTTTGTAAAACTCTAACGGACCAAATCGTAAGCTCAGGAGAAACGTTCTGCTATAGTGGAGTTCTAGCAAATGTACGTTGCTTTCGTTGGTCCCTACGACGATGGACAGAAAAACCTGCCGTGTCCCTAGGAGGCTATTTTAGTAATCAGCGTTAGATTCTCGAATATTTCCATGAAAGTAGAAACTACAATAGCATAAAATCGAAATTTGCTCTAGAGAGAATATAAAATAACGGAATAAAAAGTTAGCAACAACATTGTCTTCTTTTTTGTCGTGGACAAAATTTTTCGGATCTTTGTCATTAGTGCTGTCCAATGAGAGCTTGAAGTAGCTAAAAGTTTCTCCCTTTCCTGCTCATGCCCATTTGATGACAAAAAGAACGAGCAGGACGGGAACAACTTCGAGCTACTTCGAGCTGCTCATTGGACAGCACTATTATTATCTCCGACAAAAACAAAGCTTTGTCGTTAGTTCTCTTTTGTTGTTTGTTTCGTACGCGCATCGACGAAAAATTGATTCCCTGGTCACGCTTGTTTGTATATCTAATACATGTACTGTTAGACCCCTTCCTTCCTAAACCATGTGACGTCATTATTGAACGACTCCTTATTCATATTTCGTCAGAAATTGCTTGAATTTGAAAATTATGGTGGTGGTAAATTGACTCTTTTTCACCGGGTATTATCTGTTAGTTATGCGAGTTTCCGCTTTTTTCACATGGACGCAGTAATTTTTATTCGAAGCTACTAACATCTTAGTGGCCCAGAAGATATAAATTCATTGTTGGAAGCTACGGTATGCCACTCGCCGCAAAGCGTAAATTTAAAGTTCACCACGTATTTTTATCCATCATAAAGTTGAAAAAGAAAATTAATGGAAATATGGGATAAATAAAAAGTTGTACAGAACTGAAGACATTCAGAAAATCCGTATGAAATTGAGGAAAATACTATGAGAAAATGCAGAAATGCGTGCAAGCCATAAAAAAGCCTTGTGGAATATTCGGCATTTCCTTCGCTAAGCTATCAATCAAACATGGATTCAACTTTTTTGAAAATTCTATTATAGAGCCGATCTTTGTATTCTACTATGAATCCATTCTAGAAAAGTGCTAGACGTGTACATTTCTTCAGAAGTTCCTCTAGGAATTCCACCAAATTCCGTTGGAAAATCCACCTGAAATTCCATCAAGAATTTGTTCAGAATTTTTATAACGCTTTCATCCAGGTGTTCACCAGTAAATCATCGGGAGTTCGTTCAGGAATCCGTTAGGAATTCTTTCAAGATTTCTATCAGGAGATTTTTCTTTAATAGTTACAACAGGAAAAGAAATCCCTCGTGGAATTTTTAAAGCAATTGTTGGTGGATATTTTGTGGAAATTTCTGGAAGAACTCTTGGTGGAGTCACTGAACGAACAGTAAGTATAACTCTTATGGCTTTAGTTAAATTTCTGGAGGAATTACAGGTGGAACTCTTAAAAGGTTTCCTTGTGGAAATGTTGGTAGAACTTTCGAATGAATGTCTGGTGTAACTCCTAGAAGAATTAGTGGTGGAATTCATGATAGAGTTGCTGGTGAAAATATTGATGGAATATTTTATGGAGTTTCATGTGAAATTCTTGGAGGAGAAGAACTCCTTAAATAATACCTGTTTGTACTGTAGAATTTCGAAGTAGTATATTTCCTCAAGTTGCTCCTGGAAGAATTCCTCTAAAACTACTGGAGGATTTCTGAAGTAACTTTTTTTTTTGTTTCTTTATCAAAGTGATTTTTAAGTAGGGCAAAGTTCATCACTACTCTGAAGTAACTCTTGAAGAAATTCCAGAAGAAATACCTGTAGAAACTCAAAAAAAAAATTCTGGAGGAACTCCTGAAGGAACGCCAGGTGATATTTCTTAAACAACTGGAAACGCTTCCCAGGAGCAGTTCTTGGAAGAATTCTTGATGGGAATCGTGAAGGAATTCTTGATGGTATTCTTGGAGTTTCTTGACTAACACTTGGAGAAACACCAGCAGGAATTTTTGATGGAATTCATGGAGGAATTTCTGGAAGAAATCATTAACCAACTTTTGGAGAATTTCGTGGCGAAATTCCTGGAGAATGTCTTCGTGGCAATCCTGTAGGCACTCCTTGAACTTTTCTTGTATAAAACCAACAAACATCAGAGGGTTGGCACAGCGCTTATTACCCAAAAACAGTCTTCTTCAGCTAAAATATAAGCTTATTCAGTTGAAATTGTTTGAACTCCAGGAGGAACTATCTTTTGGAGGAACGCCAGGAGGCATTTCCTGAAAAAAATCTGGAGGAGCTCCTGAAGGAACTCCTGGAGGTGCTCGAGGAAGAATTTATGGAAGAACTGGAAGAATTCTTGGACGAATTCCATGAGGAGCTCCTGGATGAATTCCAAGAGTAATTCGTAAAGGAACTCCTGGAGGAATTTCTAGAGAAACCGCTGGAGCAATTACCGGACGAACTGTTGAAAAACCTTTTATAAATGCTTGAAGTAACTCTTGGAGGAATTTCGGATATCGTTTCCACTATGGCATTGGTACTTTCTGTTGGGTTGTAAGGTATTCTTGACAAGATAAGATCGTTCGACTTTGCTAATCTATTCACAGCATCCTTGTTTTTGCGCACGGCCGTATCCGTTTTTACCTGCATCTCACTAATCTTTCCTAAGTCCAGGTAACAATTCGATTTTAGCTGGTGTACCTCCTCACATAGAGGACTAATCTCGTTGACAAGAGCAGAATTATTGGAGTCTATCTTCTCTTCGATTTTTACATCAGTTGCTTCATTCTCATCAGAAAAACATCAAAAAAAACTTTCAACAGAGTCCTCCATATGGTCAAAATTTTCTCGTGAGCGCTTTGCGTTGTGGTTCTCCTGATCCTAATGGCGGGACAAGAGCGGATTTGTCTTTTTCATCCTTCCCCCAACAGCAGCTCGAGTTTGCCTGTTGTTCTTTTCAGTGAGTGGATTGGATATTGTGTGCCCCGCAGATAATTAACAACAGGATGGGCACAATGGAAGGCAAATAAACTAATCTCCACAGTTAGGTACTTGATTGCAATTTGAAGCGGTCAATTATCCGGAAGATGTTTATAGATGTGGATGAAGAACGAAGTAACAGATCTGGTGTCGTCGATAAATTATTCCATAACTTGGATTTACAGGTCGAAAAACTTCGATGAATAACGACCCTGAACAACTTTCTATCTTCCACGCTCCATAACACTCACTCAATGATTGTATATTCAAAAATAGTCTTCTTCAGCGACTAGCTTCGTCAGCTAGAATTGTTGGTTGGGTTGATTCTGGAAGGAATTTCTGGAGAAACACCTAGAGCGTTTCAGGGAGGTAACTTTTGAATATCCTTCCGGCCTAAGGTAAACAGCCCTTCATGGAAGTACGTGGTGTTTGGGAGATCGCGATGTGTAGTTTATCTATGCCTTTATTTGCTCATCTGATATAAAAGTATACTAATTTACTTTTGACATAGTCCTACATTTTCATCCCCTAATGAGAATTCATACAGAAAATCTGCATGGAATGTCTGATGACTGCTGTTCAAGCGCAATGATGGCATCAATAGCGGTTACAGCAACCTAAGATCAGCGTCAGTAAATGTATTCAGAATTTCAAAATTAAGTAACCGCGAACCGCCAGAAATTTGTATTGTGAAAGGAATCCAACGCGGGTTTTCTCTTGGTACCAATTATGTAAGAAGGTGTTCATCATGAATACCTTTCTTTTGCCATACTAATTCCAAGAAGTTGACCATTAGAGTGCCACTGTATTTTATTTATTATCAGACTAAGGCCGGAGTGGCCTGTGCATAAAAGTCTTCTTTATTCAGATCGGTCCATGGCTGTTCGTCGCCAACCATGCAGCCTGCGGAGGGTCCGCAAATCGTCCTCCATTTGAACGATCCACCTTGCTTGCTATGCACTTCGCCTTCTTGTTCCCGTCGGATCGTTGGCAAGAACCATTTTCACCGGAATACTGTCCGACATTCTGGCTACGTGGCCGGCCCACCGCAGTCTTTCGATTTTCGCGGTGTGAACGATGGATGGTTCTCCCAACAGCTGATGCAACTCGTGGTTCATTCGTCTCCTCCACGTACCGTCCGCCATCTGCACCCCACCATAGATGGTACGCAACACTTTCCTTTCAAAAACTCCCAGTGCGCGTTGGTCCTCCACGAGCATCGTCCAGGTCTCGTGTCCGTAGAGAACTACCGGTCTTATGAGCGTTTTGTAGTGTTAACTTCCTCTCTTCCACTAGGCTAGCTAGAGCTTGAGGGTCTTACTCGCAGGGTCGGCTCTTTCAGCTTATCAAGGGTTCAACAACAAAAGTCACTATTTTTGATTGAGCTTAATAATCAATTTATTAATATTACTCACAAGGGGGGTATGTGTGTGTGGGTTTCGGTACGTTGGCCGGCCGGCGTGAACTGCTGATGTCGGGGGTAGCGATAGTTCGTCGTACAGCGGGTGGACGGAACATTAGCCGCTGTCTTTCGGTGGGCTAAACTTCTCGCTAGACAGGTTATCCAGAGCTATCAAAGCTAACGGGTGACTCTAGGGCGGACTGCCCTATCCTATGGCTTCTGGGTGACCAGATAAGGTCCGAACGTTCCGTATTCGGTGGAGGACGATTCTTCGAGGCATCCACCAGACCTAGCTTGAGCGATTCGGTTTCCGTGGCAATCGCTGGGTCAGTTGGGGTGTTGGGTTCAACTACCAGGCTCTTAAACTGAGCACTTTTGGGTCCTGATTGCACACGTGGAGATCGGATTGAGGTTAGTTTTAGGTACAGGCTATGGGATTTGGGGCTTGTCTCTCCAGATACTCGAGAAACCTGATTATAGCATACCTAATTCGTTAAAAAACAGTAAGTACCACGAATTAACGATCACTTTGGCACTCTTAGGGACCTAATAGGTCAAATTAGACTTTCCAATACGAATCTCGTCTTTAACGTCTGTACTCTTCGGTGTTCTCGGTAGGAAAGAGATCAAATCCTCTCTAGTCTCCGTTTACCTATAGCCTATCCATTCTTGCCCTGTAGCTTTTACCATCCCTTTTGGCGATAATTGCTCAACTCGCGACAACTTTTCGGCTGATACCCATGCAGCAGTTTTATGTGTGTTTTGTGTTCGAAAGTGTTTTACAAATTTTGTTTTTATTTTATTTTAGCTCTTCGTTTTTGAATATTTTGTTATCTTTTATTTACTCGTGTGCATGCTAATATTTTAATTCTTAGGCTTTAGATTACATACATATATATTTAACATTGCTATACATAATAATTAAGTTTCATAATATAGTTAATGTTACTTTTTAATCGGCAGTCTACTTAGGGACATTTTGTGTGAACGGTAACACTACCATCTCTCTCCTCTCAAAAAAAAAAATCAAAACATAGTTTAAGATTATTTTTTTTTTAAACTGTTGAATTCATTTGAACCATTCCAGGGTTGAGTCGCATTTTTGATGCTCTCGGATTTTCACAAAAACTAGCATAAATTGCGTCTGTCCAACAAATAATTGCCTCATATCATGAAGAGGGCTTTTGTTAACGCAACTTGGTTTTCGCGCAATGGTTATTTAATCTTATCATCTTCCAATGTCCGAAACCTTCGAAAGTTTCGAGGAAGAGTAAAGTTATTCTACTCAATCAAAACGAGATCATTCTGATAGGTCAATATGAATACTAATCTTACCGAATTGACTCAATACTGTTGTTGTCAAGTGCTACGGTCGCCTACAGAGAATATAGCTTATTTAAAACCAAATTTGAAATATGCAGGGCTGATAGCTGGATCCAAAGCTTCTGCTCTTCGCAATCGAGAAATTGTTCATTGTCTTTGTTGTTGTTTATCTTTGATCGGTCAAATTTCCCTTTCGCTTCTGCTTCTTCAAATGATGATAGACTATCGATTAACTTTTTTTTTTGGGACGAGTATGAGACAACAATACCACAATACGAACAGATCGGTTAGACATCCACAACCTATCACACTTTCTATTTCACTCTAGCAATATTTGCTCTATAACGCACAATAGACGATAATCGTCATATCAACAAAACACGAAAAGACGCGTACGAAAATTCTCAACGATTCTACAGATTCTGGATAATTTAAATCATATTCTTGGACTTGGTGCACCTAAAACTACGGAAGAAATGTGGAGATATCTTAATCATCATCAGGGACACCGGGTTTCAAGTCCGCCGACGAAAAAACTCCTAGGTTTTTCTTTTGTTCGTCAACTAGCTCGTAGGAGCTTGTTCCACAACGAGCTACTATAGTGCATGGCGTGTAAGCTGGACCTAATTTGGCGTTATAGGCTTCTCCAGCTGCCGACTGCGTGAAATTTCGTTTATACACCTTTTGTCCCACCTGATAAATTGGTGCAGGCTTTCGGAACCGAAGGTTATATGCCCTGGCACTCTTGTCATGGGCTTTGGCTAAGTTCTTGGTCACGATTTGGTAGATGCTTTCATCAACTTTTAACTTTGTTTTTGCTCTTTCAGTTTCGGAAATGTCAGCAATATCGGAATCGAGTCGGTGTTCGGAGCCCTTCACAATGATCTCATGTCCGAACAAAATCATGTACGGAGTTAGACCAGTTGATGAATGAGTCGTATTGTTAAGAGTATGCTCTACTTCCGATATTCGCGTATCCCACAAACGCTGGTCAGATTTAACATACGTTCGGATACAGGCATTAATACTCCGGTTCAAGCGTTCGACAGGATTGGCCTGGCTGTGATGACGAGAATTAGCCCAGTGCTTAACCTGATATCGACTCAAGAAATTTTGGAACGCTTTGCTGAGAAAGCTTGTCGCATTATCGCTTATCAAAATTTCTGGAACAGAGAAGCGACGGAACCATTGTTCCTCGAGAATCTTGATCGTCAGATCAGTTGAGATCTTTCTCACAGGGATCAGGGCTGTCCATTTAGAAAATACATCTAAAAGAACTAATAGGTGTGAGTGGCCAGCTTTTGAACGTGGCAACGACTGGATGAAATCAATCGCTAGTATTTGGAAAGGCTTTGTAGCTACACGCGGATTTCCAATAACTGGGTGTTGAGAGGTCGTAGTTGGTTTACACTCTTTGCAAATTCTGCACCGCTCTACGTATTTTCGTATAGAAGTGGCCATTTTCGGCCAGAAGTACCTCGTGCGAATTTTGTCCAATAACTTTTCGGCTCCTATATGGAACCTGTCGTTGTGCTCTTGGCAGAGAATCTCCTCTCGCGATTTCTCCGGAACACAAAGTTTCCATTCAAATCGAAAATCGAGAACGTCCGTCTTACTCGGTACAAATTTATATAATTTCCCCTCTTCCACCTTGTAATCCAAACTCTCGTCTGGTGATGAGATAACTTTTTCGTATAAGGGATAGTACCATGCGTCTCCCTCATCCATTAAAGCGGTTTCTATGGAACGCGATAGCGCGTCTGGGATAATGTTATCTTTCCCCTTTCTGTGTCGGATGACAAAATCGTATCCCTGCAGCTCGATACTCCATCGACTGAGACGTGACGACGTGCGCCACTTACCTTTCATTATATGTGTAAGTGCAGAGGCATCCGTAATGACACTGAATCGTGTGCCGTCAATATACGGGCGAAATTTATCAATCGCAGCTAGCACCGCAAGGCCTTCCTTCTCGGAGGCTGGATAAGCTTGTTGCGCTGGGGAGAGTTTTTGAGAAAAATATGCCACCACTTTTTCATCGCTCTGGCAGCGATGGCACTGTCACTTGCATCGGTTTGAATTTGGAAAGGTAATTCGAAATTCGGGTTCGCGAGAACCAGGGCTGCTATTAGGCACTCTTTAGTTCCAGAAAAGCCTTCTCGGCAGCCGAATTCCAGACGATCGTTTTAGGCTTCTTTTTCAAAGATTGGTTAAAGGCACAGAAATGTCAGAGAAACGGGGAATAAAGCGCCTATAATAATTCGACATCCCCAAGAAGCGTCGTAGGGCACGTATTGAGGATGGGCGCTCATAATTGATTATGGCCTCAACCCTATCAGGGTTGGGTCGTAAACCGTTCTCGGAAATTATGTACCCTAGGTAAGGTAACTCTTTTAAGCAAAATTTTGATTTAGTGAGGTTGATTGAAAGATTGGCCTCTCTCAAGCGACGTGCGACTTCGGTTAATGATTGGAGGTGTGCTTCGAATGTGCTGCTTACCACGACGATATCGTCGAGGTAAACAAACACACTCGGTTCCAGTTCACCGTAGCCCAAAACCTCGTCCATCAGCCTGGCCAATGTGGCGGGGCTATTTACTAGTCCGAAGGGCAAACGGGTGAACTGAAACAATCCTCTACCCAGCACCGAGAATGCCGTATATTTTCGCGAACTAGGGTCAAGCGGGATTTGCAAAAAAGCTTTAGTTAAATCAATTGTCGTGAGAAACCGGCTTGGCCCTAGTCTGCTCAATATACGATCTTGGTGTGGGAGAGGATAAGCATCCCTTCTTGTTCGATCGTTCAATCGTCTTGCATCGAGGCAGAGGCGAACGTCACCAGTGGGCTTAATCACTGGCACTGTGCTAAGAGCCCAATCGCTCTTGCTTGGCTCAATCACTTGCTGACTGAGCATATTGTCCAGCTCCAGATTTATTTTCCGTTGCATTTCTGGGGACGTTGGATAGGGATTTATCCGTACGGGTGATGCTTTGGCAAACTCTTCTTTAAGCTCAATTTTGTGACAAATGAGAGGAGTAACGTCGAGAACTTCTCCATCTATTGCTACTTTGAAAAGGGCTTTGACTGCCTCTAGATCAGCTTTTTGCTTATCCGTGAGAGTTTCCCCTTCCTCCTCCCCTTCATCAGTTTGATTAGCTGTCACTCCCTCGATCTCCATTTCTTCAATGGTTTCATTATGATCGAAACTAACAGTGGGTTGTAAATTGAACGCTACCCAGAAATCGTACCCTAATATCAATCTACGTTTGAGATTGGGTGTTACCAGTGCAGAAATAATTTTCGTCTCGTTATTGAACGTTATGGGAAGATGTACGTAGCCCTTAACTTCGACAGGAGTTCCCGAAACTGTCCTTACGGATACGTCCGTTGGGAAAATTTTAAGATTGAGCGACTTCACGAGTTTTGTACATCCCAGTCCCAGTACGGTTCGCTGTGCCCCACTATCCAATAATCCAATAATTTCTCTCCCCATGGCATGGACTTTTGCGAATGGTCTGTTATCTCCATCTACTTTCACAAAAAGTTCATTTATGTGCCAATCTGAATCATAATCATCATTCGTGAATGGTTCGAAGCCATTTTCTAATAGATCGGTAAAAAGGCGGTTGTTACTAGGAGGACTTGGAGCTAAAGGATCAGCTTGCCTCCTCAAGCTGAGCCCTGCTCGTTTTTTTGGCAAAAGGGGCACTCTGGTGTGATGACGTCCAGGAAACCACAAAGTCTGCAGAACTTTTGTCTTTTGTCTGAACAATCACCATAGTGGTGGCCTTGTTTACGGCAGTTATAGCAGGTGCCTATTGGAGGGCGCACATATTTCTCTGCTAGAGCTTTTAATGTTCCCTTGCTGGACCCTTCAATCGGATCTGAAGCTTTTCTTCCCTCTTTCTCCCTAATTCTCTCATCTTGTTTCTTACTGTGGTCGTATTCGTTCTTGTTTTGAGGTTTACTCTTGTAGAAAGTTCGTGTGTTTTCGGAACGACCAGCGTATGGTTTCGATTTACTATTGTTCGTGGCAGAGATCTCATTCAAGTGATTTGCCTTTGAACGATTAGAGCTTTCATTCTGTCTCTGGAACATGTTCCAGTTATTTTCATCTATAATTCGACCATACTTTTTCAACTTTGACAATGATTTAATCCCTGTCGCTGTTAAAGCGTTTTTGTAGTCATATCTCATGTTTCGCCATATGATTGCAAATTTACGACGCTCTGAAATCGGCTTTGTCATCGATTGAGAAAGTTTCTGCATATCATGCAGATAGTCGACTCGATGACTACCGGTGGCTTAAATTTTGATCTGAAAATCTAAATCGGGCGGTAAGAATTCTCGCTTGAGTTCTCTTTTCAGCCCTGACCAGCTATGGAAGTCTCGGTTTTCAAAGGCATCCATGAACCAGTCCTTCGCACGCCCAGAAAATAAATGGATAGCACTGCGGAAAAGTTCTCTATCGGATACGTCTTCCGATTTACACCGCATTCTAACTTCTTTGAAAAATTCTGCCAACCTACGTCCTTGATCTTTTCCGTCGTATTTCAGTTTCCATTCATACACGGGAATTCGCCTCAGACTTTTCTTACTGCTTTTCCTTTTCCTATGCTTTTTCCTGTCTCGTGATTCCGATGCACTAGAGCTATCTGATGTAGAAGAAATAGACGTCTCTGAGTCACTCGTCGTGAGTGAGCTACTGGACGTACTATATGTCGAAACCGATGAAAAGCTCACCTTATGGTGACGTTTCTTACTTCGTTTTGCCGCTAATAATTTACGATATTTTCCCTCTTTTCCCTCCTTCCTTTTATCGTCAAGTTTTCCTCTTAATTTCAATTTATCGCACTCATCAGAGGAGCTTTTGATAGAGCTCTCTGATGACGGCTGTTTGTTAACCATTGCTTCCTCTCCTAAATACGCTCCCGGTTTCTGCTCTTTTTGGTCACTCTTTTGAGGTGGGTTCTCTCCTACACCATTTTCTACCTTGCAATTTGCACCTGTCTCTTTTTCTAATCTCTCCTGGCTAAACTTTAATTGATCATTCAGAGTCTTCAAAAGCTTTTCTAATCTTTTCTTACGCTCAATATTGTCCTCGGCTTCTTTCATTCGTTTCTGCTCTAAAGCTATTTCTCTTTCCCTCAATTCTTTTTGCTGCTTAGTGGTATGCAGAACGAAAGTTTTAAAGTGTTGGATCACATCCTTCACACTTTCCTGCTTACCTTCTTCGTATCCTTCCAGTATTTTTAAAATTTCATCGCATCTCCCTTCTGATGCTTCTAATTCATGCTTTTTAGATAATAGAGATTTCTTTCTGACACCTCCACTTGCTTGACCGTCTTGAACTGGATCTTCTAGGTCATTACCAGTTGCTGTCACATTGAGAATTTCAATCTCACTCCTAACTTCCTTTAAAACTTGATCAATTTCCGATTCTTGCTGTTAGGGTTCTCTTTGAAGTTCTGCCATAGATTCCATTCCGGGGAAATGCTTCTGAAACATCTGACTAGCTTGTTTTCCCAAATTCGAAATTTCCCCTAAGTGTTTCTCCGAACCTGGAGATCTGACGAGCATGAAAATACGCACCCGATAATGCACCAGTCGAGTACCTAGCTTTTCTCTCTGGCGAGTATCTGCTTTTGAATTGTCTAGCAACTCACCAATGACCAAAAGCTTTGCACTAATAAGCTCTATTTCTTCGGCTACTAATCTCCAACTAGGGGCAGCAACAAAACTGTTTTTTTCTCGCTCATACTTCATTCTGTCTTTCAATTTTCTCCGCTTAACGCTTTCGTGTTCATCAAGTCCAAAGAACATATTCCTGATGAGCAATTCGTGCTCCACCTCATCCATTGATAGATGAGACACGTCCATCTTTCGATAAAGTGTCTGAAGATCCATTGTGGATCTGTAGAATAATTAAGAAAACAAAACCTATTTGAGCTATCACGAAGAAGCTATTGAAAAATCCTAGTTGAGCTATCGCGAAGAAGCTATTGAAAAATCCTAGTTGAGCTATCACGAAGAAGCTATTTGAAAAATCCTATTATGTGATCGAACGGGAACGAGAGTTCTCATTCAATTGACTAATCGAAATCAATCGTTTGATCCGAAACTATCTTTGCTCAGATCATTCAGTCGAATCAAGACCCAATAACCACTAATACCACACAATTCTACGGGAAGTTACTCTCGCTATTTGGTGTAAGATTCAAAAAATACAAGCTTTCGTGAGTGTACGCGCACTAGTAGAATGATTCAATGAAATTCGTAACGATTCCCCACAAGCTACAATGTACCACCGTCCAACACTCAATCCTTAGTACTTGCCGATTTAGGTTACCTAATTTGCACACGTTATGCCTAACAGAAAAGTAACTTGTTGAACTCTTGATTAGCTTTTATTTTCAGTTGGTCGCCAATTGTTAACTTCCTCTCTTCCACTAGGCTAGCTAGAGCTTGAGGGTCTTACTCGCAGGGTCGGCTCTTTCAGCTTATCAAGGGTTCAACAACAAAAGTCACTATTTTTGATTGAGCTTAATAATCAATTTATTAATATTACTCACAAGGGGGGTATGTGTGTGTGTGGGTTTCGGTACGTTGGCCGGCCGGCGTGAACTGCTGATGTCGGGGGTAGCGATAGTTCGTCGTACAGCGGGTGGACGGAACATTAGCCGCTGTCTTTCGGTGGGCTAAACTTCTCGCTAGACAGGTTATCCAGAGCTATCAAAGCTAACGGGTGACTCTAGGGCGGACTGCCCTATCCTATGGCTTCTGGGTGACCAGATAAGGTCCGAACGTTCCGTATTCGGTGGAGGACGATTCTTCGAGGCATCCACCAGACCTAGCTTGAGCGATTCGGTTTCCGTGGCAATCGCTGGGTCAGTTGGGGTGTTGGGTTCAACTACCAGGCTCTTAAACTGAGCACTTTTGGGTCCTGATTGCACACGTGGAGATCGGATTGAGGTTAGTTTTAGGTACAGGCTATGGGATTTGGGGCTTGTCTCTCCAGATACTCGAGAAACCTGATTATAGCATACCTGATTCGTTAATAATAGTAAGTACCACGAATTAACGATCACTTTGGCACTCTTAGGGACCTAATAGGTCAAATTAGACTTTCCAATACGAATCTCGTCTTTAACGTCTGTACTCTTCGGTGTTCTCGGTAGGAAAGAGATCAAATCCTCTCTAGTCTCCGTTTACCTATAGCCTATCCATTCTTGCCCTGTAGCTTTTACCATCCCTTTTTGGCGATAATTGCTCAACTCGCGACAACTTTTCGGCTGATACCCATGCAGCAGTTTTATGTGTGTTTTGTGTTCGAAAGTGTTTTACAAATTTTGTTTTTATTTTATTTTAGCTCTTCGTTTTTGAATATTTTGTTATCTTTTATTTACTCGTGTGCATGCTAATATTTTAATTCTTAGGCTTTAGATTACATACATATATATTTAACATTGCTATACATAATAATTAAGTTTCATAATATAGTTAATGTTACTTTTTAATCGGCAGTCTACTTAGGGACATTTTGTGTGAACGGTAACAGTAGATAGTCAGTTTGGTACGGAGGCGAACTCTATTCGATCAGAGCGTCTTGCGGAGTCCAAAGTACTTACGATTTCCAGCCACTATACGCCTCCGAATTTCTCTGCTGGTATCGTTATCGGCGGTCACCAGTGAGCCCAAGTACAATTCTTCAACCACCTCGATTTCGTCACCACCGATAGAAGCTCGTGGTGGGTGGCTTCCATTGACCTCTCTTGAGCCTCTTCCTATCATGTACTTCGTCTTCGACGTGTTGATGACTAGTCCAATCCGTTTAGCTTCGCTTTTCAGTCTGATGTAGGCTTCCTCCATCCTCTCAAAGTTACGTGCCATGATATCAATGTCGTCGGCGAAACCAATAACTGGACGGACTTCGTGAAAATCGTACCACTCGTGTCAATCCCTGCCCTTCGTATTACTCCCTCCAGAGCGATGTTGAATAGCAGACACGAAAGACCATCACCTTGCCGTAACCCTCTACGCGTTTCCAAGGGACTCGAGAATGACCCTGAAACTCGAACTACGCACATCACCCGATCCATCGTCGCCTTGATCAACCGTATCAGTTTATCCGGAAATCCGTTTTCGTGAGAGTGCCACTGTAAGCACGCTCAAATCGGGAAATTCATTCAAATACTTCAGTTGCATGATTGAAAAAATATATATCAAGATAGATCAATTGAGCATATTACATTACCTGATATATTACTCTATTCGAGTTAATATAAGAATTTAAATTGATATAAATTGATGCCAATATGTGCCAGAAGTTGAGACATACCTGTAATGAAAAAGAAAAATGTATTCCGTTAGTTCATCGTTGCTGCGTTTTTTAATTGAAATTGGCGAAGATATCATGGTAACCGTCAACCGATATCATATAAACACTATCTAGAGCAAAACATTTACTTTATTGACTAAAAAAATCACTTTATTTCAAAACAGCTTAATAAGTTGTTAATACAAACAATCAAAAACTCAATGCTTTTGTTTTGATTATACAACATTATACCTAGGTCGGAATCGGTAAACATGGTTTTCCAACCCTTACTTTCCAACCTGCGAAATGACGTATGACCGAACCAAGGGTGTTTAGGTGCTTGCAGAGAGTTAAGGCCAGCTTTGATGGGGTACTGGCATTCTTCTTATTTCTTCGACCTCGTCTCTTCGAACCGCCGCTGTACGACCGTATGACCAGGACCAGGACATCAAAGTAAAAGTTTTGTGCTCGAATTTAGTCATAGAACGGAAGTCTTCAAAAAGTTGCACTGATAGTGGGACGATCCCTAAATGTACAATCAAGCCGATTTCAGAGTAATTAATTTTCTTTTATGTGCATCCCGTGTATGCTTCCCGCATTGGTCTGTTCAGACAGCAGGAGGTCTCCAGGCCGGGGTGAGGCCAGGACAACATGGGACCTAGTTTTGCACTTGTTTCAGGGTTGGATGTACTTTGCTGGTGGAGTCATGTCACAGGGACGTTTGACAAGGACAGGAAAAGAAGAGGCCGGAAATATGCTGAATTATTTAGCTGGGTAGCATTGGATGGTGCCAAATGAGTGGGGAATGCAGCAAGGGATATTGCGAGAGTAAAGATATCTGTTTGAATAATTTATTGAGATGATATGGAAGAGTGATTTTTTGTGTTACAAAGAACGAATAGAGGTGCTATTTTCTGTAGGGATGGAATGACTGCACTGATATGTCGAGGATTATCCTAGATTCTGGTAATAGTATTAAATTGATGATATAAAAGGATGTGGTTAAAGATTTGCATTTAGCAAGAAATAAGTTTTCTACGAAAGATTTGGTTACTTCTTAATTTACTCGTACATTGAGGTTGTTCAAATACAGATCCAAAGAAGTAATAAATCTGATAAAAGGTTTGATGAACTGTTCACTCGTAGGATTCTCTTGTACGAGATTTCCGATGATGCTTGTCTTCCTATGATGCTATTTTATTTGATTTAAATTTCTGCTACAGTCTTTTCACAGTTTAAACCATATTCGATTTTGGCAAATGCACATGTTAAAAATGTAAGATACTATTGAACTGTGTCTAACTTTCCAAAAACTTCTCTGTTCAAATATTCAAAAAGTGTACATGCTTTACTCCTGTAGCCACAAGGCCATAATTCCCCCCACGTTATGATTTGCATATCCCGCACTTAAATCTTCCCAGCTCGCTCCAAAGGATCCCCTCGAATGTTCATAAATTTGCAAACTCGTTTTCGCTCCCTGGCAGTGGCAACCGAATCGATAAGCATTCATTCGCCGTAGCTTCTGTAGGTACCTGCTGATAAAACTTTCTCCGTTCGAAAGTTTCGTCCCGAAAAATTCCCCTGCATCGGGACTGAATCGGAATTGGAAATCGGCTGCAATCAAGCTTGTTCGCTCATATTCGGTGCAGGGGGTCTGACCCGGGCGATACAATGAATCATTTCTCGGTCGGATGGGGCAAACAGTCAGTGCGCAGAGTATCTTCTACAGAGACTCCTATCTCTGCTACCACTTCAGCTGCAGACACAGCGATCAAGAAGCGAAACTTTTCGAACCGCACACGTGTTTGCTCCAGGACTTCAGGAATGCAAAGAAAGTTCGCATCACAGAGGCAAAGGAAAAGTTGCAGCGGCGGCAGTTCGCAGCAAATCGAGAAATCACGAATACCGCAAAACGTTTATAATTTATTTATCGAACTTTTTGGTACAACATAAATAAAATGGTTTGACGGGTACGGAGAAGTTTCGTTGCTTTGACTTCACTTTGTGTATGGATTGAAATATGCAAAAGAATTTCTATACTAAAACAAACGAGTAGGTGTCTTGAGTTTGTGTCAACTCAGTTCACACGAAATAGGTTACCCCGGCAGGCTCAGTAACATTGTTTATGAAACGGAATAATGTTATCACAATGTATTTATTCCATGATTAACGAATTATTGTTAATATTATAACCTTAATGCCGAAATTCAAACCTAATGCAATAGTCCCGTCTATATGGTAATGAGCTAAAACTCTACGCAAGCTACATTTTGTTTACAAAAAATATGGGCTATGAGCTTTACTCAGCGCAATATACACGTTGACATTCGGCTTTGCATTTCTCACCTGCTTGGTAATGAGCTAAAACTCTACGCAAGCATTAATTTTTTTTTATCCAAGATTTTGCATTGGCTATGAGGCCAACGAGGCCAACGCATTTTGGTTATTGGTATTGGGTTTCACCTGACTTACTATTTGGCAATGAGCTGAAACTCTACGCAAGTTAATCTTCTGCCTATAGATTGTATTGGCCACGAGCTTTACTCGGCGCAATACATTTCCTACTTTCACTGACATTAACCATGGACTTTATCCGGTGTAATGTTTAACGTGAATTGTTCGTAAAATGTAAAACATTTCTGATAACACTATACAACGTACGATCCAATAAGAAATGATATTATGGTAAGAAAATCTATACTTTGCGTGTCCAGCTATTACTTTTCAATGCACCTCCACAAGACGTGATCGTGTTAACGGAAACCTGGCTCGATAGTCGCACACTCTCTAATCAAGTATTCGATTCTGGTTACGAGATACACCACCGTTGCGATCGTAGCAGCAGAAAATCTTCCGGTGGTGGTGTTTTAATCGCAGTAAGATGTGGTTTGAAGGCTAGAGTCATCGAAAATTCTGAATGGGAACGCTTGGAGCAGATCTGGGTGACCATCGTCCTGCAAGATCGCCTCCTTCATATTTGCGCTGTTTACATTCCTCCTGACAGAACTAGAGATATGGTTTACATCGATACTCATTGCCACTCTGTTTCATCTATAGTGGAAAATATGGCCTCAAGCGACGAAGTTATTGTTCTAGGAGGTTTCAATTTACCAGGTGTCTCATGGAAACCATCTCACAATGGGTTTCTTTATCCCGACGGCGAACATTCCACATTCCATTCCGGGGCATTGAAGTTAATCGACAGCTACAGCGCGGCGACGCTAGTTCAAGTTAATCACGTCGTAAACGAAAATCTACGCAGTTTGGACCTATGTTTTGTGCGTGCCGTCGCTCCATGCATCTACATGACACCTGTTCCTTTGGTCAAACTCGTCCCGCATCATCCACCTTCAGTTGTCTCTATTCCGGATAACTTGGAAAATGACTACAACGATTTTCCTGTTCCCATAGCGTACGACTATCGGAGAGCCGACCACGAAAGTATCGTCGAAGTGTTGCGAAGTATGGACTGGAGCTCGATATTCTCCAACGACATCGAGAATGCTGCTCTAACTTTTTCGCACGTCTTGGCCTACGTAATCGACAGGCACGTTCCTTAAAAGATCAACAATGGAGACTCTCATCCGTCCTGGCAAACAAAGGAGCTAAGAAAACTGAAATTCACCCAAAGAGCTGCTCTTAGGAAAGACACGAAACATCGTACACTTCCACTTAAATCCTACTATGTTAGATTAAACAATGATTTTAAGCGACTCAGTCGTTTATGCTACTCGCAATACATAAGAAACGTGCAATCGAAGCTTAAAACGCATCCGAATAATTTTTGGAACAAACAACGGAAAGAATCTGGTCTTCCTTCCAATGACGTTACACGGTGAGACCGCTTCAACTCCTAAGGACATTTGCCGTCTTTTTTCGTTGAAGTTCTCTGACGTTTTCATCGACGAGCAGCTATCCGACTCTCGAAGTTACTCTCGCAGCGAATAACGTCTCACTGTTCGGCCAAACACTTAGCAATATCGACATCGACGCCGAAATGATCTCGTCTGCAGCTTCACGACTCAAGCTTTCATTTAACCCCGGCCCCGATGGTGTCCCCTCTGCATTCCTGAAGAAACACATTTCTAGTTTGCTAACACCTCTGCTTGCTCTGTTTAGGCTGACTATCTCCAATGGCCACTTTTCTTCATGCTGGAAGACTGCTAACATGTCACAAAAAGGAAAATAGACGAGACGTGGATAACTATAGAGGAATAACGTCTCTGAGCTCCATTTCAAAGCTGTTCGAACTTGTTATCATGGAACCTCTCCTTTCTCATTGAAAACATTATTTGAAAACATTACGATCGGCCGCTCCACCACCTCTAACTTGTTGTGCCTCAATTCATATATTACGGAATGCATGAATGACAGGGCGCCAACGGACGTAATATATACCGACTTATCCGCCGCCTTCGACACGCTGAACCACTCTATCGCTATAGCAAAACTCCAAACGCTTGGAATAGGTGGTTCTTTCTTAGAATGGCTCCGTACACACATGACTGGACGCCGGCTGTCGGTTTCCGTCGGCGAATGCACATCCGAAGATTTCCCGGCTTCATCGGGAATACCACAAGGAAGCCACATAGGACCGCTGATTTTCTTATTATACTTCAATGACATGAACTTCATAATTAAATGTCCAAGGCTTTCACACGCTGACGATTTGAAGATGTTCCTTTGGATCAGATCGATAAATGATTGTCGCTTTTTGCAGAATCAACTACTATTATTTTCTGGCTGGTGTTCCATCAACCGAATGGTGGTCAACCCGATAAAATGTTCTGTGATTACGTTCTCCCGGAAAAAAGAACCAATTAATTTCGTTTATAAGCTACTTGCCTCCACGATCGAACGGAGGACGCAGGTGAAAGATTTGGGGGTTATTCTCGACTCCCAAATTACGTACAAGCTACACATCTCATATTATTGTTTGAAGTCCTTGTACTCCTCGCTGATACGTTCTATACTGGAATACGGCTCCGCAGTTTGGAACCCGAACTATAACAACGGTTTCGACATAATCGAGTCGGTGCAACGGCGATTCCTACGTTTCGCACTACGTAAACTTCCATTGAGGGATCCACAACGTCTTCCAAGCTAAGAATCGAGGTGTCAGTTGATACATTAGGAACCGCTTCGACACCGTAGGGAGACAACTCGAGCTCTTCTAAGTGCTGACATCTTGCAAGGCCGAACTGACTGTAGACTGTTTCACCCTTGAAAAAGGCCAAAAATACAGGCCGAAACATCGGGCAAAACAAAACGAATCGTTTTGACTAAATTAGACTGAGAAAGCCACACAAAAAAAAAACACCAAATTTCTTTTGAATTGACTGTAGCTCTATCCTGGATCAAATTAGCATCAACGTCCGTCCCAGAGCACTACGAATCGGCGCAATGCTAAGAATGCCTTTCAGCCGAACTAACTACAGCATGCATGGTGCTATCAGCGGATTGCAGAAAAACTGCAATCGTGTCTCAGCCTTGTTCGAGTTTGACATTCCCCGACAGACGCTGCGCCGCCGTTTCTACCAGTTCTTTTCAGCACAGAAGACTACGTGAAGACTGATATGTTTTTGTGAATTGTTTTAAATGTATAACTTTTTATATTCGCCCAAATAGTTTTTTTTTATCACACCACCATTGGGACAAATTAGTCTGTTGATGTAGCAACAATAAATAAATAAATAAATAAGACGTTACAAAATTATGCATAGCCACCAACTTTTGTATACACTTCTCACTGTTTACTAACATGCGTGCACTCTTTTTTCTGCCTCACCTTGATATTCATCCACATTGCTTATGAAAATCACTTCAATGGGGCACCTCCTCATGTCACTCGTTTTGTGTAAACACCACCCTTTGCTCGTCTGCGCTCGAAGTTAACATGCATTATTCCCTCTTAAAATGTGATATCCAGGTATTTACGTTAACAGCCAACCGAAGACTACCGACGGTCTCGGTCAGTATCCACGCCTACTGACATCTCGCGTGCACTAGTCTAGCTCAACATTCCAATCGATCCTAATAGGATACCACACTAAGTTTTAGTAAGTTCTGAAAAACGAACTTATTTTCCACCAGTTTTTAAAAGCTTGGAGAAACTGCGAAAAGACTGCGATTTCAGAAACTGCAATAGATATTCCTCCATCGGAAATTCCTTCAGAAAGCAACAAGAGTTCCTTCGGAAATACCTCCAAAAATTTCTTCGGGCATTCCTCCAGGAATTCTTTCGGAAACTTCATCAGAAATTACTTTGAAAATTTATCAGATATTCCCTCGGAGCTTTCTCCTGCAAATCCTTTAAAAATTCTAGTAATAATTCTAGGAGGATCTTTGGAATTCTCCTTAGGATTTTTTCCGAAAATTAATAAACGATTGAAATAATTTCCGATGGAGATCCTAATCGAGTTTTCGGAGAAGTTGCTAAAGGATTTCTCGCTTAACTTTCCAAAAGGACCTAAGTAACACTTTTTTCATGAATTAATTTGAATAGCACAATCAACAGAAAAACATGATTCGATTGCAGTACTCAAATTAATTCATAAAAAAAATGTTACTTAGGTCCTTTTGAAAAGTTAAGCGAGATTTCCTCGAGGGATTTCTGAAGGAGTTCCTTATGGATCACAAGACGCGTCTCGAAGAACGTCGAAACATGGTTTGTGGTTTGCAAAATCACAAGGCGCGTCTCGAAGACCAAAATCACAAGACGCGTCTCGAAGAACTTCGAAAAATGGTTTGTGGTTTGCTAAATCACAAGACGCGTCTCGAAGACCGTCGGAAAATGGTTTGCGGTTTGCTAAATCATAAGACGCGTCTCGAAGACCGATGAAAAATGGTTTGTGGCTGGCAAAATCACAAGGCGCGTCTCAAAGACCGTCAGAAAATGGTTTGTGCTTTGCAAAATCACAAGACGCGTCTCTAATACCGTCGGAAAATGGCTTGTGGTTTGCAAAATCACAAGACGCGTCTCGAAGACCGTCGGAAAATGGTTTGTGGTTTGCAAAATCACAAGGCGTGTCTCGAAGACCAAAATCACAAGACGCGTCTCGAAGAACGTCGAAAAATGGTTAGTGGTTTGCTAAATCACATGACGCGATTCGAAGACCGTCGGAAAATGGTTTGTGGTTTGCAAAATCACAAGGCGCGTCTCGAAGACCTTCGGAAAATGGTTTGTGGTTTGCAAAATCACAAGGCGCGTCTCGAAGACCAAAATCACAAGACGCGTCTCGAAGACCGTCGGAAAATGGCTTGTGGTTTGCAAAATCACAAGGAGCGTCACAAAGACCGTCGGAAAATGGTTTGTGGTTTGCAAAATCACAAGGCGCGTCTCGAAGACCGTCGGATAATGGTTTGTGGTTTGCAAAATCACAAGACGCGTCTCGAAGACCGTCGGAAAATGGTTTGCGGTTTGCTAAATCATAAGACGCGTCTCGAAGACCGATGAAAAATGGTTTGTGGCTTGCAAAATCACAAGGCGCGTCTCAAAGACCGTCAGAAAATGGTTTGTGCTTTGCAAAATCACAAGACGCGTCTCTAATACCGTCGGAAAATGGCTTGTGGTTTGCAAAATCACAAGGCGCGTCTCGAAGACCGTCGGAAAATGGTTTGTGGTTTGCAAAATCACAAGACGCGTCTCCAAGTCCGTTGGAAAATGGTTTGTGGTTTGCTTAATCACAAGACGCGTCTCGAAGACAGTCGATAAATGGTTTTTGGTTAGCAAAATCACAAGCCACGTCTAGAAGACTGTCGGAAAATGGTTTGTGGTTTAGAAAATCCCAAAGCATTGATTTTTATTGAAACAAATTTAGACTTCATGTAGCCACTAGCTTTTCGGAAGTTCGAATTTATGCATAAGTTTAGTTTGGAGTTATTGGGCAGCAGTACTAGTTTACGCGTCTTTCATTTGGGTATGTATAATATCTCAGATTTTGGGAAATTTAAGATAAGTCATTTGCAAGGCGTTTGCTCGGAAGGTTAACATCAATAGGCTGAAGTTCAGATGAATGGTGTACTATTATACGCGAGACTGAAAATGGAATAAATGTACGAATTTGGTTTGAATTTGGAACGGATTTGGATTGAATGTGAATTGGATTTGGATTGTATTTGATTTGGATTTGAATTGAATTTGCTAAACTCTCGGATAACAAAAGGAGGCCATTGACTTCGGTAGTTTGTTGTTCCATTCATTACTTAGATCCTAATCTAGAAGCTAGATTTGTGGTACTGAGTAGGAACGAAAGCATGAATCACGTTTAAATTTTCGCTACCTACGGTTAGGGAACCCATATTCTATATCATTGCTCCGGTATTGAATCCATGGTATCGAGAAAAGTTTATTTTGGTGTGCAGTTTTCAATGGAGTTAACCGGCTTCTCATATGCAATAGATGTTCACCTTCGTCTCATTTAAATAACCCAGGAGAAAAACAAGCATTGCATCCTATGCTAGGAGAATTTTTGTTTGCGTTTTTTAATGAGAGGAGAAGGGGAATGTGAGATTTGAGAAAGATGCCTTCAGCGTGTGTTTATAGATTCACACCTCAGCGTGTCAATCAGCGAGCAGCAAACCATGACTCTTCTAATCTTATTTCCGTGGCGTGCACACGCATCAACAGAGGGTCGCTGTCACAGAATTTCGTTCCGGCCATTTTGAGCCACACATTAACTCATTGACAATTCTTTGACTTATTTAAGGTCAAATTTCCCAAAAAAAAAACATGTTTTTTTAATCCGTTAACCCTTTCCCGCCCATGGTGTTTTAAGAGCACCTTCAAGTTTTGCACTTTCTAACCTTGAAAGTTTATTTAAGTCTTTATTTATGTGATTTTTAACATTAAAAGATAGTTCATCACAGCCTTGATCGATTTGCTCCAACAACAAGGATCAATATTTGGCACAACTTGATGGTTCCATAAGACTGCAAATGTAATCAATTTTGTGTGCAACTAATAAACAATTGACAACAATCAAGTAACTATTGATTTACAATCACAAACGAAATAACTTTTGTTATTGTTTCCTATGTTCTGTTTTTGTTTCTCATAATTTACGCCTTCCTATTGAAATCTTTGAAAAAAGTCGTTGACGGGAAAGGGTTGACTACTTTGCAAATCCAGAACAAAAACTGATAAAATACTGCAAGTGTAAGTTTTGTTTTTCACTCATGTTGGTTTTTCACTCATGTTAGTTTTTCAGTTTCACTCATGCTGGTTTTTCGATTTTTAATATGATCACGAGTGAATAATTTGAAGAATCGATTGAGCAAATTAAAATTTCTTGAGCAGAAGGGTCAATCTTCAAATGATTTTCTGGTTTTGTTTCCGAATCCCCGGAACAAATATTGAAAGAATTCTTGGTGCCATGTCTGAAAGAATTCTTGAAGAATTTCAAGAATGTCGTAAATTCCCACTGGTGTTCCTTCTGAAGTCCCTGCAAGAATTGGTTCGGAAATTCTTAGAATTTCGTCCTAAAACTTTAGATGGAATTCCTGGATAAATATTCGAAGGAACTGAAAAGATTCCCACTCGCTCCAAATGTAACACATACAAAGACCAGTTGTCAAGTCTAGTCAAGTACGAGGCACTGAAGACGGTGTTGCATTTGATATCGAAATGTGTATCTGTCGATATAAACAATTAAAGGTGACACAGAAATTCAACAGTACGAACTCTTTTTTAAATAAGTTAATATATAATAAATGAGGATTTTCTTCGGGACATTTTTCTTCATTTCGAACAAACGTTCAGCAATTGTTTTCAAGAAAAGCTTTCCGACTCTGCCAGCTGAACCTTATTGCATAAAATAAATATTCGTACATAAATTACATCAAAAAATGAGGAGTGAGAAGTGAGACGTCTCTTTTCTCACTTTGCACTACTAACTTTTCATAGTGAGAAGTGAGAAATGATTAGTGAGAAGTGAGTGATGTCTCACTTCTCACTTCTCCCTACTAATTTTTCATAATGAGAAGTGAGAAATGATTAGTGAGAAGTGAGTAGTGAGACGTCTTACTTCTCACTAATAATTTCTCCCCTCTCAATGAAAAGTTACGTTTCACTTCTCACTTTGCACAAATGACTTGTTCGGCCAGATGCCCTCCTTGGCCAAATGACCTATTCGGCTAAATGACCTTTTCGTCCAAATGACCTCCTTGACCGAATGACCTATTCGACCAAATAACCTATTCGGTCAAATGACCTATTCGGCTTAATGACCTACTCGACCAAATGACCTTTTCGGCCAAATGACTTATTTAAGCCAAATGACCTATTCGACCAAATAACCTATTCGGCTAAATGACCTATTCGGCCAAATGATCTATTAGACAGGTAAAAGTTTTGAAATCATCAAAAAATTTAAATTTGTATCAATAAATGCATTCCAAAATGCAGAAGGCTTTTTATATAAAAGCCATATTACGACTAAAAAACCGTTTTCGTCCCAGACACAGGAGATTGCAAAGAAGGCAGGTCGGTGGAGATGGTGACCCCGTTTGTCAGCGATCCAAAATTTGTGATCCATGGAATGGTGCCATATTGGAAACCAAAGCTATGAGCGTTTGGGCAGGTTCGAACCTCGACTTGGTGACCTACCTCAGGGTTGAATAGCTCCCTTTACCATGCTGCAAATCTGATACTATTAGTAGCGAAGGTATGTTTCCGCCTGAATATTTCTCAGATATGCGATGTTTTAAACGTAAACGTCACTGCTGATGATTACTCCGAAATGAAAAGGAAAAGCTAACATATTCTAAATCCCGGATTGAACCTAACTGTAATACAGACAGATTCCCTCCGTAATACATATCACTGCCATCCAGTGGGGATTAGACTGGACACACTCACACAATATAGCTTTGAGCACTTAATTTCCCAGATAAAACAGCGTTCTTCTTTACGACACACGAAGGAATGAGGTCCTTATCAAAGATTGCATTGTTGTGAGATTTTTTTTACCGATTCGACATTGTCCGAAGCTTGATGGATAGGAACTCATGGTTCTCCAGGGAGGGTTCACACGAAAAAAAAAACTTTCATTCGTAGGTATGTCCACCTATGCCGGTGTCTATAGATTATTGCATTGACCTACATTTCCGGAAAACTCCCTATCCTTGTTCGAGTGTACTGCTGCCATTGCCTGCGCCAGAACAAAATCGTTAAGCTCTGTTATGCTATTTTCAGGCTGCCTCTTTTTTGGCCATACTCTGCCAATTTGGCATTCTGGGAGAAAGTAGTCGCCCTTGTACTACACGTTCAGGATGAAACACTCTGCCTTCTGATGGTTCTTCAACGCCAGCTACGGTGGCGTACCTCAATGAACGATGAGTGATTGATCGATTTTCTATGCGGGCCCGTTCGCACTGCTCGGCTGCCGATCACAAAGTCATTGACGATGACGACGACGACGACCAACGGCCTCCAATCGTAGGTACCTACCCTCGACTATGCACGACACAGACACAAAGGAAAACAATGGTGATTAATGGAAGGAAGATGTAGTGTCCTTTGTGGGAGTGGGAATGTGTGTTTGCTGTCCGGTACTGGGAGATGTGAACGAACCGAACTGGATAACGAAATTGGGTTGTTTGCTGTTTTGGTACTGTTTGATGTCGCTTGTAAACGTTTGATTTGCTCGCTTATTTGGCTGATACATGCAAGTATGAAAATGAATGGGTCCAATCAGCACCGCGATGGGTGTTCTGAATAAAACAGGTCCAAATGCAAAATCTGAATCAAATCCAGGAAATCGCCCTCTTAATAATCCACGGTCCAGTAAACAACTTAGAAATCAGGTTCGTGCAAATATTAGGCATTTTTTTCACTGTTAGATACATCATTATCATGAGGGATTCAATGGTGAACATTTCAACATGAATCGCATTTAGTCCATTGTCGAGAGCTCATTCAGTGTATACAGAAAGTGTCTGTTGTTGAAGGCTTGAGGGAGTAATAGCAGACTCATTAAGTGCAATCAAACATACGCTAATTGCAGTATCGTTTATCAAAGAAATGACAATCGACGCGTGATGTTACCATTCTGACTTAGTTTTGTGTTGAAATTAGATTTATTTAAGATTGAGTTTTCACTTTGCTCATCCGATGAATTTGTATTAATTGAATATCTTTACTTCATTTATTTATTTCAATATGGATTTTCTTTTCAGGGAAGTCAAACAATTTGAGTAAAATTCTTGCACAGAATCGCCTTCTAATGTATTCATTGCTATCATTCCATCAAGATGAACCTTCCTCATAAAACAAAGCGGTATGTTCGTCAGAAGTGTAACATTGTCTCCCCATCTCAATCATTTCTAAATCAAAAAACCATTCATTCTTCTAATTTGATGTTCCTGGAATTAAACGATATGAACAAGAGCCCCGTCCCATGGCAACATGCTCCTTTCGGTATTTATTGCATCCCATTCGTCCTGTCCCTGGCACCGGCACACGTTGTATCGCTCGAGCTCCCGTATCTTTCTCTGTCTCTATCTAATAACTGGAAGTGTCCTATTTCTCTGGCGTGAAATTTGAATTTCCCACACCGAAGTTCCGAGTCAGACGAGCAGTATTATACAAATAACATATTAAATTCGCACAATAAAGTACTCTCCCCTGGCAGGTTCTCTCCCCTCTGGGGGGAGGAGGAAAAATCTTGATGAAACAAAATGTTTCACAAAAGATTTACGAGTCACCGTTGGCACCAACAACCGAGACTGTGTGAGAATGAGCACGATGCGTGTTTGTGAGACAATGTCGCAATATGCTCTCCGGATTTGCTGTAAAACCTATGACACAGTCTACGAGACGGCCAACGCAGCGCAACGCTGGGAATGGGACGGGAACGAGAGAATGCCATATCTGGGAAGCGATGCATCTTTGTCATTCGAGCTGGAAATTATGGGTACCAGTTACATGCGTCGTCGGCCGCCTTTGTAGTCATTGTGCGAGGGAAAGAGGTAGGATTGAAAATTAGACTGGCTGGAAATTGGGTCATGGATTTGGGGAAAAAAAACCCTGAATTTTTAAAAGATGGTAAGGATTGCAGGGAATATGAATAAAGATTGTTGGGATTTTCAGGATCTCTGTAAAGAAATAAAGAAAAAAAATCCTACAATTGAGAAGATCGAAGTATATCGTTGTGTTGTGTGTTGTTGCATGTTTTTGCATTAATTACTATGCATTGCACTCGGAGTATTCGAGAGACGGGTGCCTAGGTCCATCTTTGGCGGTGTGCAAGAAGACGGTGTGTGGCGGCGAAGAATGAATCATGAGCTCGCCTAGCTCTACGGCGAACCCAGTATCCAGAAGGTAGCTAAGGCCGGAAGGGTACGATGGGCAGGGCATGTTGCAAGAATGCCGGACAGCAACCCTGCAAAGATGGTGTTCGCTTCCGATCCGGCAGGTACGAGACGACGTGGAGCGAGATGGGCAGACCAGGTGCAGAACGACTTGGCGAGCGTGGGGCGTATTCGAGGATGGAGAGATGCGGCCTCGAACCGTGTATTGTGGCGTCAAATTGTTGATTCAGTGTTATCTGTTTAGATGTAGACTAAATAAATAAAATGAATGCCACCACACTTGAAATTTTTTTTTTTTTCGATTTTGAAAAAAAAATTCCATTCCAAACAATGATTTTTCAATAATACCGAAATGCAATGTCCGATCGGGCCAATTTTCAATAGCAAACAATGGGACCGCATTTTCCGTCGAATGCAACTTGTTGCGAGTAAATCGGGTAATTTTAAGTTCCAAAAAGTGTGTCTACACAATTTGTACACATACACACACACATACATACGCACATACAGACATCACCTCGATTCGTCGAACTGAGTCGATCGGTATATAACACTATGGGTGTCCGGGCCTTCTATCAAAAGTTGTTTTTTGGAGTAGTCCTATAGCCTTTCGGTACAACTTTGTTGTACGAGAAAGGCAAAAAAGCCGTATCTGCGACTATAACACTGTCACAGCGCACACATGATTTATACTGGCTCTATGATAACTTTTCTCTGTCGAAAAGGCGAAATATAGTGCTAATGGTTATTTTGGTTCTCCATCACTCAAAGCTCCATATTTACACACATATAGCAACTTTGGGGAAATATTTCTTAGCAACTGTAGATTTGTAGTCCCTAATAAAAGTACAGTTTTGATGAGCCAGAATATCCAAAACTATCTTAGTCACTGTCCATATACCACTCCCCAGCACAAAGGGTGTACTGAATCAAATTGCATCACTTTCAAAAGTCGATAACATTTCGCCTCCTGGGCTAATTTTAACAAAATTTTATGGATATTTTAAGACGGCTTCAGCAGGTGTGCAGACGTGTGCAAATAAATCTTGCGCATTCACCTCCATGATCCACATCTTATAAAAAGATGTTAGTTATCTAATTTTGTGCCGATCGCAAGATACTGGTCTGGAATTAAAACACGAGCTTCGGAAGCCTTAATCATTATGGAACATAACATCTTGATTTGGCCTTTCGCGTCAACATTTCGTATTGGTTTCTTTGAAGTTAGAACTCCAACGTCAACACTTTCGATTATCCGACTAATACAGGTAATCTTTCCAAAAAATTTCTGTTTTGTCGCTTCTATAGTAAAAAACCAAAATCAAAACAATAAGAAAGGCGCAAAACAATAAGAATTCGTGTAAATTCGGAGGCGCATAGTGCCTGGAAATCGTACGTACTTTGGACTCCGTAAGACGCTCCGATCGAATAGAGTTCGACGCCGTACCAAACTGACTATCTACAAAACGCTTATTAGACCGGTAGTTCTCTACGGGCACGAGACCTGGACGATGCTCGTGGAGGACCAACGCGCACTGGGAGTTTTTGAAAGGAAAGTGTTGCGTACCATCTATGGTGGGGTGCAGATGGCGGACGGTACGTGGAGGAGGCGAATGAACCACGAGTTGCATCAGCTGTTGGGAGAACCATCCATCGTTCACACCGCGAAAATCGGAAGACTGCAGTGGGCCGGGCACGTAGCCAGAATGTCGGACAGTAATCCGGTGAAAATAGTTCTCGCCAACGATCCGACGGGAACAAGAAGGCGAGGTGCACAGCGGGCAAGGTGGATCGATCAGGTGGAGGACGATTTGCGGACCCTCCGCAGACTGCGTGGTTGGCGAAGTGCAGCCATCGACCGAGCTGAATGGAGAAGACTTTTATGTGCAGCACAGGACACTCCGGCCTTAGTCTGATAATAAAAAAGAAAAGCGCTAAAATCTTATTTTGGACTGATATTTGTCAGATTTTGGGAGAGCATCAATCTCATTGTTCAGGCCGGTTCACACTGCAGCACTTTTTTAATTTTTAGTTTTCGATTTTAATAATGGTTAGACTATGGTTCCTTTGGAGTTGACTTTAATTAAGTTAAATAATCGACTGAGACAATAAAATAATTAAATTTTTTTGTTGGGACAGATTGCGGGATGAAAAATGTTAGTTAAGGACATGTACAAAATCTTATGAGCTCATTTAAAAAAAAATCTTTACTTGTCATAAGACGAGTTCGTAGAATCCCATGTAATTCCACCACTTAATTGTACCTTGACAGATACGTATTTCGACCTCAACAGTAAGGTCATCCTCAATGTCTCGTACTTGACTCGACTGCGTTTTAATTTCATCAAATCATAAATTGGGATTTACCTTGGATTATACCGAAAGTACAGTACCGTAAATATTGGTTCTGGTTCTCTGGTGTTTGGTACCGGTACTTTAGGAATCGAAAATTGCCAGTATTGCCGGTATTTTCGGTAACAATACTAACGGTACCACAACCCTAATATTAAAGTTTTGAGTACTGAAAAACGATTTTCTTGCAGCTGTAGATCCCAAGTTCCGAATTCCATGACAGTTTGTATTACGCAGAATATACCGAAACAATCTCACGATATCTGTTGACCTCTCAGGAGATGTATAATGGATATAATTGAATGCATATCTGGGATCAACATTCTGAGCTGCCTACCTAAAGGGCTACGAAGTTACATATGTAGTTATGTATCTCAAATCAATTTAGAAAAGTCAAGCTGATTGCATCTACGTGGCCTTTATCAAGGCGTTTGATAAAGTTCCTCATCTGCTCGCTGTCGACAAATTGAAATGTTTGAGATTACTGGACTGGGTTACACAATAGCTGCAGTCCTATTTGACAGATCGCACTGCCTTCATTAGTATCAACGGAATTAATTCGCCCAGCTTTGAAATACCGTCGGGGGTTCCTCAAGGAAGCCACCTTGGACCATTAATCTTCATCCTTCATCCGTCGAAACTTATGTTTGCTGATGATCTGAAATTATTCCATGTAATTGAGTCTAATCTCGAATGTTATGCACTCCAGCAAGGTATTCATTATCTTTTGCACTGGTGTACTCTGAATGGCATGGAAGTCAGCATATCCAAATACAGTGCTATCTTCTTCAACCGCTTGCGCAACCCCTTGTACGTTGACTGTTCAATAGGAAACACTAATCTCCTCCGAGATTCTACAGTTAAGGACCTGGGAGTAGTAATTGACTCAAAAGTGAGGTTCAATGAGCACATAAAAATGGTCACAGCTAAATCTTACGCCATGTTAGGCTTTATGAAAAGGAATACAAACGCTTTCCAGGATGTTTATGCGCTCAAATCTATATATTGTGGCATAGTTCGTACCCTTCTTGAATATGCTGTTGATATATGGGCATTGGGCACCCTACCACGTCGTACAAAATGACAGCATAGAAGCTATCCAACGGAATTTTATTATATACGCTCTACGTGTGCTGCCTGGAGGGGCCCTCCTTAGCCGTGCGGAAAGACGCGCGGCTACAAAGCAAGACCATGCTTAGGGTGGCTGGGTTCGATTCCCGGTGCCGGTCTAGGCAATTTTCGGATTGGAAATTGCCTCGACTTCCCTGGGCATTAGGTATCATCGTGTTAGCCTCATGATATACGAATGCAAAATGGTAACTTGGCTAAGAAACCTCGCAGTTAATAACTGTGGAAGTGCTTAATGAACACTAAGCTGCGAGGCGGCTCTGTCCCAGTTTAGGGATGTAATGCCAATAAGAAGAAGAAGAAGAAGTGTGCTGCCAATGACTTCACCAACTTGCCGCCCTATGATTAAAGGTGGCGGCTTATTTCCCTTGAATCGTTGGCAGTTAGGAGAAAACTACTACAACGGCTCTTTGTGTTTGGACTGCTGAATGCAGCGCTCTCCTAAGCCAATTGAACTTCCACGCTCCCCAACGACGTCTACAACAATACTCGCTTCTTTGGCACCTCACTCGTCGCATCAACTACAGCTTTAACTAACTGGTTATGTGTTGCCGTGCATTCAACGAAACCAGTGTCGTTTATGATTTTGACATAAGTAAGTCCATATACAGCCAAAGGATTGCCCATTTAGTATAAGTTTTAATTTGTACAACTTTAAGTTGAAGAAGCTTCTCACTTCTAACGTCACTGCCGCCCACTTTTCACCTTTAACTTCTTATTTTCCATTTTTCACTTTTCAATTCTCACTTTTCGCTTCTCACTTATTACTTCATACTTCTCGCAACTTGCAGCTTAGTTCTCACTCCTCTCTTCTCAATGATCACTTCTTATTTCTCATCTGTCACTTCCTCCTCGCTCACTTATCACACTTCACATCTTTCTTTTCGATTCTCACTTTCTGTTCCTTACTTATCACTTCATAGTTCTCGCCACTTACTTCTTTCTTAGTTCTCAATTCTTACTTCTCACTCCTGTCTTCTCATTTCTAACTTTTTATTTCTCACTTCTCACTTCCATCTTGCTCACTTCTCACATTTCACTTCTCATTTGTCACTTCTCACTTTTCGATTCTCATTTTCGCTTCCTACTTCACACTTCTCGCTACTCACTTCTTAGTGCCCTCTTCTTATTTCTCACTTCCTACACACATACACACTAGACCTCTTCATGTTTTCAAAAAGTATCAAAAATTCAACCGGTCAGCCCAGAATCACAATTCTTATGCTAAAATATGTCTCCTGTCAAATTTTCAGCTGATTCGGATAAAATTTCGAGGTGGCTCAAGTCGATTTAGTGTTTTTGGGCTATTTTCAATTTTGGAAAAAATCTAACAAGAGATATAAACGTCGAAAACTATCGCAACAACCTCTATACGGAAGCTTTTGGTGTGCTCTACAAGTCTTGTGAACACTGCGATTCGTTCCGTTCACGTTTTGTCCATGTTAAAGTGATTTTCGTGCTTTTAAGTGCATAAAAACACTGTTTCCCTTAAAAGTCGTTGTTTTACAATATTCTTGAATTTATGACACATCAACGCTAATTTATTATATTATTATTCTTCTTTTTTTCCCTGGAAATTTGAGTAATATAATTGCCAATGTGCGATTTACCGTTAAATTCTTAAAAATCAGAAGCTGAACATGTGTCGTAAATTTGCACGTTAGGATTTCTTCAAACAAATTGTTCGAACAAAACATAAATCAAATCGTATGATTTTTGATGCTTACAACAAACGACTTCCAAATTTTGTTAATGTCACCATATTTCTGCATGCTTTTAACATCGAGTGCATCGTAGTAACAAGAGAAATCGAAGCTACTTTGTTTGAACAACTTGTTTGAAGAAATCTCAGCGTGCAAATTTATGACAAATGTTCAGCTTCTGATTTTTAAGAATTTAACGGTAAATCACATATGGGCAATTATATAACTCAAATTTCCAGGGAAAAAAGAGGAATAATAATATAATAAATTAGCAATCATTTGTCATAAATTCAAGAATTTTGTAGAACAACGACTTTTGGGGGAAACAGTATTTTTATGCACCTAAGAGCTTGAAAATCACTTTAACATGGACAAAACGTGAACGGAACGAATCGCAATGTTCACAAGACTTGTAGAGCACACCAAAAGCTTCCGTATAGAGGTTGTTGCGATAGTTTTCGACGTTTATATCTCTTGTTAGATTTTTTCCAAAATTGAAAATAGCCCAAAAACACTAAATCGACTTGAGCCACCTCGAAATTTTATCCGAATTAGCTGAAAATTTGACAGGTGACTTATTTTAGCATGGGAATTGTGATTCTGGGCTGACCGGTTGATTTTTTGATACTTTTTGAAAACATGAAGAGGTCTAATACACACGGACAACACAGGCATTTGCTCAGTTTGTTGAGTTGTGCTGATTGGTATATAACACGATCGGTCTCTGAGTCTTTTATAAAAAGGCTCGTTTTTTGGAGTAAAATGATAGCTCTTCGATGCAACTTTGTTGTACGACAAGAGCAATAAAAACAACAAACTAAGCGTCATCCTCAACGTCCGAAATATCGTCAAATTCTACTTTGGCGCTTTTCACATAGCGTTGCAAACTTCTACGAAGAAGTTTGTATGCCCTGGAAGCGGAATTGATGAACAGCGCGTTGCTTACACATCGTTTGATGGTATCGCTCAGCGCAGTAAAATTGTTTTCCGTTGATTCTGGTGTTTTTGGGAGTCGACATGACTGGAAGCTCGCGAATATAATACTGTTTAAATATGTTCGATATCATACACAACGATATTTGACCATTTCATGCCCAGACACTCATTGAGAGGCTCACTACCGGGAATGGTAAACATTTTTCTTTTGTTCGGTAAATTTACTTTACAAAACACAAATATTTCACTGGAATTTGATATCACATCGCAAAGTACACCGTATTTACTAAATCACAAAGTATAACACTCGTTTTACTTCGGATAATCGCTCATGAGAAATGACAAAAAATATGTGCGCTGTCAAACTACAACTTTGCCACTGCTGAGATTAGTCGTATCTGTTAAGCGTCAAAAGTGATGCACAACCGGAGACACTGCCCTACACTTAGTGTACGCGAAAGGCGAAACATCACTTATCTGGCTTTTTTACTCATCTGATTCCTTCGAAACAAGATAAGTTCTTGAAATGAGTCTAATTATAAGTGAATAACGGGCCTAGTGCACTAGGCCACCTAGTAATGAGTAACTCGTATAAGCAATTTACCTTTTATTTCACAGAAGAAAGGAACTAACACTGCTAGCTAGATTAATCAGGGTTTTTCCTCTTGCAAATATTTCCCATTGATAAATTTTATGCGGTTCACTTAATTTAATTTATTTGGTCACCCTACCCCAGCTCCGGGACTGGTTGGCCGATTTTTCCCACCACATTATCTCGCTTAACTTTTCAAAAAAACTTAAATAACTTTTTTTTCATGTAGGGTATCTGTTCCATTATTAATAACCATTATTAATTCCAGATTTTATTTTCACCGCTGGAAAAAAATCACAAATGTGTGAAAACCGTTTTTTTTGGAAAGTCTAACCAGAATGAGCGCTGAGAGTACAGGCAGTGAAAGTCAAGGCAGCAGAGGAGATGACTACGTCAGTTCAGCGGACGATGGAAGCCAACCAGCCCCCACCACTTGCCTGCACAAACTGATAGTCAGAATCTGGGAAACCGAACAGCTACCGGAGGAGTGGAAGGAAGGGGTTATATGCCCCATCTACAAGAAAGGCGACAAACTGGAGTGTGAGAACTTTCGAGCGATCACCATCCTTAATGCCGCCTACAAAGTGATATCCCAGATCATCTTCCGTCGTCTGTCACCATTAGTGAACGAGTTCGTGGGAAGTTATCAAGCCGGCTTCGTTGACGGCCGCTCGACAATGGACCAGATCTTTACTGTACGGCAAACCCTTCAAAAATGCCGTTAATATCAGGTCCCAACGCACCATCTGTTCGTTGATTTCAAGGCGGCATACGACAGTATAGACCGCGTAGAGCTATGGAAAATTATGGACGAGAACAGCTTCCCTGGGAAGCTTACCAGACTGATCAAAGCAACGGTGGATGGTGTGCAAAACTGTGTGAAGATTTCGGGCGAACACTCCAGTTCGTTCGAATCGCGCCGGGGACTAAGACAAGGTGATGGACTTTCGTGCCTGTTGTTCAACATTGTGCTAGAAGGTGTCATGCGGAGAGCCGGGTGTAACAGCCGGGGTACGATTTTCAACAGATCCAGTCAATTTATTTGCTTCGCGGATGACATGGACATTGTCGGCCGAACATTTGCAAAGGTGGCAGAACTGTACACCCGCCTGAAACGTGAAGCAACAAAAGTTGGACTGGTGGTGAATGCGTCAAAGACAAAGTACATGCTTGTGGGCGGAACCGAGCGCGACAGGGCCCGCCTGGGAAGCAGTGTTACGATAGACGGGGATACCTTCGAGGTGGTCGAGGAATTCGTCTACCTCGGATCCTTGCTAACGGCTGACAACAACGTTAGTCGTGAAATACGAAGGCGCATCATCTGTGGAAGTCGGGCCTACTACGGGCTCCAGAAGAAACTGCGGTCGAAAAAGATTCGCCACCGCACCAAATGTGTCATGTACAAGGCGCTTATAAGACCGATTGTCCTCTACGGACATGAAACATGGACAATGCTCGAGGAGGACTTGCAAGCACTTGGAGTATTCGAGAGACGGGTGCTTAGGACCATCTTTGGCGGTGTGCAAGAAGACGGTGTGTGGCGGCGAAGAATGAACCATGAGCTCGCCCAACTCTACGGCGAACCCAGTATCCAGAAGGTAGCTAAAGCCGGAAGGGTACAATGGGCAGGACATGTTGCAAGAATGACGGACAGCAACCCTGCAAAGATGGTGTTCGCTTCCGATCCGGCAGGTACGAGACGGCGTGGAGCGCAGCGAGCGAGATGGGCAGACCAGGTGCAGAACGACTTGGCGAGCGTGGGGCGTATCCGAGGATGGAGAGATGCGGCCTCGAACCGTGCATTGTGGCGTCAAATTGTTGATTCAGTGTTATCTGTTTAGATGTTAACTAAATAAACGAATAAATGAATGAAATGAACCAGAATGAGTACAGACATTCCGAAAGCAAAACTCAGCCAACCAGTCTTCATTGTTATCCTCATCACATTTTGGAAAACCAAAAATGTTCAAACGAAAATAGGCAAGATGATTGTACAAATTTTAAACAAACGGCATCGCATTTAAATTTTCCTTTCGGTCTTTGGATAAAAGGCTAGAAAATTAGATTAGTTAATAAATTAAAAAAAGGTACAGTTGCTTATTATTCAGGAAATTAATTGTTTGACGATAATTCGAACTACGGGCAAGCTAACATACAACCCTATTCACGATTGAACATTAGGAGCTAGTGATCGATAAAAGTAGGATCCAACAGTAATTAACGCACCCACGGGGCAAAATGGCCTAACTCATAAAATTACTCATGTAATCTTTTGTGGAACATTAATGATCGAATGTTCTCATCACATTTCAATACTAGTTATTTATTATTAAGCTCCAAGATAAAAATTAGCGAAATCCCTTCATTTTCCGCTACCTGTTGATGGTATTGGTTTGCGTGGGAGAGCTATCAGATTCGCCAAATCGTCGTTTGAATCTTTGTTTACAAAAGCAGATAAGTCGTTTTGAAAATTTTGTCTTGAGTTCATTTATTAGTACCGGATTGTAATTTTGTACATTATGTAAATATTGTATGGCTGCTTCACTAAGGTTTCTGTTAATCAAGCTGCAACTGTATTGAAATTGTACACATTTGGATCAGGTAGCTCGACACAATTCCCAAGAAACTTTGAGATAACTCGCTCTTTATTCCGGAAACAATTGGCCTGCTATAAAATACAATTCAATCCATCTATAGAAGTGTTTCGTATCTGATGCGGAACTTTCGTGAGATCCGGGTGTTTATTCTGTTTTGTGCCGTCTGATAGTAAATCAATTAGTTCGCGATTGAACGTGCAAACGTCCAAACATCAGTAGTAGTCCGATACATTTGTAGGTTACTTACTAGTGAAATAGACTTTCCACGATTACATTCATCGAATATCATCTTCTTCGAAGAATATTCAAGTCTTGACGCCATTTTCTGCTAAGCCATTTGAGTAAGGCCTATACTGTGTAGATGTCAGATGACAAATTACTTTATTCCTTTCAAATAAAAGTCTTGGAACTATTTCACCGTAAAAGACCTACTAGGATCAGACACCAGGGTATCGACACTTCCAAAACTTGCAAAACAATATTTCAGCTTACAGTTGGCAAATTATTAAAAAAATCTGAATCATCGAGTCCACAAGCGTGAGCGAGCTCGTTTGCAATAAAACATCCTACGGTTTTCATGCTATGTCGCATTGTTTCACTCATTTGCCAAAAAAAAAAATCATTGCACTCCAAAATGCGTCAATTTGGATGCAATTTATTGTTTACACATGCAAGAGTATCCATTATTCTATACGATGAACGTCAATCCACTGTTTTTCGAAGGAGAACAAAAAAACTTATGATTATTCTAATGAATGATTCTGCTCAGTCTTCTGCTACGCCATTTGAGCAAGGCCTATACGGCCATAAGTTTTTAGCTGCTGAAGTTTCATCTAACGGTTGATTTGAATCGTTTACTACCGGCTTTACTACCCGAGTAGACGAAAATAGCTCAATAATATCAAATAATTTTTAGATAACAAAATGAGGTATGGACATGATTGATATAAGAGATAAAATACCAGACGACAATATCAATATTATGCACTAGAATATCATGATGATATATAACTATTTGTAATAAGTAAGTATATCGATATATATCCGGGGGAAGTCATGACTAGACATTTTTGTCATCGCTACTCGACTGGGATTGAGCCCTGAACCATTGGGATGAGTGGCAGTCACACGTTTCACTCAACTATTGGCTGTTTTCCACTGGATATAATACATACAAAATATGAACCGGTCTAGCATACAATCGTTTGCAGTTCTCATCATCATAGTCAGTGGCAGCATCGGTATCATAATCACTGTCTCATTGTATAGCGTCTTCATCTGGCCCGAACCGAGGAAGGAAAAGGGCCAGCTATAGCAAGGTAGGGCTGACAACGAAGATGAGTACAAATAACCGAGCCTGCAATAGGCTTAAATAGCATGGTTCAGTTCCGAGGGGGCAGGAATGATGCTGACGCTGATCCTGCCACTGGAAAAGTGATTATTTTTCACGCCTCGTTGACGTCGCCACTGCTGGTGTCTAAGATATATGAGCCCTTAATTAAAATGAAGCTACTGGAGGATAATTAATGAAGATTCATGATGGTTAGTGCTACACGCGTCAGCAGCCAAACCCACATGCCCGGTAAATCATGTGGATCACGTTACAAGTGGACCAGGAATTTTTCACAATTATTTTTTTCAGGACCACATTAATCAACGCGCAAAAATTGCGCCATTTTCGACGAATTCTCCTGCATTCCGATATTTGTCAAACTGACAAGCACTCTTCAAAGTTTAATTCAAACCACACCTGCGTGTTTTTCAAACCACCGGGAGATCCAACCGGATTCAATTTCGCCCGCAAGACAATCAATCAAATTGTATTAAAGTTCGCCCTGACGCTGATGATGGCGACATTTCAATCGCTTTTCAAACTCCGTGTACCACTCGGCATCCGTTGAAGTATGCCAATCAATACTTCCGGCGGCTGTGGGATCCAAACTTGAGCGAATGGAACGCTTCAGCATCACCCGGTCACCCAGTTTCGCCCATTTGACAAACAAAGTTCTACGGGTGGATGCCTGCCTGCGGTAGTTGTGTTGTCGGGAAGCCAGTCGCAGCCACTAACAAAATATTGATATTCCGTAGTTAGGGTGGCTGGTATTAGAATCTGGAATTAGTCATCTGAAATTCTAAATTATTTTCATACTTGGTTATAACTTGTACGTGATAAATGATCAGAATTATTCCAATTTATATTTAAGGAAAGACTTCCAAAATGTTCAGAATTTTTCGTATTCAAATTCTTTAATTTAAAAAAATGTTATAAAATAAATCTTTAGGTAATCAATACCAAAAGCTCACAATCCTTGTTTTACTTCTAGCGGACTTTTGAAGTTATCAATCGAACAATTCTTGTACCGACCATCGGTTAAGCCACCCCACGGTTCATCACCAAGTTGGTCCAATCACGGCATTGATTGGGGCTAGTGGTTGTCGCAGCTTCAGCATCCGATCTAAGCACAATCCATTTACCAACTTTTCCACGAAACGCTAATCATATTCCATTCCCCCCTCCTTCATCGTCAAAGCTTCGTGTGCCATCCGTACCCCTCCATAGAGATGGGAGCGACACTTTTAATCAAATTTTAGTGCATGCCTTGCTGTATTGCCAATTGCAATGGTGCTATATCCCGCTAGTCTAGAAAATCCCATCGACACGCCATCGCGTGCGCTCTTGTTGATAGCGCAGGTGCTTGCTCGTAATAGATTCGGTTGATTTGTGATGTGAATCTGCCGACTAGGCCCATGCAAATAATGCGCTGTTAACTTCGTTATCCGTTCGGTTGGTTATGAAGTTTGCACAGTATTTGGCAAAACAGGTGATCAAACGAGTGGGTGTTAGAAGATGGAACAAAATTACACTTGCAAGAGTCCAATCTTTAGTAAGCGTGATTTTAGTCATGTTGTTCAGCGAAATGCTGGATAATGCTTAAAATATGTCCAATCATAGCCATACTGTTCAGATTTTATTCATAACCAATTTGGAAAAAATATGAATCCATTGAGTCAGAAAGGTGCTGATCACGAATCGTTGGAAAACGGTAATTCAGCTATAAGATTTAGTTTGAACAACAAGCTTACAGTTGCCTAACAAACTCTTGGTATTTTTGATATGATCCTTTGAGATGAGTTAATATTTTCTAATGCATTATCAAAGGGCTTAATGAGTTGTTACACAGACAAATGAAACATATTTGTTGATACCGATTCCGAGTTCTAAAAATAGAATTTGTTTGAAAACAACATTACATACGTACTCAAAACGTACTCCCATCCCCCTTCCTCCGATGCAAAACGCCTTTTGGGTATTCCCTCATATTTACCGTGTTTGAGATGACCGTAACGAAACTAGACCTAAAATTATATAGGTAGGAAAAACCGAAATTTTTCACATTTTTATGAAACATCTAACATTTCTGCGAGGCAAAATGCCTTAGTGAGATTAACCTACAATATACTAAGCGTCTCCACGCACTGTCCATACCAAAATGCAGATTCGTGGTGAGTTCTCGCTTAACTTTTCAAAAGGACCTAAGTAACATTTTTTTCATGAATTAATTTGAATACTGCAATCAATAGCTTTCATGTTGTTATGTTGATTGCGCTATTCAAATTAATTCATGAAAAAAATGTTACTTAGGTCCTTTTGAAAAGTTAAGCGAGAGTTGTTCCTAAAGGCTGCCAACTAAAAGGCGTTTTGCCTCATGAGTTTTCCGGCAACAAAATATCATCACTTTTTTGAAATGTGAATATTATCAATATGATTGAGATTTTCTACTATTTTAAGATGGCATTAACTAGCTAGATTGTTTAACTGTTGCATAGGGTAAAAATACGCATGAAAATCGTTATAGCTAAGTCAATGAAGAAGTTTTTGCTTAGCTAGGGCATATTGCTTCCACTTCCTCTATTGTTATTATCAATGAATTCTAACTCTAATTGAAAGTTGACATATTTGAGCTCCAGTGCGGGAATTGAGCACTGTGCTTTCCATCGACGGGCTGCCTCCATATCTCCGGGACAGGATATATGCTTTAAAACGGCCCGGTGAACCAAATTGAAAATCGTTTTTACTACAATATCTCGCAACGAATGTTCACAATATTGAATGGAACACATTCTCCAAAGTTGGGAATATTACCGTCGTCGGGGTGACAATGGGTCAAATGGGGGTGAGAATGGGTCACTGTTTCAACTACTTAGAATGCTTGTAGAATGGATTGAATGTATCTGAAGGCAAGAAGACAAAACCCAGATTAATCCACCTAGCGGTGATGGTGCCTTTCTCGTTCGTTCAAAAGGTTTGGAAAAATCTCAAATAACACCAATATGTGGATTGGTCTTATTTTTCATATTTGTTTAAATGCATAAAAAAAATTCTCGCTAATCGCAATTTGTTGCAAACAAATCGGATGAGCATAAAAGCAAAAAATGGCATTTTATTTTGTAGTTTTAAAATTAGTATTTTCGCCATAACTTTTGACCCAATTGTACGATCCGGCCAAGTTTCTATAGGAAACAATGGGACAAGATTCTGCGTCGAATGCAATCTGTTGCAAGCGACCTGAGAAGCACACATATTGCACATCAAACACAGTAACTCATATATGACCGGATTCAGTCACAATATGGTTACTGCAACCAGATTTGTTGAACTTGTGTTGCTTAAGCATATGCGGTATTTCGAAAAATTTCGTTTTAGGTGGTTCGAAACGAAATTCCGCGGAATTTCGCGGAATTTGAGCATGGCGAAATCTGATTTCTTCATTTCGTTTCGTTTCGTAAAATTACAAAAATTTCGCTAGAAAAAAACAGCTTCTAACGAAATTTAACGGAATTTCGCGGAATTTCGAAACAAATTTAAACTTAAACCATACATTATATTTTCAAAAATTTTGGCTGCGCCGCTGAACTAAACCATAAAACTATTTTCAAAACTTAAGTATACAATTTTTTCTATTCACGCTCACTTCTTTTTCTTCAATGGTTCTACATCCCAACTGAAACTTGATCAGCTTTTCAACTTAGTATTCTATTAGTACTTCCTCAGTTATTAATTGAAAACTTTTCTATGTCCACCATTGCATGAGTAGCCACTTGTTCGATAAAAGGATCGAGTTCGACCACAGGGCCGGTATGACCCATGAAGCTGACTCCGAGCCCTTGGACCACCTCTTATTTGCGCCTGAACTAGCCATTCCTCGAGTCCACGCGCCACCTCCTGTGTAGCTCCGAGACGATTTGGACAATAGCCGATAAAACGGCGTTCCAGCCAACTTCCTCTTTACACATCCTCCGGACTAGGTTGTCCATCTACCCTTAGTGCACGCTGGCATTTGGCCATTGAGGCCAACCAGACAGTCCTAGGGATGCCTCTCGTGCCGCGCATTTATAAACACTCTATGTCTTCATCGATAACGATGTCAATAGGCATCATACCGGTGACGACGCAAAGTGCATCGTGCGACACGGTACGGTACGCGCTCGCAACTCTTAGGCACATGAGCCTATACGTACTTTCTAACTTCGTTCTGTAGCAATTAAAACGCAGGGCCGTGCCTCAAGCTGGCCCCCCATACCTCAGTATGGACAGAGCGACACTAGCCAGAAGCTTGCGCTTGCTGGCATAAACCGCAGAGCCACTATAGCTGTGAAGGCACGCTTGCATGCGTAATTGACGTGGCTACCAAAGGTGAGCTTATCGTCGATCATTACCCCCAAGAGTTTGATGGAGCGTTCAGAGCTGACCGCGTAGTTGCCTGCCCTTATCACCGCTCGTTGCTCCGACTTTCGGTTGTTAACAACAACCACCTCAGTCTTGTGGTAAGCCAGTTCTAACTTCCTGGAACTCATCCACTCCTCTTGGTCTCTATGCCTTGCATATTGGTCTATATGCCGATCGATCCCCCGGTGGTTTTTCCGCTTTTGGCAGTAGGACCAAGCTCTGCCTTTTCCTTGCTGCAGGGAAGACTTCCTCGTCCAGGAATCTCTGCATGACAAATCTGAACATCTCGAGGGCCTCAGCAATGGCCGCTTTGATGGCCAGGTTCGGAATACCATCCGGTCCTGGCGCCTTACCTACACTAAGGGACTGTGCAATCCCCGCAAGTTCCGCCACAGTTACTCTTCCCTCGTCGGCCACCCTGACCCCTGGCAGCTCCACAAAGTTAGGCCAGGGACTTGGGTCATGACGTGGGAAAAGCCCCGCGATGATCCTCTCAGCATCTCTGGAGACCGCTCTGTAGGGGCCATCGCCCCACGTGTCTTGGCCATTACGACCCTATAGGCGTCACCCCATGGATTCGCGTTGGCACTTTGACACAGGCCCTCGAAGCAGGTTTTTTGCTTGATCTTATCTCAGTCTTCAGAGTCACTCCAGCAGCCACGAACGCCACCCGTCGTTCAACACGCTCCTCTTCTGTGCGTGCTCGCTGCATCCGCCTCATTGCCCGTAGGCAGGCGCGGCGCAGGTTCGCAATTGCTTGAGTCCACCAGTAAGCCGGTGGTCTCCCATTCCTAGGGTGGACTTTTCTAGGCATGGTGGCATCACGCACATGCACGCGAGAGTACTGTAACAGCTGCTCGCCGCTCGATGTCTTCCACATACGAGGGCTAGGCCTCGCCCCTTCTTCCGTTCGCTGAATGCTGGTCGTATAGTCGATACTGAAGCGAACCGCCAGGTGATCGCTGTGAGTGTAGCCATCATCGAATGTATCTTGTATGGCAAGACATCTTTGACCAGACCGAGAATCGAGCTAGCCATCTCCGGATTGGCAATCCTACGCCTTTGCTCGCATAGCTATTTGAGATGCTTACTACATAGCCCCGTTCTAAGTCGACAAATACGTATTTAGTTTTCTTCTATAAAGCATCCTCAGTATTTTGTTAGAAATATCTAACAGAAAACGAAAAGTATCTTGAACTATTCTATCCTATTTGTGTAAATGTAAGATATGAATCAGCTCACTATAACTTTGTCAAAGATGGAAAGTCGTGTCGTGGATTTCAAGGGCCTTTTTGAAGTCCGAAGCAAGTGAATAACTTTTTTTTATCCAGAGTAGATTACACACACATTGGTTTTTACTCGATTACGACCTTTAGCGTCGTGACTATGAGTTAACCCTATGAAAAAATTCACAAAAAATTGAAGAAAATTCAGGTGATATTAGGTTTTTAACGAAATTTTAAACGAAAAATCAAACAATTTCTATATTTTTATATAGGGGGAATGACGGCTTTGGCAGGTTTTGTTCTATTACTGGCAGGGGCCAAATTTGAGCCTAGTCAGTCATAAAAAAAACCCCTGCCAATAATAGAACAAAACCTGCCAAAGCCGTCATTCCCCCTAATATAAAACTGAACTGATTGATCAGATTCGGGACCACACGCTCCACGATGTATTGCTTTCAAAGCGGCACAAATGCTGGGGTATTGCCTTATTGGCAATGATATATAAACGGGAATGAAACGATTTATCACAGACTACTACTTCTCTTATTATAACTCTATTTATCGCAAAACAGTTATTTGACTTTGAAAAGTGAAATCGAAATTCCGTACATGATATAAAACCAATTTAATAAAAATTCCGCGGAAAAAAAATTAAAATTTCGTTTCGTTTCGAAAAATTTCGAATTGAATGGACCCTGATTTCGTATCGTTTCGAAGACTCGAAAGTAAATCTATATTTCGTTTCGTTTCGTTTCGAATCAACATAGACATTTTAAATTTCGTTTCGTTAGGAAAAAGTGTGTTATCGCATACCCTTAGTGTTGCTTGGGGAATAGATGAAGTCAAAGTGTTAAAAAAGTGAGCTAGACTTTTTTGAACTCTTTTTCACAATAAATAGTAATTTGATCATAACATCTAAGCCCAGAGTCCGATGTGGCCAATTTTCAATAAGAAAATATGAGACATTCTGCGTCGAATGCAATTTAATGCGAGCAAATCGGTTGAGGAAAAGTGCCTGAAAAATTAATGAGTTTTTTTTGGCGATTTTTCCATAAAAAATGGTATAATTTTTGATCCCATAGTCCGATCTGGCCAATTTTCAAAAGGAAACAATGGGACAGGATTCTACGTCGAATGCAACTTGTTGTGAGCAAATTTGTCAAGGATATGTGCCCGAAAAATGAGTGACATTTTTTACGCGATTTTTTCGTATGAATTTGTATTTTGGCCATAACTTTCGATCCCATAGTTCGATCTGGCCAATTTCAAACAGGAAACAATGGGACAATATTTTGCGTCGAATGCAACTTGTTGCGAGCAAATCGGTTGAGGATAAGTGCCCGAAAAATGAGTGACATTTTTTACGCGATTTTTTCGTATGAATTTATATTTTGGCCATAACTAACGATCCCATAGTCCGATCTGGCCAATTTCAAATAAGAAACAATGAGAGTGGATTATGCGTCGAATGCAACTTGTGGCGAGTAAATCGGTTGAGGATAAGTGCCCGAAAAATGAGTGACATTTTTTACGCGATTTTTTCGTATGAATTTGTATTTTGACCATAACTTTCGATCCCATAGTTCGATCTGGCCAATTTCAAATAGGAAATAATGGGACAGGGTTTTGCGTCGAATGCAACTTGTTGCGAGCAAATCGGTTGAGGATAAGTGCCCGAAAAATGAGTGACATTTTTTACGCGATTTTTTCGTATGAATTTGTATTTTAGCCATAACTCTCGATCTCATAGTTCGATCCGGTCAATTTCAAATAGGAAACAATGGGATAAGATTCTGCGTCGAATGCAATTTGTTGCGAGCAAGTCGGTTGAGGATAAGTGCCCGAAAAATGAGTGACATTTTTTACGCGATTTTTACGAATGAATTTGTATTTTGTCCATAACTCTCGATCCCATAGTCCGATCTGGCCAATTTCAAATAGGAAACAATGGGACAGGATTCTGCGTCGAATGCAACTTGTTGCGAGCAAATCGGTTGAGGATAAGTGCCCGAAAAATGAGTGACATTTTTTGAGTAGTTTTGCACACACACACACACACACACACACAGACATCACCTCAATTCGTCGAACTGAGTCGATTGGTATATAACACTCTGGGTCTCCGGGCCTTCTATAAAAAGTTTGTTTTTGGAGCGATCATATAGCCTTTACCGTATACTTAGTATACGAGAAAGGCAAAAATATAAAAGACCTTTTTGAACGATTTTGCTCTACGACCTCCAGGCTGCCGGTGAGAGCGATGACCCATCCTCACCCCCCAGACCCATTGTCACCCCCGATGGCGGTATCTGAAATTTAGCTTAGGTAATGTATTTGTAAACAAGACTCAAATTAATAAAAACTAAATTAGAACACATATATGTTTTTCCTTCCCTGAACTTTTGATTTGAAGAAGCGCTCAATTATTACTAGCAGATGCAGCTATTTTCAAAGCATTGTTTCCCACTCAATGTCAATGTCACAAAACTTCATAAATTTTACTTCACAAACTATAAAGTATATCACATTTTTACTATACATCAAAATGAAAATTGAATTTTTCCCATCCCTGACAAGAATATTTAAGAAGTTTAAATTAAACCTGTTTAAAAAAACTGAGAAAAATGGCCCGAGGTTGTTTAATGCCATTTTACAAATTAACCCGAATGACTCGCAAAGCTCCACGAACATTTTTGGGGTTCGTTTTTCTGTTCTGTCAAGGAAGGGAAATATTTGAGGAAGAATCTTTGAGGAAGCAGACGAGACCTCCTAGGCTAGGCTATCATCAGCCAAAGCGTTTCGGATACTGGAGCGGATTCCGAAGCTGGATCGGGGGGCGTCAAACTTCGGCATCGAAAAATCACATGTTCGACGGAATTCAACACCCCACATATTTTGCAAATGGTCCGGAATGGACTACCATCGAAGTTATGCAAAAAACGGGTGTGGCCAGTGCGAAGACGGGAGATGATCTGTTCATCCCTGTGGCTGGGAATGTCGTTCCAGGGAGCTGTTGACCCCTTAATTCTCCCGTAGCTGTGTGGAATTGGAGGCGTCCCACTGGTTCTCCCAACCCTGACTTTTATTCCAGGTTTTGGCGTCGGCCATGGTGACCGACACCAGCCAGATTATCAGCTGTAACTCCACAATGTCCCGGGACCCACACAAAGGTTGTCGTCTGTTGTAAACTGACAAGAATGTTCTGAATCCATGGGTGTTTTGGGTAATCGCTGTAAAGCGCAGCAATTGAACTGGCGGAATCAGATAGGTTTGACGGAGCGTGTAGTGGCAGCGATAAGCAGGGCCACGGTTTTGGCCGAAAAAATGCTGCATTGCTTAGGAAGACTGCTAGCTTACAACCTGTGACTCCTAAGCCGACCCCTTGCCTCGAAACGGAGTAGTCGGTGTAGCGATGTTCATGGTCCTGTATTCCGTGTTTAGCAACTCAGCCACTGACCTACGAAGAGCCTCCGTATTGTCACCTCTATTGAAGCAAGCGTCTCACGATCAAGTGATTTATATGAATCTATGACAACAGGTCGAAAGGACAAAAGGTCGAAAGGACAAAAGGTCGATACCCTGGTAACATTTTGGTTTTATGCTGGTTTTATAACACTCTTGAAGAGTAAATCATGGTCTTCAAGAGCGTTTTAAAACTTAAAATGTTACTATCATCTATGCGATAGAAAGGAACAAAAGGTCGAAAAGGACAAATAGTCGATCAAGAATATATTAATAACAAATTGGGTGTAATCCAAAGGAATGTGCGAAATGTATTTAATTTCAAGCAGAAATAACTCAACAAACAAAGTTGAAGAATGAGTTTCTTCTTCTTCTTCATTGGCATTACATCTCCCATTGGGACATTGCTGCCTCGCAGCTTAGTGTTCATTAAGCACTTCCACAGTTATTAACTGCGAGGCAGTGTTGGTAAAAACTCAAAAGCTCAAAACTCATGGACGATTCAAATCAAGCGTGAGTTGAAACGCCCCAACTCAGCACCTAAAAACTCATGGATGAGTTGAATCATTCATTTGAATCATCGTTGGTTTTCTTTTGTTCTCCTTCGTTAAAAATAGTGAAATTACGTTTGTCGCATAAAATAATAGATGCTCTTCCATGTATAAGCAATAATTGCCCCTAAAATGATTTCAAATGTGTATTTGAACCAAAACGATTTTTTGGAAAATGAGTGAAATGATGCGTTTTAGCATGAAAAACTCAAGCGTGATGCATTCTTTTAAAATCGCAAACGATTTCGTTCGCACGTGAGCGCTCATTGATTGATATTTATGAGTGATTTTACCAACACTGCTGCGAGGTTTGTAAGCCAAGTTACCATTTCTGCAGTCGTATATCATGAGGCAAAAACGATGATAATTTTATGCCCAGGGAAGTCGAGACAATTTCCAATCCGAAAATTGTCTAGACGAATCTATGACAAAAGGTCGAAGGACAAAAGGTCGAAAGACAAAAGGTCGAAGGACAAAAGGTCGAATGGACAAAAGGTCGAAGGGACAAAAGGTCGACGGGACAAAAGGTCGAATGGACAAAATGTCGAAAGGACAAAAGGTCGAAATTACAAAATTGATTTAAATTGAAACGCCATAGTATTGATAACAATACAAAGAAAAACTATGATGTAAGTACCGTCATCGGGGGCGACACTTGGCCAAATAAGGGTCAGGTTGGCCCATGTTTTCAACAAATTCAGCACAAGGAAAATGTAATATAAGATCCCTTTTTAAGCGATTTAGTTAGCCGACCTACAGACTGTTTGTGAGAACGATGGCCCAATCTTGATGACTTGAATGACTTGAACCCACAACCTCTAATTTCTACACAAAACTCTACCACCAATACACAATATGCATAAGCACATTCATTCATTTATTTAGTTTACATCTAAACAGAAACCATCAACAATTTGACGCCACAATACACGAGTTAATAATTCGAGAACACGGATTTCTTGAAAAAAACTTAAACGTCTAACTACCTTCACTGTTCACAACCAACTGATTTATTATACTCAATTTAACTACATTACAAGTATGCTGAGTCTGCACTGCCTCGGTAGGTACAGGTTCGATGATCGCCCTCGATATCGTTCGCCTGGTTCTGCTGATGCGCCTCGATGTTGCCAACTCCAAAATGCTGACCCCGATGGGAACGTCGATGGAATTGCACAAAGTCCGGTCGGCAACGACGTTAACTCACGGTTCGAGGCCGCATCTCTCCATCCTCGAATGCGCCCCACGCTCGCCAAGTCGTTTTACACTTAGTCTGCCCAACTCGCTCGCTGGGCTACACGCCGTCTCGTACCTGCCGGATCGGAAGCGATCAACATCTTTGCAGGGTAGTTGTCCGAAATTCTTGCAACATGCCCTGCCGATCGTACCCTTCCGGCTTTAGCTACCTTCTGGATACTGGGTTCGCCGTAGAGCTGGGCTAGCTCGTGGTTCATTCTTCGCCGCCACACACGGTATTTTTGTACACCGCCAAAGGTGGTCCTAAGCACCCGTCTCTCGAATACTCCGAGTGCTTGCATATGCACAATCATGATTATATCCTGGAACACTAATGCAGGATCGTTCATGCTGTGTACCATGAGAGTAGGGTGACCATATGAAATTTTCCCAAAGGAGGACAATTCCTCCAAATCGTAGCGAAAAAGGAGGACATTTCGTTAAAAAGGAGGACATAAAAATATCGATGGATTTTTTATTTTAAAAACAAAAACAGGAGATCGTATATAAATGCGAATAAGTGCACAAAGTGGAGGTCATTTACGTACAATTTGCGTGAGCTCAAATAGAGGAATGTGCCTACATCGCTTCCACCTCGTACACTTATTCGCTAGCATATGCAACTTTGTTTTAGCTGGGAGATACGACATTTTCTTTTTACTTTATTAACATTACATCTCCAGATGGAATATTTCCAACTGTCGTTATAATTTATATTAATTACTTTCCAGTTATAAACTGTGTGCACCTTATTTGTAATGGTAAGATTTTGGCTAGAACTATTTTAAAATCAACAGTGAACAAATATAGTATTATGCTGACATTTTCAGCGATATTCCACAGAACTTTAACAAGAAAAGCTCATCGGATATAATTCTGAACATTTGGCAATAGATATCTGACAGAACATAAGGTTCTATAAGGACCGATCACATGATGCTTAGTAGACCAGTGAAGATTTTTTTTTTTCGTGGATGTCATTAAGAATCAAAATTTAAGGCATGTTAATGAAAATGATATCGTTAACTGTATCACCAAGTTCTTGACTGAAGAAACTCAACACTGTTCGGATTTAGACTAAATAAACTCAACTGTTCATATTAGTTTAGATTTTTATTCCATTTTAGGCATGGCATAGAGGCTTCTCTTTTCCTAGCGTATTCAAGAAACGTACCGTGCGATGTGCCTAAAGGCAATTCGATGGATGTTTACTTGAAGAAAATTTTGAACAGCATTTGCAATTTTTCTAATCCATTTTTTCCGATTCCGATTCTTCTGCTATCTTCGACATCTATGTTACTGTAGCTTAAGCAGTCTTGCAAAATGTCGTGACCATCACCAGATGATCAGATATGAAAACAAAAACCACCACGCTTTTAAACGATGTTCTTTACTGACAATCACTGCAAGCGCATCGTGACATGTAGAAGCTGACACGTGAGTACCTTCGGTAAGCGTGACACCCAGATTGACAACCACAAGCTGAGAGCCATAAAGAGCATCAGGTCGGTCAGCTGTCAAAAGTGCAGGTGGGCACCGTTATTGATTAATTTTGTTGTCGTTTGATTGGACTGACGTCGTTTTTAATTGATAAATTGGATAAATCAATAGTTAAATTAAGGGTTCATTCACAAATTACATAACGCTAAAATGGACCTGGGGGCTGAAAGCCCCCACCCACCCTCTCGTAACGTATTTTGTATGAGAGGGTTCTGAAATTTGTATGGGCCGTATTTGTGAATGGCTCTAACTAAGTTTTTACCAATTTGATCCAGACTATCTTTTGAAAAAGGCCAAATTTTTTTTATTGATTTTTTCAAATGGATACAATCAAAAAACGACGCATCCTACAAAAAAATGTTATATGGGTGACTATCGCAAAATCAGTCAAAGTTTCTAATAAAGATATTGCGCATAAGCCCCAACATTTTATTCCCACCTTTGGGTTTCCGCGCCGAGCACTCAGCGCCAGACTCGGCGACAAGGAGATAGTGGTCAAGTTGGTACTCCTGATTTTTTGACAACTGATGTCGATTGGTTGTGTGAGTGCACCGGTGTCAAAAAATAGAGCTTTAAGCTGAAAATTTAGTTGTCAAATGCACATTTTGACAGAAATATAGATGTATGAGTGAATAAAATGTGCAAATGCTCTATCGCGGAAGCAGTCGCTGAAGACAAGTGTCAATGGTTTCAGTGACGAAACGAAAAGTTTCAATGCGAAAAGCAATATCGGAAACAATTCAAATTGAGCCCTACACTGAAAAAAATCAGTTTCAAAAATTAAAACTCGATTTGCGAAAAAACGCTTTTTTTGATTTGTATGAAATTGTGTCTCAAGATAGGTGATTATGTTCCCTACCAACCGTCCATACATCGCAAGCTGTGCACTTTGAAGGAAAACAAGTTTTTCTAACAAAAACTTTTTCTTGTCGAAATTATTTTCAGTGTATTTTTATCCGTTGCGATTAGTTACGACCTAAATATTGTACTCTGCTTGACTGTACAGGAATATTTAAATATATGTATGTACATATATGTTAAATCCACTGGCACTCCTTGACACTGAAAAAAAAATCAATTCCGACAAGAAAAATTTTTTGTTAGAAAAACTTTTTTCCCTTAAAAGTGTCAAGCTTGCGATGTACGGACGGTTGGTAGGGAACATAATCACCTATCTTGAGACACAATTTCATACCAATCAAAAAAAGCGTTTTTTCGCAAATAGAGTTTTAATTTTTGAAACTGTTGAAACTGATTTGTTTTCAGTGTAGGGCTCAAGTTGAATTGTTTCCGATATCTTTATTAGAAACTTTGACTGATTTTGCGATAGTCACCCATACAACATTTTTTTGTAGGATGCGTCGTTTTTTAATTGTATCCATTTGAAAAAATCAATAAAAAAAATTTGGCCTTTTTCAAAAGATAGTCTGGATCAAATTTGGAAAAACTACTCAAAATAATTGTCACTTTAATTCCACTATAAAAAGTAATGTAGAATTAAAAAATCGAAACTTTCATCGGCCTTACTGGAATCAAATAAAACTTACTCAAATCACAAGTGCATCTTAATAAGACATGTAGTGGAATTCATTAGAAAACATTAAACTTAATATCTATATACTCTTCTAGTGAATTCTACTCAAAATGATTGTATGAAAAATATATGAGTGGGGTATGAGCGAAATGTATGTTTATCAACTATCGCTAATGAAACATTTTGCAAAAGCATTATGAGAACGATTTGCGAAGCAAAATGTTTGAGTATGAAATAGTTTTGTACTCCTATTTTTGCCCTCGTCCGCATCTAGTGGACGGGATACACATCACTAATAGGGATACTATAGAAAAAAATTATGAAAGTTTCACTTAAAATTTAAGTAGGATGGTCAAACAAAAATTCACTAAAATTTTATTTTATTTTCTAGTGAATTGAGAAAAATGAGTGCCATCACTAATAAATCATTTACCTTTTACACACGAAACTACATGGAAAATATCTGCATATGTTTTCAAGTAGCTTCTAAGTGAAAATTATTTTGAGTGATGTATGTACTTTTCTTTTAATAGCACCTCTTCAAATATTGCACAAAAAGTCAATATAAACAATAAGAACACTTAAATGTTCCCAAAAATTCTATTTTGGCTTCATGCATTTATATCACAGCAAAAATCCATTAATTCCGCTAAGTGGATTATTCCATTGCTGTCGAGCGTTGATTTCGAACCAAACACCGCATAGGTCAAGTGATCATCACGATAGTCAAGATGACATGGATATGACAACCACAACATCAGGAAAGTTTTCCTATCATTCATGCTGGTGATCACAGGCAGAAGAAGTGAAGACATGGTGAGTGACCAAGCGCTAGTTGCTAAAATGTCACTTTCATTATGATCGTTACACCAAGCATGTGAGATCCACATTGAGCATCACAATTGAGTACTTGACACATGACCTGGATTTTGTTATTGTATTAACATTGATTTTATTCGAAAACCTAAAGAAAAATATTTTATATTAGAAAGCAAAAAACGCAAATGTGTGCAACACGATTCATTTGTTAATGGATCTCTGTTGCAGTATTGTTCATTAAACTAGAATTTCTACAGAAAAAGTTATAAGTTCAACTTTTTTTTTGAAAATATTCAAAAAGGAGGACATTTTAACGCAAAAGGAGGACATCTGATTTTTAATGAAAAAGGAGGACATGTCCTCCTTTAGGATACCATATGGTCACCCTACATGAGAGAAACATCACGCATGTTTAATTGTTAATAAAAAGGATTCGTACGGTTGTATCACCGAATAATGTGCATAATGTAAACTGTTATGTACGGCTTAAGGCCAGTCTTTGTGTACATGCTTCAGTGTTTATTTCTTATTCAAAACCAATAACAACGTCACGTTGAATTAAAAGCAATAACATCCCCATCTAATAAATTATGCCGAGTGGAAAATGAATTTGACACACATTTATACAAGAGACTGACAATCTTCTGATTCTCCATGATAGACATCGGAATGTAATGTACAGGAATGTATAGGAAGTCGCGTTAGCGAATTAATTAATTATACGACACTGAATCAAAGATACCAAAACCAACGTATTTCACTCAAACATGCACTCGAAGCGACACGTGTTACAAGAGCACGATCTAGCAAGTATTAATTTTTCATTTCTCGTCCCGAGAACTTATCAAAATCATACACTGCTCGCCCTGGCTGCTGAATATCCACTGTTAATTGGTTAAAGAACTGCCCATGAAATAAAGAAGGAGAAATCTCTGGAAAATGTAATAAGCTAGATTTTTTTCCAGAAACATGTTTTCAAACTTGTCGTATATTTAGTATTTTTCATGTATACAGAATTATAGATTTTTAAATTTTGTCCCTTCGACCTTTTGCCCCTTCGACCTTTTGTCCCGTCGACGTTTTGTCCCCTCGACCTTTTGTCCCGTCGACCTTTTGTCCTTTCGACCTTTTGTCCCTTCGACCTTTTGTCCCATCGACCTTTTGTCTCTTCGACCTTTTGTCTGTCGACCTTTTGTCCTTCGACCTTTTGTCTTTCGACATTCTGTCCCAAAGCCGCTAAGGAGCCCCCACCCCCCAAGGGTTGTGAAAATACACTAGGAAAACAAATTCAAGTGACGGCATGCTACACAGTTTTCGTCTAGTAATGGAACACGTGGTCATCTAACGGATAGAAATCAAGCATGCTCATATGTTTTTGCACATTTTCAAATCTAGGGAGCCTTCGTTACCATGATCGTTCTAGTAAGCGTACCAACCCAGTGCACACTGAACTGTGTTCAGAGTTCAAAACTAAAAACACTAAGGCACGCTTTTGGCTCATGTTCTGTTCAGGATGCATCTCTGTAACGAAGTGACATTTAGAAAACTCAAACATCCATCTACTAGTTGTACTCACTGAATGAACTTTATTCAATTGTTAAATATTGTGCCTTTCTATTTTGACCTTTTGTCCCTTTTGACCTTTTGTCCCTTTTGACCTTTTGATCTTATTGATCTTTTGTTTCTTTCGACATTTTATCCCGTTCGACATTTTGTCCTTTTGACCTTTTGTCCTTTTCGACCATTTGTCATTTGTTTCGTCTTTCGACGTTTTGTCTTTCGACCTTTCATCCTTTCGACCTTATGTCTTCCGACCTTTTGTCCCTAACACGATTTATATTGGCTATGAAGGAGTGCCAGCTCCTCGCTCCATGCCAGTGGATTCTGGCCACTGGGGGGAGACAAACGCCGGCCACCGCGCGTAGTATCCAGTACCCTTCAATAAGGAGAGGGATGTTGTGATTTCCGGCAGTCGAAGCGACGAAGGAGGCAGTTTTAAGTTTTGGTTCGGTCGGAGTAAAGTCGGACCGTCTGTGGGCAAGTTGTATGACTTTTGAACAGTGCAATTTACCCACAGACGGTCCGACTTTAGTCCGACCAAACAAAATTTCCTGGGGTCGGACTCAAAGTTGTACAACATGTCATAGCGTGTATAGGGCCCCTAAGACAGGATACCGGAGGTGATTCGAAAATAACTGTTGCAGGTCTAGGACAAAACGTTGAGGAGGTGAGTTTAAGACCGTATTAAACGGCTGTCTATAATGGCTTCTCCAATGCAGAGACGAATACCCCTGCAGCTGATACTGTGGGGCTTTGAAAGGGTTTTGATAAAATTGACCCTGGTGCGGCAGTTGACTTTGACGGAGCGGAAATGATGCAGAAATGTGAGACCACGGCCGATGAAGACGCCAAGTTATTTAACAATTTTGCGGTTGGGGATGGAGTGTTCCCCCAACTTGATGCGTGGTCCTGACAGTTAATGCCTCCATCGACACATGTGACCGCGTACGCATTTGCTGGCGGTCATGCTAAATCCTACCGAGGTGGCCCAACGGAGAACGGCTCTTGCGGCGGATTGCGCTCTTATACGAGGGCATCCAGGTGTGTCTCCGACGACGACTACCAATAGGATGTCGTCAGCATACATGAAAATGTAAACGTTGGGTGGCAGGAAGCGAAAGATCCCGTTCATGGCGACCCTACGATCCAAGTAGATTTCGGAACACTGATTTCCGATGACGACTTGAAATGATCGCTCTTTGAGGAAATTCCGAACAAATGCCCGAGAATCCACATTCGGTGAGTTGCTACAAAACTAGTGGTGTCCAGGTCCAATTGAACGCCCTCGAGATGTCAAGGCATGCCAAATCAGCGTGTTTACCCTTCTCGAAAGTTTACCCTTCTGAAGGACATCTCCAAGACCGGCGAAGGTTCCGTTCCCCGAACGGAAGGCATGCTGTTGGAAGCCGAATCTTTCATCGGCCTCGAGTTTATCGCGTAGACGACGGTTAACTAGCTTCTCGACAACCTTAGAGACGCAGGAGGTTAGCGAGATAGGGCGGTATTTTGAGGCATCCCGGGAGGTGACGCTATCCTTCGGTATTGGGATGACGTGGCTGAGCCGCCATTCGTCTGGAAAGATTTGGCCCGACCAGGCTTGGTTGACCAAATCCAGGAATAGAGCTTTAGCGGGAAGGGGAAGATTTTTGATCATCGGGTACCCTTCTTCTTCTTCGTTGGCATTACATCCCCCACTGGGACTTTGCCGCCTCACAGCTTAGTGTTCATTAAGCACTTCCACAGTTATTAACTGCGAGGTTTCTAAGCCAAGTTACCATTTCTGCATTCGTATATCATGATGCTAACACGATGATACTTTTATGCCTAGGGAAATCGAGACAATTTCCAATCCGAAAATTGTCTAGACCGGCACCGGGAATCGAACCCAGCCACCCTCAGCATGGTCTTGCTTTGTAGCCGCGCATCTTACCGCACGGCTAAGGGTACCCTATTCCATCTGAAATGAATGGATGGGGGAAAAACTACGTTTGCCACTGAGAGCGTTTACTTTCATCCATAATTCAGCGGCGGGTTGGGCCTAGTTGATGGAGTCGAGAAAGTCCTCCCATTGTTTTTTCTTGTCTTTCTTTGTATGTTTGCAGCGCACTTTCGATGCACTGTTTCGATCACTCAGCACATGTGATTCGACATGAACCACATACAAAGCAAATTTTTTTACGTTGGACAACGTTTTACCCAAACGTACTGGGTGTCAAATCAAAATCTAAAATTGGGAGCCGTCACGAAATCATGTTAGATTTTGAACGTTAATAGAGTCTTTATCTTTCGATGGATTTTCGAGCAATTGGTCAATTCCGTTAAAAAATTTGATTATTTACGATAAGCTATTGAAAAATAAAATTTTTGTCCTATCCAGTAAAAATATCAGAACCAACCAATCCCATGTATTCCCAACACGGACATCAGAATTATGTAAGTTACGGGCCTTTTGACCCACCATTTCAATTACTCCGGGGATAAAAAGGACCATGTTGTTATCGGTCCCAACATTGATGACGGTGGTTTCTGGATATGTAGCGGTTCAGCGCCATATATCGAGTGGTGTCAGCGGCACTCCAGTGGAATTTTTTAGCATGGTTCAGGATCTAGTTCTGTTGCAGTTAATTGGGAAGACACATTATTGGAAATAAATCAGTTCTTTTTAGAACCTCAAGAAGAAAAGATTCAGCCGGAACAAATTTTCATGATAGTGCAAATCATCATCGCTTGGCGACAGCAGAAAAGTGCAAATTAGTCGCTCAGCCATGGGCATTCAACCACTCATCAGTTATTAAGAGTTACGAACTTAATTCGGCTCAACAAATCTGAAGGATATTCGACTGGAGTTGCTCTTCTTGATATAGAGAAAGCATTTGACAGTGTGTGGCATGAAGGTTTGATTGTAAAATTGATGAATTTTAATTTTCCTCTGTACATTATTAAACTGATCCAAAATTATTTATCAGATCGCTCACTGCAGGTAAACTATCAGAATTCTAAATCTGATAGATTACCTGTAAGAGCTGGTGTTCCCCAAGGCAGCATACTGGGGCCCATTTTGTATAACATTTTTACTTCTGACTTACCTGATTTACCACCAGGGTGTCAAAAATCTTTGTTTGCAGATGACACGGGCCTTTCAGCCAAAGGGCGAAGCCTTCGTGTAGTAGATTGCAAAAAAGTTTGGATATTTTCTCCACTTACTTGCAAAAATGGAAAATTTCCCCGAATGCCTCCAAAACTCAACTTATAATTTTCCCACATAAGCCGAGAGCTTCTTATTTGAAACCTTCTAGCAGACATATTGTCACTATGAATGGGGTTCCAATTAATTGGTCTAGCGAAGCTAAATATTTAGGACTTCTGCTAGATCAAAAATTTAAAAATCACATTGAAGGCCTTCAAGCCAAATGTAACAAATATATTAAGTGCCTATATCCACTTATAAACAGAAAATCAAAACTTTGTCTTAAGAACAAACTTTTGATTTACAAACAAATTTTTAGACCAGCCATGTTGTATGCTGTGCCAATATGGGCTAGTTGCTGCAATACCAGAAAGAAGGCACTCCAGAGGATTCAAAATAAAATTTTGAAAATGATTCTGAAGTTGCCTCCGTGGTATAGTACCAATGAACTTCATAGAATTTCTAATATTGAGACATTGCAACAAATGTCCAACAAAATAATTTCCAATTTTAGACAAAAATCGTTGCAATCTTCTATTGCAACGATAAGCTCCTTGTACCCTTAGTATAAATTAGGTTAAGTTTAGTTTAAGTAGAAAACATTGTAATTCCTACATGGTTTAATTTAACCAGAGGAAAAATTCTAACTGCCAGAGGCAATTGAAATGTATTAATAATAACTAAAAATATAACATAGCAAATAAGGATGATAGTGTTAAGAAAACACGGAACACCTAGTCTAAGAGATGAATGCATGTATTAGACAATTAGCAAATAAAATTAGTTAAAAAAAAAAAAAAAAAAAAAAAAGTCGCTCAGCGACGACAGAAAGATTCCGTTGGTAGTAGAATCACGAGCACGCGTCAGAGGAAAACGCTGCAAAAATTATTCGAATGGATGGCTTCAGTAGCAGTCAAGCGAAACATTCTCTCAAGATTCTTATTTGGTATTGCTGCTGTTTTTGATTGAAAGCGTATTATTGAAAATAAATAAGTTCTTTTCAAGACCAATACAAAAGGAAGCTGATCCGGGCAGAAATTTCTGTAGAAAATCCATAGCAATGATGTCCTTACGCTGTCCAACGTCTACCTTGCGGTTGATTTTTTTTTATAAAAAGCACCAAGGAAAAACGAAATACCCTCGTTGGACAGGCAATTATCTCCTGCCTGAGCTCAACAGGCAATGTATTTTATAATAAATTCCCAGAAAATGTTGCAGAAATGCGAATCATCAAAATATCGGTAGCCCAACGTAAGCGGATCGTTGTCCGGTGGACGGACGTAAAGACGATCAACGACGAACTGAACTGGTCCACTGGGTGCTGTGTCCGTTGTTTAATGATAGATTTAGTCTGTGCCATCCTCTAGTCGCCGACCGTGTTCGTTCATGTTCTTTTTGTTTCATTTTTTTACGTGAAAGGAATCGATTTTATTTACCATTCAACATTGAAATCCTTAATGGGTGCTTAACATTTCTACGCCAATGATTTTTGAGTGATAAATATGAACAAAAACAGTGACAATTACATTGTTGAAGAAAGCGATGTATTCGATTCTATTGGTTTCCCTTGAAAACACAGAAAATAAAAATAATGGTACTATCGTATATCGGAAGCTCAAAGCCATTCAAGATAATTTGTGTTTATAGATCGTGATGTGGAAAAACAAATCCTCGAATAAACGTTGGCATATCTAACATAAAAGTTCTACCTTCCCACGTTGTAACATCTCAACCAGAACCAGCATAAAACTAGCCGCGTCGGTGAATCGCTATGGAGGGCAAAACCACGTCAATGACGTTATCGCAGATAATGTTATTTTGATGAAATTTAGCAAGAATCTGTATGTGTGCCCCCTATGCGGAACATCGTTCACGTTCGCTGATGTTAGGAATTTCCCCCGAACCATCGTCGTCGTCGTCGTTGAGCTGCCACCGAGCGACCGACGGGATCCCATCCACATCCATGAGCGATGCCAGGCATAACGCTCGACCGCGCTAACGCGAAAGCGGAAAACTCCGGCTCTGAAATATTAAATTAAATTCTCGCTTCAGTAATCCATCACACGGCTAGATGTGCCGGTTTACTGGAATGGGAACGGGATTCACGCCATGCTTGGCATATATGGCTTTTAATGCCTCCGGCGGCGGAGTAAATTTTTGCAAAACGTCTTCTTCAAGTCATTGCAAAACAAGTAGGTGCTCTGGTCTGGCTCACGACTACGTGAAAAATGAAAAAGTAGGGCAATTATTACCCTGAGATACCACGCAGAAGGGCTACCGGCAGAAAGCTGTCAAGCAAATGAACGAAAGAGTCGGCTCGAGAGTCAGCAAGATGTTGTTCTAGAATGAGTGCGTTTTGCATTGAATGGAAACTGCAGAGACTTGTGGCCAAGTACATCCAGTAAAACACACGACTGTTACGTATCCACACACTACTGCTGTAGGACTTCTTCAAACATTGTCCTATAGACTGCACTGAAAGAAATATATTGTCAATTTTCATTGCGCTCAGAGAGCTCAGTGTCGCTCTGGATAGAACAAGCGTCGATGTCAGCGTCATATGGTTAATAATTTGCTTAGGGCTACGGCTCAATTAGTATTTTCTCATTTCCAGAAAAAGCAATCAGATGCGTATTAATAACAAATTAAAAATTGATTTTTCTTGCATTGGTCAGAATAGTTGTCGAACGAGTTTTTTCAGTGCTGCTCACAGAGCGTTGAGCACCGGCAGTGGACAAAAAGCGGAAATGAAGTGCCAGAGCGAGTGTGATGCAATATGCAAAACTTTGTTGCTCTGCGAGATGACAGTTGCATTCAAGCTTTTATGGGCCTCACAGAAGGGTAAATGCAGTGCAGTCGGCACTGAACAGTGCTGCCGCCCCGTGAGTGGCTGTATATGAAAAGAAAACTTTAAACGCCCTTTTTTGCTCCCGCGTGTTTCTGATGTCCTTGGCTGTGTGACAGTCGGAGCGAAGGTGCACTCGAGTGAAAATCTAGATGCATGATTCTCCGGTGGCGCTGCTGGTAAGGACTGCGACTGTTGCTGCTGTTGGAGAAGCAGATGAATATTTCAAACAGAAACTGAAGGATGTGACACTTTCAAGATGCTCAGAATGGATGCCATCCCTGGAATGATTGATGTTGAGACAATTTCGTGATGTTATCAACAAGTTGGATTGCAACATTGTTGCTGTGTATTTCTTATTTCCAGCAGCTGAGTGGGTGGTGCACCAAAAGTGTCAGCTTTAACATCGTAACCAACTCTCCAGTTTATTCTCCCATTTTGGATGGTTATAAAAAAAACCTCAACCAGATCATTTCATTTCCGCTGACACAGTTGTGTCTGGCCCGCTTTCGTACGATTTTCTACCGGTTCGCAAGCCAGCATGGACAAAGTTGTACAGCGGTCCCGGGCTGCAGTCGCTTTTCCTCGAACCGAAAAGATGGGGTGCAACAGCACAAATTTAATTTTTAAAACAAAAACACCCCCTTTGCTGTTCGTTTAGTTGTTTTGTGGAAAACGAAGTTTTTTTTGTGCCATCGTAGGCAAATCGCATTAGCGGTGAGACTTCTACTGCAGCGGGCATTATTCCTGCTATCCGCAGTTTATAAGTTCACAAGTTTTATTTAATGTGAATAATTATGAGTACCGAAAATCTGAATGTTGTTTTAGCGACATCCTTTTTACGAATGGATGGAAGCACTATCTCAGCTAGCTAGCTGTTGTATTCAAAATCGGTTGAAGTGGTGAACTGTTCAAAACGTTCCATTGCCCTGGTCGACAAAAGCTGGTTTATTGCCCCTTCATCTACTTTCTCTATTTTGAGCTTCTTTTCAAAAATTCTCGAACATTTTACCACCTCATGAATTTATCTTAGTGGTAATGTGATAAATACGAGGGCCACCTAAGGAAATTGTGGATCAATCACACTCATCCATATTATGTTTTTCTTAAGCACGTGCTTTCTATTGTAGCCCAAAGTATCGAAGTGTAATCGTTTACCAGCCGATGACTGCTACAACGACTCAGCTGGAGTTGAATCTCCAGAGATTTCAACGGGAATCCTCCAAGCATACTTAACCTTTTGTCTGTGCTCTGGGGTCAATATGACCCCAGGCCACTTTGAGTGGCTGCCATTTTTTTAGTTTTCAACCGATTCTCCTAATTTTTGGTAGTTAGGTAAAACTCGCCGAGATCTGTCTCCTAGGTGAAAATTCGCTGGAAAAATCTTGAAAATATGCGCTACAGTGTACTTTTTTCAAAAAACTTACGTTGTCTGTGCTCTTGGGTCAAATTGACACCAAATTGAAATTGTTATAACTTTTTTAACGTTTGGCCAGTCTTGGATTTTCGGGGCTGTTTCGAAAGATAATTAAATCATCTTTCAGATCGTTACCAAAAATAGACTGTAGGTGGGCGGGTACATCGCGGGGAGGGGTTTTCGTATAAAAGGGTACAAAACAGTGATTTTTTATGCTTATTTTACTTATATCTAAAAATTCTACCCATTTTGAACTGCCCCTTTTCAAAAACGGTATGCAGGAGGGCGTGTGCTTTGACATGGGGCAATGATTAGTTTAGAACTTGATCGCTAGGTGGCGGTATATTTGTGTATTAATTCATTATTTTAGACTACTCAAGTATTTCCGATATTTGGAATATGGATATATGGAATTTTTCTCATTGTAAATATTCTTATCGCACAAATTTGAAATTTGTAAAAATGACGTCTTTAACAAAGTTCATCTGGTGGGAATGGATTGTCATGTGACGGAATAAATAATTAGGAAATTTACAAATAGGCGGCGCTAGTGTACTTGCAATATTCTTGCATATTTGAAATATTCCTTTAGCTTGAGATCCCTCATACATACACCCGTGTTGTATTAGGCAACATTGTTCAGGATGTCCAGGACCATAAAGCGGTGCTCAATATAATGAGCACTTCTTCCAAGATGCGGCGCTAGTGAGCTGTTATATTTGAGTATATTGTTCCATGTAAGATCTGATGTATTTTGGTTTGTAGCATTTTTGGCAAACATGAAAGTTGTGGTAGAGTTCATCAAAAGTTTTCATTGTATTCAACTTGCTCCAAAGATGCTGCAAATAATATAATGGGTTCACAGAATATGTTTTACGTCATCCAAAAAAAAACCTAGAATTAAGGCCTTTGGGTCTACATGCGTAACCAAAGATCAGCCAATTTTCCGCCTATTTGTAAAATTCCCAATTATTACTTCCGTCACAAGACAGTCCATTCCCACTAGACGACCTTTGATCAAGACGTCATTTCAACAAATTTTAAATTTGTGCGATAAGAATATTTACACTGAGGAGAATTCTATATATCAGAATATCTTGAGAAGTCTAAAATAATGAATTCAAATATACCGCCACCTGGCGGCCAAGTTCTAAACTTATCAACGCCTCATGCCAAAGCACACGCCTTCCTGCATAACCTTTTAAAAAAAGGTGCAGTTCAAAATGGGTAGGATTTTCGGATATAAGTAAAATAATCATGAAAAATCACTGTTTTTGTACCCTTGTTCACTAAAACCCCTCCCCGCGGTGTACCCGCCCACCAATAGTCAATCTTTGGTTACGACCTGAAAGATGATTAAATTATCTTTCGAAACAGCCCCAAAAATCCAAAATCGGCTAAACAATAAAAAAGTTATAGCAATTTCAATTTGGGGTCAATTTGACACCAGAGCACAGACAACGTAAGTTTTTTTGAGCACAGACAGAAGGTTAAGGAAACCTCCAGGGATTCTGAAGGCAATCCACCAGGAATTCTGACTGGAATGTTCCAGAGAATCCGACGGAAATGTTCCAGAGATTCCAATCAGAATCTTCTAGAGATTCTGAATAGACTCCTCCAGGAATTCTGACGGGAATATTCCAGTTGATCCGACGGGAATGTTCCAGGAGTTCCATCAGAAATGTTCCAAGAATTCCAACGTGAATATTCCAGGGATGTTGTAGGCAATGTTCCAGGAATGTAGAAGCAAATCGTCGAAGGATTCCGAAGCAATCTGTCAAGGGATCCCGAAGCAAATCGTCGAGGGACTCCGAATTAATCCTCGAGGGTCTCCGTAAAGAATCCTCCAGCGATTCCGAAGGGAACCTTCCAGGTGTGTTCAAGCAAATCGTTGAGGGATTGCGAAGCAACTCTTCGAGGGATTTCGAAGCAAATCTGCAAAGGATTTCGAAGCAAATCGTCGAATGATTCCGAAGTAAATAGTCGAGGGAGTCCGAACTAAATTTTCAAGTAATTTCGAAGCAAACCGTCGATGTATTCCGAAGCGAATCGTCGAATGATTCCGAGGCAATTCTTCGAGGGTTTTCCAAGCAAATCATCAGAGGTATTCCGATCATCGAGGGACTCCGAAGCTAATCATTGAGGCAAAACATCGAGAGACTCCTGGGAAAATATTCAAGGGATTCCGAAGCAAATCGTCGAAGTATTCTGAAACAAATCTTCTAAGAATTCCGAATTAAATCTCCGAACGATTTCGAAACCAATCTCCGAACGACTTTGAAGGAATTCCGAAGCAAATCAACGAGAGATTCTGAAGCAAATCCTCCACAGATTCCCAAGGGTATTCATCAACGATACCGAAAGGAATCCAGTGTGAATTCCGGTTGGAATATTTTGATGATTCTGAAAGGAATTCTTTAGAGATTCAAATGAGAATTCTTTTCAGAATCTGATGGGAATTTCTCTCCGAATCTGATGAGAATTTTCTCGGATGCTGATGTAAACTGTGGAGATTATCCCGCTGCTAGGCAAGCGGAAGTCTGTTTGAAAACTGTCAGTCCAGTCCGTGATGGTTGACCACATGTCTTTGACTGCTGGCGAAGTACCACGATTGCTTTGATTGATATTTTGGTGGCTCTCCGTTACTGTCTATCAAGCTTACTTTTATGCTGTCAAATTAGATATTCCTTTTTTATAATTAACACGAAGAGCAATTTCACTGCCACACAGGGATCTTTCTGAGAAATGAGAAACAAGCTTATCTGGGTACTTATCATGGGCTTATTATAAAAGTACTAGGGGGCTAAGCCCCCCCAAGCCCCCCTAGTACTTTTATGTGCTATCCCTTTCTCTCCGCAGAAAAATTTACCCATTTTTTGAAGTTCGGCGGCATAACTCATTAATGAGCATCACTTCAATGTTTTGGACGTGTTCACCAGGCCAGGACCGAATTCAGGGCGCAAAATGGGGAGAGCAGGAGCCAATGAAAACTTCATGAAAACACATCAGGAGCTGAAAGAATGATATCTGACATTTAAATAGATCTTCTGAAATTTCGACCAGAGCCAGATGTATGGGTCAGAATGGGAGAGAGAGGGAACATAACACCAGTTATAATCATACTGGGCATGCGGCTGCTCAATCTAATAACTAATAATGGCTGAACTGATTCAAAATCAAACTAAACCCAGCATGGAAATTATAAATTTTCATGAATTCGAACATTTTGATGATGTTAACAGGTTGTAATGTGTATCCGGTATTAGGATATCTAGAACTCGTACACCTTCGATGCATCAGGAGGATACAAAAAAAATGTGGACTCGCGAATATGTTATAAAAATTTCGAGAAAAAATTGTAATGGTTTAGAAATTTTCCAAAATATCCCTACATTTTCATTTTTTTTTTAATTTTTTATCAGTCATCACTGAATATCCCTATAGATTCCTAAGAGTATTTGGGACCTTCCGTAGCTCTGGAGGTGCTGGAAATTCTTAAGATATATTAACTTCAGCGAAGCATCTGAACTGAACTCTTACAACAAAAAGTTTATCAGAGAATCACAAAGTTTGTTTCTTTTGAGTAGCATTCCTGTAGAAATTCCAGTTTTGCTTTTAGAATCATCAAATTAGTTTACATTCCAATACTAACAGGTTTTTCTAAGAGCATACAAGTTTTATTCAGAATCTCAAAACTCTCTTCATGATGCCTTCATGATTCTATGATTCTAATCAGAACCGTAACACAATATCCTTTATATTCCTTTGCCTGAATTATACAGTTTTGGTTTAAAATGCAAGTTTTCATTTTAAATCTACAGTCTTTAATATCTTTGGGTTCCTTTTGGTATTCCAGAATTTATTGTTATATTTTGGACGATGTAAAAAAGATTTACCGTACATATTTAGGGGTTTCCACTCGATCTTACCAAAACTAGTATAGACAGAACTGAAAACTCGTATTTTTTCGGATGTCATAGGGTGTCAAACTGCTCTGAAGTACATATCCTCTAGACCTCTTCATGTTTTCAAAAAGTATTAAAAATTCAACCGGTCAGCCCAGAATCACAATTCTTATGCTAAAATAAGTCTCCTGTCAAATTTTCAGCTGATTCGGATAAAATTTCGAGGTGGCTCAAGTCGATTTAGTGTTTTTGGGTTATTTTCAATTTTGGAAAAAATCTAACAAGAGATATAAACGTCGAAAACTATCGCAACAACCTCAATATGGAAGCTTTCGGTGTGCTCTACAAGTCCTGTGAACATTGCGATTCGTTCCGTCCACGTTTTGTCCATGTTAAAGTGATTTTCAAGCTTTTAAGTGCATAAAAATACTGTTTCCCCCAAACGTCGTTGTTCTACAAAATTCTTGAATTTAAGCCAAATGATTGCTAATTTATTATATTATTATTCCTATTTTTGCCCTGGAAATTTGAGTAATATAATTGCCAATGTACGATTTACCGTTAAATTCTTAAAAATCAGAAGCTGAACATTAGTCGTAAATTTGCACGTTAGGTTTTCTTCAAACAAGTTGTTCGAACAAAACATAAATCAAATCATATGTTATTTAATGCTTACAACAAACGACTTCCAAATTTTGTTAATTTCACCATATGTCTGCATGCTTTTAACATCGAGTGCATCGTAGTAACAAGTGAAATCGAAGATTCTTTGTTTGAACAACTTGTTTGAAGAAATCTCAGCGTGCAAATTTATGACAAATATTCAGCTTCTGATTTTTAAGAATTTAACGGTAAATCCCACATGGGCAATTATGTAACTCAAATTTCCAGTGAAAAAAGAGGAATAATAATATAATAAATTAGCAATCATTTGTCTTAATTTCAAGAATTTTGTAGAACAACGACGTTTGGGGAAAACAGTATTTTAGTGCACTTAAAAGCTTTAAAATCACTTTAACATGGACAAAACGTGAACGGAACGAATCGCAATGTTCACAAGACTTGTAGAGCACACCAAAAGCTTCCGTATAGAGGTTGTTGCGATAGTTTTCGACGTTTATATCTCTTGTTAGATTTTTTCCAAAATTGAAAATAGCCCAAAAACACTAAATTGACTTGAGCCACCTCGAAATTTTATTAGAATGAGCTGAAAATTTGACAGGAGAATTATTTTAGCATAAGAATTGTGATTCTGGACTGACCGGTTGAATTTTTGATACTTTTTAAAAACATGAAGAGGTCTAATATCCTCGAAAGTATCAAAAATTATGTCAAGAAACAAAATGTCCTAAGCTGAGAATATATCTACAAATATCTTGTATGTAATCATAAGACATGATATTAAGGAGTTTTGGAACGTCCCGATCAACCAAGTTCTGAACGATGAATCCGTGTATCGCTAAGCAGGTGCATTGAGCCGATGCTATTTCATTTATTATTTTCACAAGCTACCTTCCATGAGTCGATGTTCTAAGATACAATATCGACTGAAATAAAAACTCAGCCTAAAAAATTTAAAGAAATTATGGTATGAGCAATAAAAAAATATTAAATTTTCTACAAATAATGCAAAATTTCCATAAACAATTAAGAATTTTCCACAAAACAAAAATAAATTAACACTTCTAAAACCAAAAATTGCAAATATAAAAGAAGAACTTTTCATAAAGAAATCAAAATTTTCCACGGAAAAAATACAAACATTTCATAAATAAATTAATATTAGAAATAAATAATTACAAAATTTTCCGCAAAATAAAAATTTTGTAATTGTTTATTGCATTGATTTATTCATGAAAATTTTGTATTTTTCTCGTGAAACATTTCGATTTCTTTATGTAAAATTCATATTTCATAATTGCACTTTTTGATTTTACAAGTGCTAATTTATTATTGTTTTGTGGAAAATTTTCAACTGTTTATGAAAATTTTGCATTATTTGTTGTAATTCTATATTTTTTTAATACTCATACCCTGTTTTCTTTATTGGCAATTTTTTTATTATGGAAAATTTCTATTTTTTTCTCTATTAAAGAGATTTTCAATCCAGAGCTGGCTCATCTCTCAAAATTTCTAATTCTTCTATGAAATTTTATTTTGATATCGACTCGTGGAAGCCAACGATGCCATTACTAAAAATATTTTCTCGGTCACTCAGATGGTTCTTTCGAATAATTTTCCAAGGAACTTCTATTCCACATCTCGAATATGCTTCAGTCAATGGCCCTTTCATAAGCGACTCATAGAGGAATGAATGTATTATCCAATCATTATTTTGGAGTTTGGATCATTTGATTTATCCAATTAATTAACTTATGAATTATGTATGATACACACTTAAAATAAATTGCCGCACTGTTCGGTAAATAATTTTACTGATTGTCGGTGATTTTGACAGTTGAACAATGGAAAAAATTACAAAAAATCTGTAAAATAATTACCGAACAGCTCTGCTGTTGAGATTTCGGTAAAATTTACCGAATACTGTGAAGTGAGTTAAGGGTTGATATGACTTCAATTATTATTTATAATTAGGAAAGCTTTGATCACCGCGTGACTTTATCGAAATTAATTTATTGGCTTTTTTCGGTGATAATTATACTACTCGAAGCGAAAGGGAGTAGATGAAAGTAATGAAGATACAGATTCGATTGACACCGCAAGCGAGCGGCAAGTGTGAAATGAATAGAAACTGAAGATTAGCAGAGGGCCATATGAGAGAACAAACATTGTTGAAATCGCTGTTATTCTGCCTAACGTCCACCCAGGAACAACAATGTTTGTTCTCTCATATGGCCCTCTGCTAATCTTCAGTTTCTATTCATTTCACACTTGCCGCTCGCTTGCGGTGTCAATCGAATCTGTATCTTCATTACTTTCATCTACTCCCTTTCGCTTCGAGTAGTATAATTATCACCGAAAAAAGCCAATAAATTAATTTCGATTATTATTTATACAAGCTGCTACAGACTTTTTAGGTTATAAAACGTCCTGGAAGTCGTAATGTTTGAACTACTTAGTTATTCAAGGCCGTAAACCCAGTGCTTCTAAGGCCCTACAAAAAAAGTTTGCGAACAAACCTCATAGTCATTGTGCAACTTGATGTTGACTCAAGATAATTTTGGGTACCTCGTCTCTTGGATCTCATGTTAATGGAAATTAGGATCATATGCTTATTTCATCAGATTGGGTATATACCGATTATGAGGTCATTACAAATGTCTTGATTGATCTGGTAGATGTCGTGGGCTGAACTTGAGAGCATTTTGGAGTACCTTGAGCATCTCGTATTCCTGAATATTAATCACTGGCTTAACGTTCAATATGACCCATCTTATCTGAGTGTTCAGAATGATTCACATTTCAACTTCATTTGCATGAGTTTTCAGGGTCAGTCAAATTTGAGCTCCCATATTTTTTCTGTAAAGCCAATATCTAGCTGAACAATTTTACTGAAGAAAATGGTGGCATAGCTCTCTTTTGTGATTTTAAAGACAATCTAAAACGCTGGGCATATATGACCCATCCATCCTGAAAGGGTTGAGAGTTGTTTTGGAATTCAATTTCAATCGTTATTTTAACACTATTTTTAACCTAGATTGTTTAAGGGAGTGGAGTTTTTTTTCAGGAACACTGTCACTTTTTTTATTTAAAATTTTATGTTGATTTTTTAAAAGCCAGCTTGTCTATGTCATATCTTTTTTCATACGCACTACTAGAATTTTGTGCATTTAGAACATTTAGGTGCATTATTAAATTTTTCGATCAATTATATTAATTGACTAGGCTTCTTAAGCCTAAATTATTGCTTGGATTAATTTTAAATTCCAAGATCTTCTAAATTTTCAAGAATAATTATTCTGGAGTTGCATGGGAAATCCTTCGGAATATTGACAAGGCATTTTTTCCGAAATTCTGTGGAAGAGTTCCGAAAAATGTTCGGTAGAAATTTTGAAGAACTAGAAAAATTCGTAGAAGGATCCGAAATGCATATTTACGATGAAAATTCCATTAAACATCAAATTCCGAAGAATTTTCAGTATAAATTAGAAAAAAAAATCCTTACTTTTTTTTATAGAATCTCTAAAGATTTTAGATTTAATGAATCTTCAAAGAAAATTCTTCTAAATTTCCAATGGAAATTTGTTTCGTTTTCCAATAGAAATTCTTAGACATTGTAGCAGTCAGGAATATTGGGAATAAATTTGTATATAGTTTTTGTAAATAAGGTAGATTGTAAGCAGTTACATCTTTCAATCGCCAATTAATTTACATAATTGTCCCTTGACGTAGGCAAACGGGCACTATCAATTAGCCAAGCTCTCCAAGGTCGAGGCCATTTGTTTTTCGGATAAGGTGGGAGAGGGAAAGCAGCACAACTTTCGTGTCAATTATCCATCGTGCCAATAAGGTCACGATCGTACACGAAGGGGGTCGGGAAATGACGTGTTTCCGGTTGTGTCCGAGCCCACCATCCTTGAGCTGAGGATTCACGGACTCGATCATTTCGTCCGTGATCAGCTAATGAGTTGGAAGTGTCCGCGTTTGCTAGTAATTATTTCAATTGTTCGAAAGTATGTGTTACTGTGACTTTAAATGTAATTAGTTAATTAATAATTGTTCATTCCTTAGCAATTAGGCAGAAAGTGTGCGTAAAGATTTTGTGTGCGAGAGTAGGCGAAGAAAACCTTGCGAAGGTAAAGTTTGTTGCTCTAAAGTGTGCTAAATGTGTTTGTGCTCATGTGTTTTGTGTAGCCAGATTGGCTTGATTTTCCCGCCCGCAGATTCTTTTCGCTCCCAAGCGCGACGATTCTCCCCAACGGACGGAGAATCCCCGACAACCGTCAACTGGTCGGAAGCGGACTGATCCGTTAACATATTAGTCCTAGGGAAGGCCAGGGGACCTCCACGTGGACGAGATCCACCAGCCGGTCCGTCAAACCGCCATCGTGCAGCGCTTCATTACACACTTAGAATATTTTACAGTATACGGTAATTTTTTACCGAACTTTCAACAGCTGAACGTACGGTAATCAGTTCGGTAAACGAAAAAATTACAGAACGTTCGGTAGTTTTACTTTGTGATGATCTGTCAAAAACAACCGTACCGTTCGGTAATTCAAAAATCAAGATTACCGAACGTTTCGGTACTTTTATCCGTTTTGAATGAAATTATTTGTGTTTAAGGTGAAGGTGGGTTGAGTACCAAAACAAAGCTTTGATAGTATTGGTACAGTAAAAACTTTCATATACTGTAGTAGTATTGGTGTCGTATTTATAAAAAACAAAGAAAATTGGTAGGGTGGTTCAAAAAACGACCCAGCACCATCACGCTTACTCGATTCCGTCCCATGCTCCGAGTGTCCTAAAAAAAACGATTTGAACAAAAACTGGTTGAGCGCAAGCCGGTTCAAGTTTGTAAGAAAACTAGAATGGGAAACTAAACCTTTTAGTACACTGATTACGGCGCTTTCCCTCCAAACGCTGGCGAAAAGAGAACCCACATTGCTGAAAGCAACATTCCAGAGACTTCAGTGAACGAAAACCGCACCGCAGGAAAGATCCCAGGTACGATAGTGTAGACTAGACTAGACTAGAAGTATCTGCCCCTGGTGCGATAGATATCACAGACAAATTCTGGGTTGAATTGCATGTTCCACTGATGCCTTCTGAGAAGCCTAATTATCATGCGAAAGAATCGCAACCTCGATTAAAATCGACTCCCAACTATTGGAACGACCATTCAATATGGATTGTCTATGGAGTTGAAGCTCTTAAATATTTCATCCCGTCATATGGTCTCCCCCCTCGCCATCGCTCAATGACGGAGTGCCAGAATCAGAATAATGTTAAATTCAACCTCGCCATATCAACTGTCATACAAACCTGAAACGACCTGCGCACGGTAAGCCTATTCAAAATAGCCCAAACCATTGGATGACACCCAAATTATAAATCATAATCAACTGAGCGTGGCGAAGCAAAATTATTTTTTGAGCCACCCTACTTATTAGTTTGCTGCTGCCAGTGCCGGTGCACCGCGGTGTTTACATTCGCTCCGCGATCAGTTTTTAATCGTTTTTTTCGGCTCAAATAAGTGACTGATTTCAAAAAGTGGTGTTAAATTTGCATTCTATCAACATTTCGGGCTGCTCATGTGCGGAGAAGTGAGTAAAAACTTGATTATTCCAATGCCCTTTGAGAAGAAGTGAAGTGCAGTGATGAACCCAACAAATCGCGGACGGCTATTAAATTGGCACGAAACTGCTAATTTATGCTACAATTCGAGCCGGAATACATTGGATTCATTGAAGAAACATGTTCATTATTACGGGAAGTAAGGAAATATGCTGTGAACAGGTTAGTAATTTGAATAATTAACTTTTGTTAGATGCTGTTCGATGCATTCGAATGTTGGTGGGAGAGGAGTGCGGGAGGTGTGGGGTTGGCCCGTGGAAGGTCCGGTGCCATATTGGCTGCCATCTTGGTACTCTTCCAACTATGTCCTTAATGTAGCAACAAAATAAAATATGAATACACTTATAGTTCTTAAACATGACTTTTGTTTATTCGTTTTTTTTTTAATCAGAAGGGTAAACAGAACAACATCATATCAGAAACGGGCACAACCGAGGGAAATTACAACAGTTTTTTATGCAAACCGCAAAATCCTGAAAACACGGCTAATTCCCCCAACAAAATGGCAGATATTGGGTGCGTTTTGTCGTTTAATTGCGGGATGTATTTTTTCGGCTTCAAAAACCTTGTGCCAATCCTCCATCATCGAAATTAAGATGAATAATTTTCGTTTCAAAAGGTCCCGGTTTTGAAAAAAGTAAAAGCCGCAATAAGCTGAAAAAATGTGATTGCGTTAGTGGTCACTTTACTTTATTTTCCAAGAAAGACATACCTGTTATTTTTTCACCTTTTAACATGTTTTTATTTCGGATATCCGATGGAAAATTTCGAAGCAACAATGTTTCAAACAAAACTGACTTTGACAGTTTATCGCTTTACCGTAGTTTTGCAATACATCAATTGTTTTGAAGTTTATTCGGTAAATATTTTACAATGTACGGCGATAATTCGATTTTACTGAACAAACTGTAAATTCAACTACCGAACTCTGTCAAATAATTTTGGATTTACAATTTGTTCGGTAAAATTTTACTGATGTTCGGTAAAAATAATTTTGATAACCGAACTTACTGTAATTTCTTTGGTTTACCGTAGTTTTTCGTCAAAAAAATTACCGAACAGCGAAATCTATTTTAAGTGTGTAAGAAGCAATCACCGGCCGCCAACAAGCCGGGAGCGTCGACCCCACCGGTAGGTCATCGACTGGGTCAAGTTAAGTAAGCCCATACAAACCGGTGAGTCAACAAACCTTTTTTTGATTGGAGTGCGGCGTCCGCGGAGGCCGCCGCGGAGGAACGTTTTTTGTGCCAGTCGTAGACTGATGACCCGAATGTGCGGCTAAAGCCAAACATTTTTTCGCGAGTCGGAATGCCTGCCGACCAACGCTTGGGTCCGCCATCACGGACCCGTGAAAATGCGTGCGTGAGCCCGTTTTGCCACCACCGAAAAATCCCGTCTAGTAGGAGCGCAGACTACTCAGCAGCTGCGCTGCGTGGAAGAGTGACGTCACATTAAGACACAGCACAGAGCACAAACGAAAGAGAGAGCTAGGGAAGAGAAACCGCACACAAGATAGGAGACAGAAATTATGAATGAACACAAACACTAAAACGAACAGAACACAAACCCCGAACAAACATGTGCCCCTGTTAGTATTAAGACAATAAATGTTTCAGTTGTTAGTAAATAAAATGTTTCAATGTGTCTCCCTATCCAATTAGTTAATTGATTGTGTTTAACGTCACAACGCGATATTGTTTGTTAGTTTCGAGTCCCGTCCTCTGCGAGTTTGACTGTGGTGTGTTATGTTGCTTCTAACTCATTGATGGTTGTTGGTGAGAGGAGAGAGTCCGCCGATGATGAGAGCGGCACTCAAGCTTAGAGTGTATTAGCTTCTGGTGGGCTCTCACCGATTTTTTGAGTGTGTGATGTGACTGTAAAGTATGGATGGAAGATAGGGTGGACCCAATTTGGCACGTTTCGTTGTTGCTGGCTGGACCGATCCATAAATCCTTATCGGGAAAATTTAAATGGACTCGCCTTGAGAGAGTCTCATCCGGGCAAATTAACTTGGGCCGTGGTCTCCCCAATGGAGTGGCGCTTAAGCCACGCACTTTTATGAACGGATCGCTCCGTGCCGGCTACAACATTTTCAGTAGTTTTTTTTTAATTTCCAAAAGAAATTATTCGAAATATGCCAAAATATTTCCGATGGAAATTCCTAAGATTTTCCAGTAGAAAATCGAAAAAAATTCATCTGAAACATCAATAATGAATTTCCCGAGGAAATTCCGATGTTTTTACAAGTGAAAATAACGAAAAAATTGTTCTTTTGAAGGAATTCCTTAAAAAATTAAATCAAAATTTTAAAGATTTTCTGATGTGAAAATTCTTTAAAATTTCTAAATCATATCCTGTGCATCTTTGCATGGTACAGATTTAAAGCAATGTTTAGTTGAACCTACAAAGAAATCAAAATCAAAATTCAATCCCGAAGAAGAATGAATTCTCGATGAAATTTTGCAAGAATTTATGGTACAAATTAAAAAAAAAACAAGAACCTTGAGAATTCTAAAGATTTATTTTTTGAAAATCCAAAGAATTTTTTGAAGATAATCCATAGACTCTTCCGTGGAAATTCTAAATAATGCCTCGAATAAAAAAATACTTGGAAATTTAAAAAAAAATTTGAATAGAATTCACAAAGAGCGTAAAAAAGTATTCCGAAAAATTTTCATTTCAAAATTCCAAATTTGAAGAGAAATACAAAAACAAAAAATCAACGGAAATATCAAAATATCAAAATATAAGTGTTTCATGTGGCATTGGCTGTTTAATATCTTTCAAATTCAGAAGATTTGGCAACCCTACGCCTCTGCTCGCAAAGCTAACTGGAGACTGAACATTTTGAAGTGCACTCCTTAAAATGTTCGAAAAACTTCTGAAGAATTTCTGGTGAAGATTCGAAAGAACTTGTCGAAGAAATTTCCACCGAAAATTATATGTATTTCCCACGGGACTGTTTTGAATTTTCAGACAGAATTCACATGGATTTTTTTTCGGAGTTTTAAGGAAAATTATTCGGAATTTACACTGGAGATGATTTGTTTTTTTTTCGTTAACAATTTGTAGCAAAATTTCCAAGCAAAATTTTTCAGAGAGAATTGTTCAAAAATCATTCTGAATGCCAGCACTTTATCAGGACTATATGAAGTAATGTCAAAGTTTTTGCAGGAAATTTCTTTACTGGATTTTTCCTGAATATCCACAAGAAATTCTTTTGAAGATTTTTTTTGGATTACATATTGTAGAAACATGAATATTTTTCAAATTTGTAGCTGCAGTCCGCTTATGCAAAAGTGTCGGCGGCGTGATGCCAAAAACCATCTGCGGCGGTGACGTGGCACGGCGGAATTTTTTTTATATTTTCCCATATTTCCTTTCCAAATTTTTGTTGTGGAAATTGAGACTGAATCGCAACCTGTTTTTTTGTTTATTTTTTTATGGAAAAAGGATCTAAGGACAAGATGGTCAAATAGCGCAGATATGCATCGGCGTTACGACCGACCCTGCGTTACCGGTTTTTCTCGATGCACACCTGCGTCTTTTTAACGCTGAGTTGAAAAGACGCCACGTGGGCATCGACCCTAAGATGCGCTTTGCGTTTAATGATTTAATCATTAAATTTTAATAATTTGTATTTTTTACACCGCTATTGTTATTCACCAAAAGTTTTTCGTGTAAAAAAAACCACGTGGTTCGAGGGCAACACCCCCCTCCCCCCATGTGGCTTATCGTGGTCATTTTCCAAGCCCGCCCCCTCCCCCCATATATGACCACGTGGTTTCTGGACGGCCCCTAATATGTAATAGCATCAGGAATGCAAAAACAATCAAATTTGAAATTGAATGAATTATCCGGAATTATGCCGTGCCACCCTCAGGGGTCATAATTGCTGGACCGGGTCAAACAATAAAATTGAATGAGCAAAGTCATGCGACTACTCAAACTTCACAAAATGAAATCATGATGTTATCAGGAAAATAAAGTATCACTTTTTTCGTTTCATTTAGCAAAAATGTGAGCTTAGCGCAGAATAAATATTACAAATATAATTAACAAATCAAATTGAATTTCTTTAATTTCGCGAGCGAGCTATGATATAAAGAACCGAAAAGCCGTTACGTCTAATGTTTTATGTCCAATGTTGTTCTCATGATTTTCATGTTTTGTCTAAGAAGTACACGCTTGATTATCGCTTCGATCAGAACCCTGAATCCAACCCTGGCTGAAATTCCAGAAAGATAATTTCAAGTTCAAATCTTTCGAGCTCCTGATGTATTTACATGAAGTTTAAGCAGTCACATACCCAGTTTCATTGTAATTGGTGGTATGGCCCATACTCTACCCATATTGTCCCCTGAATCTGGCCCTGGCCGAAATCTCAGAAGGTCAATTTCAATTGCAAACAGTGTTTTTTGTGCTCCTTATGTATTTTCTTGAGTTTGAGCAGTCCCATACCCACTTTAGTTGTAATAAATGTTATGCCCCTGTTCTCCCCATTTTGCCCCCTAAATCCAGCCCTGGTAGAAGTTTCAGAAGGTCAATGTCAATTGGTAATGAAATTTTTTAAACTCCTGATTTGTAAAGTTTGAGTAGCCACATGCACATTTCCGCATGCATGTTTCATTGTGATTGATTTTGTAGCCCATATTCTACCATTGTGGCCCCCGAATCCGGCCCTGAATGCAGTCAATCCTGTCCTACTCAAACACGGTAAAAAATCAACACGCTCAATTTAACTGTTCCATCTATTGAATGATCAACTTTAAAATCACTATTATTGAAAATGATATTCCTTTCATTTTGAAGTGGTGTCACACCTTTCACAAGACAGACAATACCATAACATCAACACTGTTGATCAAAGTGCTACTCACTGGATGTTGAAATGATCAGCACCTCGATCAGCACCAATAATTTCCCCACTAGAAATGAAAGTGCTATGCTATTGAATTCACAGGTTCAAGGCTATTGATTTAAGAGTGGAGCGATATTGGCGTTGTTCTAAAAATAGATGACAGTTATTTCATATGTTCTGCTTATTTCAAGAGGTATTTCGAAGTGTGAGTTGGAGTCATGGTAAGACGAAGGACTTTCAAGCAAAGGTATGTTATTCAAATCTGTGCTGAGGTAATTCTATTTTTTTATTTTGTTCTTTTATATTCAAAACATTGTGCACGTCAAATGGAAGTGGTGGTCTTTGAATGCGACGAGCTCAGCTATTGATATTGATTTGATTCCAAAGTAGTGCATATTCAAATGCAGAACAGTTCGCATGGACGTGTATATTTTTTACCGAAATCTTTACACATATATTTTTGAGATGGTTTGATGGTTGATTTGATAAATTTCGGGCGTGAACACGTCCAGAACATTGAAGTGATGTTCGTATAAGAGCATAAAATATTCACTTCCATGAAGCTAATTCGCTCAGAGTTTTGACAATCGTGTTTTGATTATTCAAAACATAGAATGACTTATTCATGACTTATTAACCTCACACAACCCTACTTCATTGAGCGCCGTTGCTGATGAAACAAGTGTGTAGGAGCCGGACAATACTAAATATTCATCCTACTTGATTGGCATGTGTACAAAAATACATATGAGAGAGTTCTGAAAATGTATTGAGAGAGTTCGGCTGGTACCCGGTGCTGGGAATTTGGTTTCATCAGTACCCGCTAAGCTGTGGAGGGCGACGGACGGAGGTCCTTCGTAGCTTAGTAGGGAAAGCACCTGTCTAGAGTACTGGGGTCGTGGGATCAAAGCCCACCGAAGGGGCGGTTACCCTCCAATACCTTTTCCGAACTAAATCTATCACATGTTGTACATATGCATAATCGAGTTTTGTCATTGTTAAATCGTCCTTCTAGAATAAGTACTGGCAAAGCAATTATGTGTCCATTCACATGGAACTCAGAAGAAGACCTTCTGATCTCTAGCCTCTGTTTATTCTTTTATTTCTAATTCAGTTATTTCGTTACTTGTTAAAGCTAAAAATTTAAAATTCAAGAAATGAACATCTGGTCCGTAATAGATTGTTTCCCAGACCGTTACGTTTATGTCAGTAATCCTCACTGCTCCGAACGATTGAGTTTCTCAATCCTTAAACGTTTTCATGTAAGTTTATTTCATTTCCACTAATTCAATTCCTGATGTTTAAACACTGATGGCCTGCTCTGAATGTTTCTATCAGGGTCTATACATACTCTGGAAGGAAACAAAAACATCTACAGGACTGTACGGTATTAAGGAGCGCATCTTATTTTTTCTACAACCCTTCTTCTCGGATGTAGTGCAACTCTCGACGTGAGAGATGATATCAAACTTGTACATGCTAAGCCGCACATCCATCCACCCACACCAGCTATACCGACTGGGAGCAGGAGAAAACAACCTGCGAAGTAGAACCGTGGCAATAAGATTCCATTTAATACTGGATTGTGCTGCATCGCCCTACACCACTACCGACCGAGTCTGAATACAAAATTATCACGTTTTTACACCAAGTTGAGCTAAATAAGCACCCAACACGAGAAAAAAGGGCAAGCCCCATGTTATTCTTTCGTCCTAGCACCGGTCGACAGAAAATTACACACGAAGGTTGCAGACTGTTTCACAATAAGACAGTTGTGCCTTAAATGTGGGGCGTCATATTTCATAATGCATGTTCGGTAATTTCAATGAACACACAATTTCGAATAACTTTCTAATATTTGGGCAAATGTTACACCTGTTTTCAACTAATTCATAAAAACAAAAAAAAACATTTTCCCGCAGAACAGTGTTGCCCCACACGTATCTTCCACTTACTATCAGCTATTTTGCACAGCCAGACGCTCACAGAATCGCAACGCGTCGTACTCGGCAGTAGTACCTACACCGTAAATGAGACCGTGCATGACCGAAACTTTCACAACAGTTTGCGGGCAGGAGAAAAAGTTGAACAGTGGGGTTCACATAAAATCAACATTATCATGTCTGATGAGCGCAGCAGCTACCATTCTTTCTGATATGGCTGGTGCTGGTGGAACCGGCACTGAGCGAAACTGTATGGTAGCGCAGTAGCAGCAGTTCGTGCTGTTCAAGCTTTCGGGGTAACACAGAGGACAACGAAGAAGAAAAAAAAGCTCATCGCCTGGCAAATAATTGTGTGGAAGGTGGAAGATAGTGGCCGCAGAATCAGCAGCGATGTGCGGGGTGTGGGAAATGAGGTGACAGGCACAAGCGAATCAGTACAAGAACGAAAGCTGTGCAGATATTAGGTTTATAAAATCAGCTTCTATCCCATTTTGTTAAGCTTATTATGGATCTCGCTACATGGAATGGAGAGCAATTTGCAGCAGATTTTGTTTTAGGTGATTTGTGAAATAATGCTAAGTTCTACTCATTGAGAAACAGGCGTTACATTTAGAACTAATTACCAGAGAAAGCATTATCACGGAAACATCATCGCTGAAAGATAGCACTCATTTTGAATAAACCATCCATCTAGGAAAAAAAATCACCATCTTTTGTTACCCTAATTAACGAAATTGTCATCATACATCATCATAAATTGAAGCCTAAAACGCTTTAACATATGTAAGAAAAGTTTTCTAAATTTTCAACGTGGAGAAGCTCAAATATTTCAAAATATCAATATTTGCTTCGATACGATAGTCAGTTCAGTTTAGGGAAACGAGACTTTTAATCGTACAAAAAACCACATACTCTACTTACCATCATGCGAGTCGTACATGTAGATGATCCGATCCCAGCCGTAGTACCGCACGGTGTCGATGATGGCCTGGTAGTAATCCGGCCGCATGCTGATGGCAAAGTCCAGGAAGCCCGACGACGGGGCTAGAACTTTTTCCGGGAACCAGGGTGTCACGAATGGCATCTGGAACGTGTTGCTGTACGAGTGCAGCGTGTCAAAGGAATCCGGCGAGACGGCCCCCAGCATGGCGAACACGCCGCGCGAAAACTGATTACATACTGCAAATAGAGAGAGAAAAAAAAACAGAACGTGCGAATGAGTGACCGCGGATATGCACGCTGGATAAGTCAAGAATTGTTTAATGAAATTAGTGCCTGGAGTTGCGGATTTCACACCGTACGGCATTTTCCGTAGAAGCACCTCAGACTGAGGGTGTGTGACAGTACCGATGAGTGCAGATTTCTCCAGCGCCATGCGGCTTCAAGGTGGAATGTGTTTTCAGTCGCACCGCAGTTCAGAAGTTGGTTCCACATTAAATAGGCAAATCGGGAGGGAGACCGTGGATGCCACGACTGATAACGTTGTTTTTGACAAATTAAATTATCTCACTGGGAGATGGCAGAAAGGACGAAGCATCGCTGCTTTTCTGTAGCGAGCCGAGACAGTATACCATGCACCTATGTATGTTTGCTTGTTTTGTTCGAGGTTATTTGTGTTGATGTGACTGCGGTATTTCAATTAGCGAAAGCAGAGCTTTCTTCTTCCAGCCACACATACGACACGAACACGTATCTCCTATTTGGCGCATACGATATAATGCAGTAAGGGATGCATGTTCATACTCTGAGAATTGTGTGGCATTGGAAATGACAGAGTTGTGAATGCTCAAAAAGATTCATTACATAACGGTTGGTGGTGATGGTGAAGATTTGTCTGCGAAATATGGCATTTTCTTTCAAACATCTGCAGTCTGAATTATAACAGTATACTTCTCAAAGGACGAATTATTTCAAATCTCGACCTCCGTGTGACCGATGCGCCACCTGCCAGTGGGACCCGAGACTCTTGAGCTTTTTCATTTTAAGCTTTCTGACGAGTTACCGTCGCGATCTCATTTAACTTTACGGACAGGGATGAACAGCTCACTCCGGGTTGCTACTGAGGTCAGTTTTCGATTTTGTTTGCTCAAATTCGTAAAACTGGACAATGCACAGCAGTTTGGAGAAACCCATATTGCAAAAATGGGATGGGATGACCAATCAATTTAATAACGGACAAAGCTGTATATGTAGGCTTTGTAAAGCGGATTTGATTTCGGTCGTTCGATTTTTGTACCTAAAACTCAGATCATTTCAAGTGGAGCCTTTGACTTGAGAAGATTCAAATCCAGTGGAGATAGTGTCCAAATGAAATAGTCCATAAAAACGTGGAAAGTTTTATAAGAAAGCCTTTGTATAGAACTGAGTTGAAGAACTTCGCGATCTTATTTTGTGATAAATAATTAATTATATTCTCGAATTAGGTTATATTGGAACCTTTTTTGGGAATTCTCTCCACTAGAAGACCTACTTAAGCTAGGCTAGTGTCTAAAAGTCAAGGTAAGCGATGGTAATTGCGTTTTTTGGGTGATGGATTAAGCTAATTTAATTATTTGTGGCATTGAATAGGAAAGCCCACTATTCAACGTGGGGCTTAGGTGGAGTGGCCCAATTACCATCTAACGTGCCACGTGGAACCAGCCCTGAGTTCGATTTGGTCGGTTGGAGACTGGCCCTCACGGAGCATTTCCATCAAGTGCATTGACGAGCTTCCCGCCAAAGACCGAGGCTCTACCTCACGGTCACTACCAGAAACATACTCGTTACGAGCCGTTCCATTACGTCACCAGCATAACCGTTACGTCATCGCGAATCGACTGTGACACCGAACCCGTAACCATCGGCCTTGATCGAGAGTGTGCGTGTCCTCTGCTGACAACTCGAGACGGTGTATTTGATCTCGCATGCTCTCTCGGCCCTCCTCGTGGCTTGAGACGATGGTGCTCGAAGCCTGAATCGATCGCCCCGCACCGCTTCCACCGCTTCCACCGCCCCCTGAGATCGTCGCCCACTGATAGAACCGAGTCGTCGCATCGCATGTCAAGGTCAGACCCAACTATTGTATTAAACTAGGTTAAGAACAAAAATTGTTAAAGCTCTAGGAGCACAGTACCCGTTAGAAAGTTGACGTCAACGTAGCTAGGCCAGGCATGATTGAATCATTCGAATATACTAGTTGCAATGAACAATGATTTTTTTGATCAATCGAGTTGATGATTCTTTTTTGAAATGATCTGAATCGGTTTCGTATTAGTTTTTTTCGCTTTTAATTGGTTAGCACCTCCTCCCATTAGGGGTTTGAATTCATTGCATGAAGAATTTTGGGATGGTTTGTCGCATGTTCGGAATCGCTAAAATGGGATTGGATGTTTGAAACTCTTATCAACCCGCCCGAGTTTGAGTCTCAGCCGCGCAATTGAAAAACGCCTCAGCAGCCTCTTCCCTTGAAGAGTGGCGCTAAAGCTGCTGTTGGTCGAGAGGGCAAACACATTCGTTACATTTTGGCGCCCAACGTGGGGCAGAAAGATAAAAGATAGCTTGAAAATTCTGAAATTGGTATTTGGAGTGCTTACTGAAGAAAATTAGAATAGTGTTTTTTTTAGGGTTAGTTGAATTCGAGTTTATTTAAGGTTGATTTTTTTTTGGTTTTATCGGCGATGAATTGAAGTTTCTACAAATACTTTTTTTTTATTTCATTTGATTTTATTAATACATTTATTTAATTTGATTATTTTTGTACATATATAAACTGATAAGCAAATTTCAAAAAAAGTTGGATAGATTAGGCAAAAGAAAATGGATACGTATCGGATTAATGTAAAGGACCTTTGCGAAGATGAACTGGATTACGAATTGGCGATTAGAAGATATTCGATTGATGAATCTCTCGACTCTAAGCGTAGAATATTGCGAAAGCTGTTGCGTCAAGATGAAGATCCTAATCTTACGTTTCGAACTCACTACGAGCTAACCAAAGATTACGTAAATGTGCCATTTAGGCTGGAAGAAATTGAAAATGCAATTTTGGAAAGTAGAAGCACTGGTTGCTTCTCCCGTTTGGTTCATTATCACAAGCGTATACGCAGATATGTACCGCAAAATAACGAACAAAAAGACCATCAACGCATGTTGTTGTACGTCATCACAAATATTGCCAAAAAATATTATGCTGTCGATTTTTCCGTGGCTTTGAGGTTGGTACCGACGTTCAGGCTAGTCACCAGGCCAGCTCAGGAAACAGAACCGGCTACGCCTATAGACAACCGCGTTATAGTTGATTCTGTAGCAGAACGTCAGTCTTCTCCTAGAGAGCCTCCGAGAGTACATGTTGGTGCGAACCCAATGTTATGTTCAAGCCGACAACCAGAAGAGAATTTTTCTGAGGAAGAGGGAGCCATTGGTGGCTTGTCTCAGTCTCAAAGATCATTGAATCCTTTCCTAGAAAATGATGGCATCGACGCTCTTTGCGAATCAGAGTGTGCAGGTCGCGAAGCACGGCCAAAAAGGACCAATCGTGGTTCCTCTGAAATGAACCGAGCTAGAAAGCCAATCGAGAACCAGAATGAGCAAAATTATTCTCAACGTTTGATGACTTCGGACCTCATGCGTTCCCAAACATGGATAGTTCTCGTGGTGTAGCATTCCAAACGCGCAATTTAGACGGAGATTTAGAGCAGCCGAGGTCTAGCAAGATACGTAGTAGTACTATGCAGCCATCAATCCGGGAATTTCCGGCTAAAGAGTCTGGTCGACAGGATGTTGCAGCTGCATCGTCACCTGCCCCTCGCGGTTCAGAGACCCCGAATCGAAATGAGAGCGAATATATCCATGCATCCGAAATAGAATTATACGTAAAGTCGTACCTAGAGAAAATTGTCAAGAATGATAGTCGGCATCCGTTAATCCACGATGCAGTTATAAAACAACTGACTGATCAGATAACCAATGTTGGATTACATGATACAGAAGTATCACGTATTTCACGGGGAATAGAGAATCGAGTATCTCGTAACACAGAACATGCTCCACCCTTGCAATAATCTTCGAAGGAAACACCACAACCACCGGTGAATTCTTCGATCATACATGATAATCTTCCAAGTACAAAACGATGATTCCTACAAATTATCCTGAATCTCGATATTCGGCTCATCCCGGAATATCGAATCCTACCCAATCAATACAGGATAATCGTATCATCCCTGAAACTGCCCTGCACTCCCGACGTTTGCCTCATCAGCAGTGCAATATAATCGAGAAATGGCCTAAGTTTAGCGGGGACAATGGTCCGATTCCGGTAACTGATTTTCTGAGGCAAATAGACATCCTTTGCCGTTCTTATGCTATCTCTAAAGAGGAATTGCGAATGCATGCGCATTTATTATACGTAGAAAAGTTTGACTCGTGGCAGACTCTTGAATTTTACCTGAAAATGCGTTATGATAACCCCAATCGAGACCGAATCATACGGGAGGAACTTCGGAACCGCAAACAACGCCCGAATGAGTTGTTTAGTGCATTTTTAACTGACATCGAGACTCTTGCCCAACGCATGAATCAGAAGATGTCAGAACGAGATAAGTTTGAGCTGATTATTGAAAATATGAAAGTCAACTACAAACGGCGACTAGCACTTGAACCGATTCATTCAATTGAGCATCTTGCTCAGTTATGCTTCAAATTCGATGCATTGGAGCCGAATCTCTATCATATCGGTGGAACCTTAAAACCCTCCGTTAATCAGGTTGACCTTGACGCGGTTAGTTGTGAAGATGTTGATGACATTGAAGAAGAAGTCTGCATTATCCAAGGTTCTTCTAGTAGATATAACTCGAAGGAAAAAGATCGACGATCGAAGCCAGTAGACTCCAACGCCGGAACGATGGGTAATGTTGGTTCTGCTCTGAAGTGTTGGAATTGCGGTCAAACTGGTCATCTTTGGCGGGATTGCGTTCAAAAGAAAGTTTTGTTTTGCCATGTATGCGGTCGTTTAGACACTACTGCATATAGATGCCCGAACCAACATTATAGGGTGTCTGACAGTGGCGAAGAGGAAAAAAACTAATGAAAGAAGGGAGCCCGGGGAATCAGCCTTCTTCTTTTAATCAACCAGAGATTCCCACCACCAACTATTTAAGATTCAATAAAGTTTGCACTATTAAAACCTTTGTCCACAAATGCCCACACATCACTGTTGAAATCCTTTCGGAATCCTTAGAAGGACTTGCAGACACGGGAGCAAGCGTCTCCATAATCAGTTCCGTTGAACTAATAGAAAAATTAGGTCTCAAAATTCAACCCGCAAATCTGCAAATTTCAACCGCAGATGGCACATCTTATAAATGTCTAGGCTACGTTAATTTACCAGTGTGTTGTGGATCCACCACTCACGTTCTACCCACTTTGGTTGTGCCAGAGCTTAAAAAGGATTTGATTTTGGGAGTGGATTTTCTAGAGAAATTTGGATTCCGCCTTATTGGACCCTCGGTCGACAACAACCCTGGTTCCATAAACTCCATTAATTTCTTCTACAGCGAGGATTACTTCTCCGAGAATAGAGAAGAAATTTGTTTTGAATTGAGCCCAGAGGAATCTATGAGACCTCAAGGCATTACGAATGATATTGATGAAAGCCTCGAAATTCCTACCGTGGAAATTCCGGAATATCAATTCAGCCAACGACTTAGATACTGAACATCCTTTGAATTCAGAACAACGGATCGCTTTGTTTAATGCAGTGAAACTCCTTCCCGCCACCATGAATGGTTCATTGGGACGAACCCATTTAATGAAGCACCCCATTGAATTGCTTCCTGGTTCAAAACCAAAACGGCTGCCATCCTATCGTTGGTCTCCGGCGGTAGAACAAATAATAGATACTGAAGTTGAAAGAATGAAGAGTTTGGGTGTCGTTGAGGAATGCCCAGGTCCAGTCGACTTTTTGAATCCTTTGTTACCTATAAAAAAATCTAACGGCAAATGGCGAATCTGTCTCGATTCGAGACGCCTTAACCAGTGTACAAAAAAAGATGACTTCCCATTCCCTAACATGATGGGAATTCTACAACGTATTCAACGCTCCAAGTATTTTACGGTTATCGATTTATCGGAGTCATATTATCAGGTAGCCCTGGACGAGACTGCAAAAGATAAAACAGCGTTTAGAACTAATAAGGGCCTATTTCGTTTTGTCGTGATGCCCTTTGGTCTAACCAATGCACCTGCGACAATGGCCAGGTTAATGACAATCGTTTTAGGTCACGACCTTGAACCCAAGGTTTATGTATACCTTGATGACATAATTATTATGTCTAATTCATTAGAGGAACACTTGGAGCTAATCAAGATCGTTGCAGACCGTCTAAGGCGGGCTGGATTGACCATAAACTTAAGTAAAAGCAAGTTTTGTCAAACCAAAATAAAATACCTAGGGTATGTACTATCCGATCAGGGTCTGTCGATGGACGCTAGTAAAATACAGCCTGTACTAGATTATCCGTCCCCTCGTTCGATTAAAGACATTCGAAGACTGTTAGGATTGGCTGGATTTTACCAGAAATTCATACGTAACTATTCGGAAATTACTACGCCTATAACAAATTTGTTAAAAAAGGACAAAAAGAAATTTTGTTGGACGGAAGACGCAGAAAAGGCTCTTGAGAAGCTTAAAACTGCACTGGTCACGGCACCTGTTCTTGGAAATCCAAACTTTCAACTTCCGTTCATTATTGAATCTGATAGTTCGGATTCAGCTATTGGCGCGGTTCTCGTCCAAGTTCAAGACGGGGAACGTAAAACCATAGCGTACTTCTCTAAGAAGCTCTCGAGTACGCAAAGACGTTATAGTGCTACGGAGCGCGAGTGTTTAGCGGTGCTGTTAAGTATAGAGCACTTTAAACACTTTGTAGAAGGGTCTCAATTTATAGTACAGACAGACGCGATGAGTCTCACCTTTTTGCAGACAATGTCAATCGACTCTAAATCCCCGCGAATAGCCCGGTGGGCGCTCAAACTTGCAAAGTACGACCTACTGCTTCAATATAAGAAAGGCTCAGAAAATGTACCTGCCGATGCTTTATCTCGTACGATATGTCAGGTTGATTGTCAATTAAAGGATTCCTATATCTCCCAACTGATCGAAATGATCGAAAAATATCCGAACCGTTACTCAGACTTCCAAGTCGTCAATGGTAAAATATACAAATTTATCACTAACTCCACGATTATTGGTGATCCATCATATCGTTGGAAGTATGTGGTCCCTCTGAGCGAACGATTGCCAATTCTCAAGACAATCCACGAAGAAGCCCATTTGGGTTACCTTAAAACCCTGGCCAAATTACGAGAGCGATTCTATTGGCCACGCATGGCGTCGGAAACTAAGCGCTTTTGTTACGCTTGTGAAATATGCCGAGAATCGAAAACTCCGAACCAGAACGTCATTCCCGTATGCGGTAAACCAAAGTTATGCTCGCAACCATGGGAGATGATTTCATTAGATTTCTTGGGTCCATACCCTCGATCTCGCAACGGTAATATATGGCTCCTTGTCGTATGCGACTTCTTCTCGAAGTTTGTCATGGTGCAGTGCATGCGCAATGCAACTTCGGCTGCGGTATGCACTTTTCTGGAGAACCTTGTGTTCAATTTGTTTGGCGTCCCGTCAGTATGTATATCCGACAACGCCAAAGTTTTCACCTCTGATGCGTTCGAAAATCTTCTTCAGAAGTATCATGTCTCCCATTGGAATCTCGCCGTCTATCACCCGGCGCCGAACCCTACCGAGAGGGTGAACCGTGTTATTGTCACCGCAATCAGGTGTTCTTTAAACAAACAGGCTGATCATAAAAATTGGGACCAGTCGGTACATCAAATTGCCCGTGCCATACGTACAGCAGTTCACGACAGCACTGGGTACACTCCATTCTTCGTCAATTTTGGGCGAAATATGGTCAGTTCAGGGCAGGAGTACGAACAACTTCGTGAAACTAGCGGTGATCCGAAACGAGACCCATTAAATGTTGCTGACGACATGACTCAACTGTTCAAAGTGGTCAGAGAAAACTTATTAGCAGCCTATCAACGTTACTCTCGACCGTACAACCTGCGTGCCAACAAAAATCATTCATTCAAAAAGGGGGAGATTGTGTATAAAAAAAATATCCATTTGTCCGATAAAAGTAAGAATTTTGTTGGAAAATTCGCGAATAAATATACAAAAGCTCGTATTCGAGAAGTCTTGGGAACAAATTCTTATATTTTGGAGGATTTAGATAAAAACAGGATTCCCGGAACGTATCACGGATCGTTTCTCAAACGAATCTAAAATCCACAGCTATGACGGTGCAACATGCCGTGTTGCACATAAACAATCTCGGCTTGCCCAAACAAAAACTCTTTGAGGTGCTACGGCAGCCCGACGTCGAGATGTCCTTCGAGTTTCCTCCGTCGTGGTCCAATACAAATTATGTTTGTTCACTAACTTAATTTGATCGGTGTAGAGCAACGGCTCCATCGCAACTTCTTCCAAACATTCCTGTTTACAAACATGCGCTTGATGAAATCCGCTAATGGTTGGCACCTGCTGCCTCCCATTTGGCCCATTATAGCACTAGAATCAATAGAAATCTTTTATAAACAGCTAAACGAGCAATCCAGTTTCACTTCACATTAACTTACACATGAATTATCCCGTTCTCCATAGTTTCTATAACGAAGGTCTGTGTATTCATTCAACGGATATGCAGTGCAGTAGATTGATAAAATTTACTAGCCTAGAACGTGTCCGAAATTAACTTTCTCCAACTACGATCTGTATACAGTTATCTGTACTGAATTTGACAGTCATACGAAGGTGTAAGCAAAGCGTTACATTAGTTATGAAACTTTCTGACATTCAGCATTTTATTCCAATTAGAACGTCGAGAGCGATGTTTTCATTTGTATTTCTGTAGTAGGATTTTGGTGTGAATGAATGTCAGTATTATATAGGATTGATAGTATGATCCTGGGAATGATCAATGATCACCCATAAATAGGTTTTCCAATGATAATTGGAGTTAATTAGTAAATATTAGGTTTTTCTCCCAGAAATATCTGGGGTTGTTGGAAAATAGAATAACATTTTCAGAAATTTCTGGAGTTATATTAGAAAGATTATTATTGATTTGATTGAGAATAGTTTGAATTTGAGGCGCTGGATTTAAATAGTACGAGGTATCATAGATGGAACAGAAATATACATTGGAAACTTCAATTTAGTAAATCAATTAGAAGTCAGGAAACAGATTAAAAAAAAAATGTAAGCTACAAATACTAATTTGGAATATATATTTAAAACGTAAAATTAATGGTAGATTTGGACTATAAAAATTTTGAAATTTAAAATTTCAAAATTTTTATAATTCGGTATAAGCGAATGTAACAGTATACTTCTCACAGGACGAATTATTTCAAATCTCGACCTCCGTGTGACCGATGCGCCACCTGCCAGTGGGACCCGAGACTCTTGAGCTTTTTCATTTTAAGCTTTCTGACGAGTTACCGTCGCGATCTCATTTAACTTTACGGACAGGGATGAACAGCTCACTCCGGGTTGCTACTGAGGTCAGTTTTCGATTTTGTTTGCTCAAATTCGTAAAACTGGACAATGCACAGCAGTTTGGAGAAACCCATATTGCAAAAATGGGATGGGATGACCAATCAATTTAATAACGGACAAAGCTGTATATGTAGGCTTTGTAAAGCGGATTTGATTTCGGTCGTTCGATTTTGTACCTAAAACTCAGATCATTTCAAGTGGAGCCTTTGACTTGAGAAGATTCAAATCCAGTGGAGATAGTGTCCAAATGAAATAGTCCATAAAAACGTGGAAAGTTTTATAAGAAAGCCTTTGTACCGAACGAATAAGTGCTTAGAAGTGAGTTGAAGAACTTCGTGATCTTATTTTGTGATGCATAATTAATTATATTATCGAATTAGGCTATATTGGAACGTTTTTTGAGAATTCTCTCCACTAGAAGACCTAGGTAGGCTAGTGTCTAAAAGCCATACTAGAGTCAGGTAAGCGATGCTAATTGCGGGTTTTTCGGTGATCGATTAAGCTAATTTGATTATTTGTGGCGTTGAATAGGAAAGCCCACTATTCAACGTGGGGCTTAGGTGGAGTGGCCCGATTACCATCTAACGTGCCGGTGGAACCAGCCCTGAGTTCGATTTGGTCGGTTGGAGACTGGCCCTCACGGAGCATTTCCATCAAGTGCATTGACGAGCTTCCCGCCAAAGACCGAGGCTCTACCTCACGGTCACTACCAGAAACATACTCGTTACGAGCCGTTCCATTACGTCACCAGCATAACCGTTACGTCATCGCGAATCGACTGTGACACCGAACCCGTAACCATCGGCCTTGATCGAGAGTGTGCGTGTCCTCTGCTGACAACTCGAGACGGTGTATTTGATCTCGCATGCTCTCTCGGCCCTCCTCGTGGCTTGAGACGATGGTGCTCGAAGCCTGAATCGATCGCCCCGCACCGCTTCCACCGCTTCCACCGCCCCCTGAGATCGTCGCCCACTGATAGAACCGAGTCGTCGCATCGCATGTCAAGGTCAGACCCAACTATTGTATTAAACTAGGTTAAGAACAAAAATTGTTAAAGCTCTAGGAGCACAGTACCCGTTAGAAAGTTGACGTCAACGTAGCTAGGCCAGGCATGATTGAATCATTCGAATATACTAGTTGCAATGAACAATGATTTTTTGATCAATCGAGTTGATGATTCTTTTTTGAAATGATCTGAATCGGTTTCGTATTAGTTTTTTTTTCGCTTTTAATTGGTTAGCACCTCCTCCCATTAGGGGTTTGAATTCATTGCATGAAGAATTTTGGGATGGTTTGTCGCATGTTCGGAATCGCTAAAATGGGATTGGATGTTTGAAACTATTATCAACCCGCCCGAGTTTGAGTCTCAGCCGCGCAATTGAAAAACGCCTCAGCAGCCTCTTCCCTTGAAGAGTGGCGCTAAAGCTGCTGTTGGTCGAGAGGGCAAACACATTCGTTACAGAATTAAAGTTTATAATTATTTTCTGGCTTTCTTTTCAACCAAGGTAAATCTGCGTAAAAAATTTGGAAAAATGAAGAAAAACGAGATGCTAGATTTGTGGCATTGTTTTATATTCACTATAAGAAAAGACATTTCGTAGTTTCGAGTACACGTCTTTGAAGATGCGGTTGGTGTAACACTGTAAATAGAACGCTCGCTTTCTCACATCATGCATTAAATGGCATTTGCCTCATGTTGAGGCGTTCTAGTTGTTAATACCACATATTCACAAAAAAAAATTCTCGCGGAAAAAGCTTTTGCGCGGTTTGCAAAATAGAAACATTGCTGATTAATTTCGTTTAATTGATTCGAATATACGTGTAGTATGATCGTACAATTGTTGCCCGCGAATGTAGCCAATTTGTGTAGTTTTGTTACTTGGTGCATTTTGGGCAGTTGATCCATGGCTTTAACTTACTAATCACTATGCTTGTTCCGTTATGGAAACATATTCCACCACTGTAAATTATCTACTTTATTTTATTTCTAGAGTTTTGTTTGATAGCTTGTAAATAATCGTTCACGCCCAGGGTACTTTTAGATTAAAAATAGGGCCAGAACTTCTCTCATAATCAAAATTCTAAAATAAAGGATGTCCCGGGAAAAAACGCTGTAGAAAATCATCCATTGGGCATTTCTTCTTGAAAATTTTGGTATACATAGTTTATTTTTATCGCTGTCGAAAATTGGGTAAAAGGCGTCAACCTAAAAGCAACGTCGCAAATTGATTTTACACAAGCACCTAGAAAATCCTCAACCTTCTCATCGGAATATAGGAAAACATCACGGAATAGTGCAGTCAACAGGTAGAGGTGTGCGCAACCGCCGTCTACATTTTTGCATCGTCGCGCCTTGGTTTAAAATTTTTCACGTCGGTGGTCTATAATTAATTTTCCACGCCGATTCAAAATTGAAGAAATCCACAGAATTTTCCGTGGAAAATCCGACGATTCAATGGAATTTCCGTAGATTTTTCGTAATTTTTCGTAAAAATAGGGGAGGTTGTTCTGTTGTGGGCACCGTTCGGATGTGGGCACTCCACGTATCTGTTGACAGAAAGCAGATACTGTTATTCTGACATCTGTCATTCATTTGCTATCGAAACACGATGTTTTGTGCAGAATACCAAACTAGATAGACACTTCTACTTTGAACTATGAACAAATAAATTTTTGTTCTACATAAAATTCAACACGAAAATTTTGTTTGACCTTTTTCAAAGTGTCATAAAATGGTGTGATTGAATGTGAGTTCTAATGCATACCGTATGAATAGGTAAATTTAGTCTATTTTGTGGTTCAACAACGATTGCCATCAAAATTTCAGCTCGAACATTTTTTTCATCACTTTCCTGAAACACTACCAAATTTGGTTGTGGGCGCCTTTTTTGGTTCGGTTTTGGGCACCCTTTTTTATTGACAAATCGTTCAATATCACTAAGTTTATCAACAAACTTATTTTTATGCTGTTTTTATGCATTTTCTTCGAATAATTCAGTCATATTTTATTGTAAAAATAAGTTTTTTTTATTTATTTCTTTTTAGGCGCATCTAATCATTGTATATGCGCTTTTTGGACCTAAGCGTTGGCCGATTTACACGCAACAAGTTGCATTCGACGGGGAATTCAGTCTTAATCATTGCCATTTAAGATTGGACCTTTTAGACATTGCCTTCCGTAGTTGTTGACTATTTATAGTTTAAATCCAACTTCCAAAAGTGCTATTTTTTACCTTTCTCAAGTGATTGTTTTCGTTACCCTCTTCAATGCATGAGAAAAGTATCATCACTGCTAGGTGGATTAATCTAGGTTTTTGCCTTTCTCGTACAACAAAGTCGTACGTACCAGAAGGCTATAATTTCACTCCAAAAGCCAAATTTTGATAAAAGGCTCGGAGACCCATAGTGTTATATACCAATCGACTCAGCTCGAAAAACTGAGCACATGTCTGACTGTGTGTGTGTGTGTGTGTGTGTAGCCAGAATTTTTTATTGTTAAACACGTTTCATATAGAAGGACTTGACCGATTCGAGTGCAACTAGTTTCATTCGACGGAGAAACTTTCCTAGTTGGACACTATTGTTTTGTTTGCTAATAACTCATTCGATTGGAATAATATTTCTATTTTTCTTTTAACAAATACGCTGTTTACATGCACACTTTAAGTCATTAATCAATTTAGCCATGACGCAATCCATTACTCTCATAATAATTGCTTAAAAATTACTCAATTATTGAGTAATTTATAAGCAACGTGATAGAGTTGCATGAAATATTTTAACCGCCAAGATGTAGGCAATTAGCACAGCATTTACAACATTAATTCGAATCCAACATATCGAATCGAGAAAGGCATAATCACCACATGGGGATAAATTTGGGTTTTTATTTTTTCATGACAATTGAAACTAATAAAATACTTTTTTCTTTGAAACTGGGTGGATTTCATTTGTTATTCTTCATTATTAGCCGGATTTTTGTTTCCGTAACTAAATTTGCGAAATTGGCAACAAAATGTTTCAAATCGATGAAATCGAACCAAATTCTTCTCTAGCAGTAAGGTTGTAGGTCTAGCTTTCCATTGGTATAACAATGTAGACATAATACCAACTAGAACGAAAGTTATGGACAAAATTCAAAAGGGTGCCCACAACCAAACCTCCTCCCCTACCATCCTTAAAAATTCCATACACTTTTCCGTTGAAATTTCGAAAATCTCACCGTGAAAAGTGAAATAAATTTCGAGGATTTCCCGTTGAAATCCAAAAAGTTATCGTTAAAATAAATTTTTTGAGCGGAGAAGAGTCGTTTGGCAGAAAGCTACCTATTTCGTCGGATGCAACAATGCCCAACAAACATTGGAGGAGAATAAAGCGCTTAGTTGACTGTTGACTGTTATTGTTCGAAGATGGTCTAGTAGTCTAGAAATTCGAACATATCGAACAAAATATGACCAGAACACATCGAGATAGGGAGGTTATCGAGATGTAGAAGGCCCGAGTGTATGTAGATTGAAGGGACCGAGAAAACCATAGATATAGGGAGAGATATCGATATATAGACCATCGACGGAGACGAGCCAGCCTAGGGCTGAAAGTTTCATTAATAAAGATACAAAAAAAAAGAACATCGAGATGTATAGCGTCGACTGTATAGCTAAAATTCAATCTCTATCTGGTAAAAGAGAGAATGTAGCAAGAGAGAATTCTTTTCGTCGACTTCCCCTGTTTTAAATAAAAGTAACAAGCACCCCAACAAACAATTCAAGTAGAATAAGCTAGTTTTATGCCTGAAGAAGGCTATATTTGGTTGAACAAGTGATATATCAGCTTCCAATGTTTGTTGGGAGAAAATTTATTTGCGGTTTATATCCTCGGAATGCAGGTTTCCATTGTTTTCTAGCTTTCTGCAGTGATAAACTACAAAGAAACCCTCTGCTTGTCAATTTTATTCAAAAGCGGGGAAAGCCGGTGAAGAGAATCATCTCTTGCGATATTCGCCCTTACTCCAGATAGAGCTTGAATTATTTGTTGGTAAGTCCGAAAGTTGTTTGGCCTAATATACTATATTTGGCTGAAGCCCATCTAGTCTAAAAAACTGTCATTTGGTCGAACAGTTCCTTTGGCTGAAAAAACAGTTGACCGTATAGCTCAATTACCCGAAAGGGTCATTTGGCCGCAGTAAGCATTCGACCGAAAGCGTCATTCGGCTGAATTGATCATTTGGCAGATAATGCTGTTTGGCTGAAATATTTGTTTTGCCGAAAGGACATTTTCAGCCAAAAGGCTCTTACAGCCAAACGACCCTTTCTACCAAATCAAATTTTCGGCCAAATGATCTAGTCGGTCAAAGGACTTTTTCGGCCAAACAACTATTTCGGCCAAATGACATTCGGCCGAATGAGGCTTTCGGCTGTTTGTTGCCTTCCGCCAAATGTCATTTTCGGTCAAACCATATTAGACCTGATACCGTCTTGGACAAACGTTTAATTCGGCCTAATAGAATTTGGCTAGAAGACTTTTGGCCTAATCAGTTATTCAAATAAATGGCTTTTCGTCGAATGATTTTCGCCCAAACGACTGTTAGGGCCATTTGGCCGATAGACACAAGGCCGAAGGTGTTTGGCCGAATATGTAATTTGGCAGAACAAACTATTAAGCCAAAACCCATCCGGCTGACAATTTTATTTAGCTGAAATAGACATACGGCCTCAGTGTAATGGTCGTTTGGCAGAAAGTTCATTTGGTCATAAATGTTATTTGGCTAAACGGGTGGAAATTCCAAAGTGCTTCCTAGGAAATTCAAAAGAGTTAAGCGGGTCAAGAAATATTGAAACTAGGTTTTTGGGAGAACTGTACTACGACACTGCAAAAGATTCTCCCGTTAAAGTCTTGAAAACATCCCGAAAAAACTCAAAGTTGCAGCCCAGTCGGGTTGTACGCAAAGGTGACGTAGGATTACGTAGCTATACGAAATGGATGGTATTTGCCATTATGATTTGTGATTTTTTTAGCATTGAGCAGACTGCTCGGAGGTCAACTGAATCAAGAAGCCCAATTAGATGGACTCCCAATTAGATGGATTTTGAGTCTCCACCCGTGGAATTAACATGACTCATCGGCCTCATCGCCGCTGAAGCCACTCCACTGGTTTTCATTGGAGGACATCACAACCCTAGAAGACACCATCCTCAAAAATGTCCGAAATAAAGGAGAAATAAGAAGAATCAAAAGTAACGGCATGCCAGGAAACTGGTTCCTCCGGAGAAGTGGCCACTTTTTGTTGTGTCCCGAATCTCGTCTTGCGACGTACCAATCTGCATGATTCCGCTCCGTGGCATGATAGGAATCTGGTCTTATGACAGTATTTATTATTTCGGAGATGTCAATTTCCTTGAATTATTTGACATTCATATACTGATCTTTAGGGAAAATTGCATTTTAATAGGTCAGAAGGTGGGCTTTAAAATATAAATGAGATTCACGTAGGGGTAATGACGGCTTTGGCAGGTTTTGTTCTATTATTGGCAGGGGTTTTTTTGTGACTGATTATGCTCAAATTTGGCCCAAACATTCTTTGCATATCAAAGAATATTGTGGCCAAATTTCATAAAATTCGGTCGACAAAAACCCCCCTGCCAATAATAGAACAAAACTCTAAAGCCGTCTGTTCTACAACGAGATAGTCATCAATTTTCAAAGGAACTAGTTTTCCGGCCAGTCAAAACATTATTAATTAATGATGAATTCCGATGCGTTGCACGATATATTTTTAAAAATGAAGCAAAATCATGATACATACATACATAATGATACATTGTAAGATTACATCACAAAGTGTACAAAGTATCAAAAAACTTAAAGGTGCAGCCCAGTCGGGTTGTACGCAAAGGTGACGTAGGACTACGTAGCTACACGAAATGGATGGTGTTTGTCATTATGATTTGTGTCTCTTTATAAATGTTGAGCAAACTGCTTGGAGGTCATCTGAATCAAGAAGCCCAATTAGATGGACTTTGAGTCTCCAACCGTGGAATTAACATGACTCATCGGACTCATCGCCGCTGAAGCCACTCCACTGGTTTTCATTGGAGGACATCACAACCCTAGAAGACACCATCCTCAAAAATGTCCGGAATAAAGGAGAAATAAGCAGAGTCAAAAGTAGCGTGAAATCAAACGCTAATAAATTTATTTAAAACGTTTGATATTCGCCCGCGATGGAAGCGTACTTGGCAAAGCGAGGAGAACTTCAAGAATTGATTACACACAGTATCGATGATTTTCGCTAAGTCTCCACCATTTGGAATACATTTTTCAGCATTGCCACTACTACTCACGCCTTCGTCCTGCTGTGTCCACTCCTCCGTTGCGTCAAATTTCGAACCGCTCTTTGTGGAATCTCGATCAAAACGGCTCGCGCGCGCCGGACAGCATCTTTCTTGTCATGGATAAATTAAGCCCGTTAGCCCCGCCCCTTTGTGATCTGATATGAATGTAAATATAATGTGCACTCATAACGATTAATGAAGGAGCGGGGCTAATGGAATTACTTCATTAGATATAAGAAAGCTGCTTTTCGGCGCGCGCGAGCCATTTTGTTCGGGATTCCGCAGACAACGGGCCGTTCGGAGAATGACAATTTCTAAGAATCCTATGAAATTTTCTCGCAAGATTCTGAATTTGGTTATGATATGTTGGTTATCTAATATGCGTAAATAGCAATTTTAATAGCGCGTCGGAGGGAGATGATGCAGTAAATTTGAGTGGATGGAATCACTAACAGAAACCAAGTCTCTACGCCAAACGCCGATGCCACCGAAATAGTCCATTTTCGCAATTAAACCTTTCTTTTCAGAAAATGCTGGTTCTGAGAAGAACCAATTTTTTTCCCCAATGCGCCTTTCAAACTAACTGACACCACAATTTGAAATAAATTTTCAGCATCGCCACTGGCGGTGCGGGATCACAACAGTGCTATTTTTATAGCCAACCCTTTCTTGATATGAAATGCTGGTTAATTGAGGTTGAATAATCTCGCAACACAGAGCACCAAAACCAATGCGATGTATTTCCGTTGAAAATGTTACCAGCGCCTCCGTGATGATGTGTCTGCTCCGCTGCGATCGCTTTGATGCGTCCGCTCTGCGTGAAATCTTGTTCAAACTGAGGATTAGATCCAATCCCGCAAGTGATTGATTTTTGATGTCTGTGCTAGTGATGCATGTACGTGATTGGTTGGTTCACCTATTTCTAAACTTTTTTTTATCAATAATCGATAATAAATAGTTAAAAATCAGTATTTTCATATAAATACAAAGAAGCGTTGACTCATCCTTGATCGAATGGTCCAAAAAAGTTGAAAATTCATCGAGAAACGGCTGAGATAGTAAAGTTTAAAGTCTATCATATTTTCGTGACGGTCCCGCATGTCCCGTTTTGCAAAAGAGTTTTCCTCGTTTTTTAATCGAAATGTTCGGAAAAAAACACATCGCGCTAAAAGTTTTAAAGCTTCTGAAATGAGTAAATGACCATTGAATCAAACTCCAAAGGGATAACATTCTGCGTGTTTTAACAATCGAATCTGCTGTCATAAGACGAGTTTAATACTTTCCATCTAATTCCACCACGTTGTAATCTTTGAAGATACGTATTTCGACCTCAAGTGTGAGGCCGTCTTCAGTGTCTCGTACTTGACTCACAGTTGAGCTCATTTTACGGCAGTTGACGACATTCCACTAAAAGAGCATACATATTTTTTCTCAATCAAATCTGATTTGTCATAGTTCAGTAAGGTTTTTGTGTATAATTACGATAAACGTGTGCAACAAACATATTGATTTACTTTCGCCTGATGAAACTTGTCACTTGTCTACCGCCTCTTTGACTATTGAACCATACACGGATAAGGTGTCTTAAGTAAAGAAACATACATCTCTGATCTGAACCTGGCTGGGTTTGAAATCCTTAATGTGCCACAAAACAGTAAATAAGATTCACTTGTACTCACTTGGCAATCGACTCAAATATTTAACAGAACCGCTGATTCCCATTCATTCCTCTACCTATCATTCATCTCTAACATGCGATATGTCGGAAACATAAATCCTGTCTCATCTACTATTCCCAACATTCACAACTCAACCATCGTGCGTACCTTCGTTTACTCTCATTTCAAGGTGTATTCAAATCTCAACCGTTGAACCGGTCCCGGGAGTGCCCTTTGATTTGCAATCATACGTTACCCCTACATTAGACGTACACACACCGTTCGTGTGCAGACACATCTCCGAGGTTGTAGGGACGTACCAACAGAATGTAGGTTAGGTACCTCAAGCGTGCATCAAGGGAGATGTCACCGCACACCGGGCAAGGTGGTACAAATCGCGAGAAACATGATAGAATTACATTTCACGCTCCACCGACAATAATACGTACACAACCATCCACCGGTAGCGGTAACTCGAGTGACTTCACCTGTATTACGTACGACTGTGACTAGGACTACACGACTGGATGTGTCTTTTCCGGTCCGTGCCTCCGATGAAGAGAGCAGAACGAGCCCGGTTTCCTTTTCCGTTCTTTCAATCTCGATGGGAAAATCCCGTGGCTCCATTTTGCAATCCCGGTTAGGGTTGGCTGGTGTCGTGTCTCGCTGTTGTATTGTGAGTATTGAAAGCGTATAGATAGGGGAAAAAAGTGCGGTTCAGAATGAGAGTCTATTGAAAAGAAAATCCTCGTCAGACAGTCGACATGGAAGCTATTAGGCTGTACAATGTACAATGGGATGTGGAACTTTTTGGAAAATGAATGTTGGTTTATGGTTCGAGCGGCGTGATCAGCGAGTCAGCTGAAAGGTAGTTATTCTCGGCGAACCAAAGCTAAAATCAATCATCATAGAAGCTCCGCACAAATAGAAGTTAATCGATTTATTTGAAATTTCAAAGGTTTTTTTGTTGAAATAAATTTATTTCGATAATAAATTTATTGCAGGTAAGTGAATTGAAATTTCTCGGTAATATAGAATTTCATGTATAAAAACTTTAATTAACTAGAAATTTTACCATTGAAGATAAGAATCGTTAGGTAGATTTTAAATTTCAATCGACCCTTACTCTATTATATGCTCATTTACTATAACTCCGATGATCCAATATACAACAGATCATCATGATTATAACCCCATCGTCAGTAATTATTTAGCCATGCTTGCAGTAAATAATAAACTCGTCCAAATTAAAACCATAAATTACTTCCTGACAAGCTGCACTCAGCACTTTCCGTCTTATGCACTGACCTGGAAGATATCATCCACCATGGCGTCGGCCGGCGACGCGGCGCGACCTAGAGAGAGAGAGAACTGCAACCAGATCCAGAGCCATTGAGCATCCACGGTTTCGTTCAAGATGTTCTGCCCTCGTTCCATCCCGGCAGCCATAAGACATAATTTTCACCTTCGTTAGCCTTGTCCATAAATAAAAGCTTATAAACTATGCAACTCATTCTTTTTACGGTTTCCAACGCGACGCACCCGTCGCCGGTCAGGACCGCGCGCGTAGTGAAGGTGAGGCCAGCCTGGGTGGGGAGAGTGTATTCGAGCCAACAACACCCACTCATCTGACTTTCATCTCAACAACAACCCACCGTTCGGAACTAGGAATAGCACAAACACTGACTGTGAGGTTGGTTGCAACATGGAACAAAGTATGTACTATGTAGCGCGAACGAACCTACGCTGTATTTTCATTTTCTTTCTCTTGTTTGGAAATGCACTGCAGTCCTTGGATTTTTCTCCTTTCACCAAGAACAGCAGCAGTAATTCTTACCAACTTATTTCCTATCGTGACTGCCTTGTTCTTAGATGGGATAATCCCATATTTGGATGGTAATTTTTCATTTTGTATAAAAACAGATGGATGGTGGATAATTACGACATGTTGATTGTATGCAATTGTTGATGAAAAAAATCATCTATATATGCAAACATAAGAAACCGGTGGAAACACGATTGAATTCGTAATGAATCTTTGAAGAATTTCAAATGGATTTTTCAATAGGTTATTCACGATCTTGATTCCAGTCTCAAACAAAAATAACAAAAGCATGAGGATTACTACTCCTGGCCACGCCCATCTTCACCGTAACTAGGGAGAGGAAGGAAGTGTTGATGTGGTACTTACTTAACGAGAAGTCACCGACTTAGCGACACCCTCATAAATACCACGGAGTTGGATAATGAGGAAGGTATTCGTTGGGTCAGGATTTGCCTGTAGCTGGCAATGTAACCGTGGTTGATTTTACCCCGTAACACACCATGTAAAGGTGTCTACCCACCGTTACGGGTAGTCGGTTCTCCAGATAGCCTTACGAGCTGAAACTAGCTAGCTCACGGGAGGGTATTCTACCGGGTCGTTACGCTACTTCAATCATCCCTCAAGGTGAGGATGATTCGGTTTTTCGCAGGAGGGAACTATAAACGGAGCCGTCATAAAAAGCGCTAATGTGGTAGGATGGGCAAAGCTATTTGATGTAGAAAGGGGGGGGGTATCTATACACACAGTGATTCCAGAAGGACGAGGCTTGGTGATCCTTTTGTGAATCCGGGAAGACGATACAAAAGAAAATGATGAAAGACCGGAGCTGCACTTTCTTGTAGAATGCTACACCTGAGGCTAATATAATTAATTCAAGAGTACTCGCGCTTGGTTTGGTGTTTTCTGTTGGAGAGATGTGGCCGATCAAGCGTGATCTGGCCGGCTCGGCGTTCGTCGTGGATCGGTTGTTGATCACCTGGTGGGACGAGTGTTTGCTTGGGAATATGGCTTGAAGATGGCGGCCTACGTTCGGCAAACGGCAATCCCGCGTGCTCGAAATCAATGGCGGCACGGACCGAAAGTCTCAGGTATCCAAATCGTCGGGATCGATACGGCCAGCGCACGAGCACTAGTTGTTCCTTTCCGGAACACTTCACCACTGCACTGACGAGAACTTTGAAAAAAGGTATAAAAGAAAAAGGTCCCTTTGGCATGGACCTTTTTCTCGGTGACTTTTAATTTGTTTGTTACTGTCGTTTTTCTGTTCTTGTGTTGTTTTACAGGATTTTAACGTACTAACAGCTTTTAATCTACACAAAACCGTACTACTTTACTATTACAACAACTAGTTTTAACGACTAACAGATCCTTCTATTATTTACACACGCGCGCACTACTACTTCTTTCAAGGATCACTGGTTTTACAAAAGAGAAAGATTCCACGCTTTCCGCCTCTTTTATAGTCCCTTTTTACATAAATTATGTTCTATGCTTTTAAGTTTGCCCATCCTGTTGCATTGAGCACCCTCTATAAGCTCAAATGGTACAGGGCTGTGCTTATTTTGCCCGAACTCAAACTGTTCGAACGTCTATCGCATCTGGTCACACTTGGTATGACGTGAAAGTGGAACTCGCACTCCCTCGTGAGGTCATCCTCGACCAGTGAGTGTGACAGCTCCGAGGTGTAATCTTTGGAAAGGTCGTAACGGGAGGGATTTGTGACGGAAATTCACTTGTGGTGGAGAAACAAGTCCATATTGGACCGAACAGTTACAGAGCAAATACGTAGGGCTACCAATCCGGAGATGACGAGTTCGATTGTAGGTCCGGTTTAGGATGTTTTAGGATGGGAAATATTCTCAATTCCCTGGGCATAGTGCAGCGGTTCCACACCTTATTCTTGAGAGGTACCCCTTCGAACTTCTCATTTATTGAGGTACTCCCCTTTTTTCGCATTAAATTAAAATAAGCATAACTCATAAGGTATATAAAAAACGAACTCGAAAACTAACGGAAGACATGGCTCTCCAAAAACTTCTCTGAAATTGTTGTTATTCTGTGACACTTTCCAAAGACTCTAAAGAAAACATTTGCAGACTATCAAGCCTTTTGAAAAAAGGCTTCAAGGCCTCTTGAAAGGAGGCTTCCGAGCCTCTTGACAGAAGGCTTCCGAGCCTCTTGAAAGGAGGCTTTCGAGCCTTTTGAAATGAGGCTTCCGAGTCTCTTGAAAGGAGGCTTCCGAGCCGCTTGAAAGCTGAGGCTTCCGAGCCTCTTGAAAGCTGAGGCTTTCGATCCTCTTTCAAGAGGTTTCCGAGCCTCTTGAAAGGTGAGGCTTCCGAGCCTCTTGAAAAGAGGCTTCCGAGCCTCTTGAAAGGAGGCTTCTGAGCCTCTTGAAAAGAGGCTTCCGAGCCTCTTGAAAGGAGGCTTCCGAGCCTTTGAAAGGAGGCTTCCGAGCCTCTTGAAAGGAGGCTTCCGAGCCTCTTGAAAGGAGGCTTCCGAGCCTCTTGAAAGGATGCTTCCTAGCCTCTTGAAAGGAGGCTTCCGAGCCTCTTGAAAGGAGGCTTCCGAGCTTCTTGAAAGGTGGCTTCCGAGCCTTTTGAACGAAGGGCCTCGAGCCTCTTGAAAGGATGCTTCCTAGCCTCTTTAAAAAGGTTATCCGAGCCTCTTGAAGGGAGGATTCCGATCTTCTTGAAATGGGGCTTCCGAGCCGTTAACACAATTATCAAATATTATCAATAAGTTTCAATTTGAAAAACATCAGCCATTACTCAATTTTGCTCGAGGTACACCAGGTTGAGAACCAATGGTAAGTGTATCGATTATACTTGCCAGTTTCCACACAAGATACATGCTCAAGCAATGGGGGACATAAAAAAGGCTTTCAAATAATAACTGAGGAAATGGGAATAGAAGAAGTAAGGGTAAGTAAATTCTGGGTTCGCCGTAGTTCATCTTTTGCCGCCACACACCATTTTCTTGCACACCTCCAAATATGGTCCTAAGCACGTGTCTCTCGTTTACCCCGCATGTTTGCAAGCCCTCCTCGAGCATATTTCAAGTCTCATGTCCGTAGAGGAACATCGGTCTTATGAGCGTTCTGTACATGATTGATACAGATATGTACATACATTTGGTGCGGGTGTGAATCTTCTTTGGCCGCAGTTTCTTCTGGAGCCCATTGCAGTCTCGACTTTCACAGATGCTGCGCCTTCGTGGCCTTGCGGATAGCGACGTCTATGGTTTTTTTTTTTTTTTTTATAGAAGGATTAAGGCAAATCTGCAAACAGACACCTGAAATTATCACTCAGGGAGTGGGGTTGACTGAAAGCCGACCCACTAAACCCACCCACGTAGCGGATGTGTTACCCTCTCTGCTAAATTAGCAGTGCTAATGCCCTGATCCCCCCAGGAACTGCCTCCCAGCATTACTTCTGGGGATAGGAAGCCTACATCAGATTGAAACGGATTGGACTAGTCATCAACACGTCGAAGACGAAGTACATGATCAGAAGAGGCTCTAGAGAGAACAACGTAAGCCACACACCACGAGTTTGTAATGGTGGTGGCGAAATCGAGGTGGTGGAGGTTTTCGAAGAATTCGTGTACTTGGGCTCACTGGTGATAGCCGATAGCGATACCAGCAGAGAAATTCGGAGACGCGTAATGGCAGGAAATCGTACGTACTTTGGACTCCGCAAAATGGTCCGATCGAATAGAGTTCGCCGCCGTACCAAACTGCAAAACGCAGATTAGACCGGTAGTTCTCTACGGACACGAGACCTGGACGATGCTCGTGGAGGATCGAAGCGCACTGGGAGTTTTTGAAAGGAAAGTGCTTCGTACCATCTATGGTGGGGTGCAGATAACGGACGTTACGTGGAGGAGGCGAATAAACCACTAGTTGCATGAGCTACTGCATATTCAAATAAATCAAAATACTATGTTATTACGATATCTGAATCTTCTAATGAGTGTTTTCCAGGTTATTTTGAGAACTATTCAGCAGCATATAAACATAAAAGCATATGGAGACGCATGGTAGATTTATGAGATTTACCTTGTGACTATTTTTTTTTTTAAATAATGAATGAATAATTAAATCATGGGAAACCTGAACCTAACTGCATGTTTAGAAGTACATGTTCTTCGTTAACATGTCGAATAGTTCAATGAAGAAATTATTAGAATTATGATTTCAAACAGCAGGCTCCCGGGCGTCTTTAAGCGATTTCCACAATTCTTCTACGGTTGTCTTATCCACATAATCTAGTTTCCTGTAATTTGATGATTCGTTATGTTTCTTAAGATTCTCATTTTTTCTTGCTAGATCATCTGGAGCACAGATGCTGTCATTCAAAATGTGGAAAATTTCGATTTACCAAATTCAATGTGAGTAAAATTTATCGATTAAGAAGAACTTCAAAACGGAAATCAACCTAGCTTGTCGATGCAAGCCTAAACAGTCCATGAAGCCGTTGCCTATTAAATGCAGTTCAAGTTGGTGTGATGCAGATGTTCTAGGTTCTCCAAATTGTTTTGAAATTCAGACTAATTGATCTACAAGGTCAACTAAACATGGTATCTAATCGGAATCAACCCAGCATGTCCAAACAAGTCCTTAGAGTCCTAGTTTGATGCAGATGTTCTAGGTTCTCCAAATTATTTTGGAGTTCAAAATAATTAGTCTGTATATATAGATATATCAGCTTCCACACTGATATTCTTCCCTCCCCCTTCATACGGGAGCTTGGCAGAAGGAAGGTCGTGTGATATGTGCCATCACAAATATTGCCCTCCGCTCGCTTTCAAATCGACTTCTATAAAAACATTCTTCATGCCTGCTGTATCCTAACGGAACTATCAATTCTATACTTTCGCCTCTAATTCTATCATGAACATGTGCGTCTAAGTTTGGAAGATGATATTAGCATTTTCATATCATAGTCTATTAGGTCAAATCCACCTGGTATCTGTTCATCACTTTGAAACATGAATATTAACAATTATCTGTAAATATTATTATTTTTTACAGAATACATGAAAATTTCACATAAAATGCTCTTTGATGCTTATTTGACACAAAAATTTCTTAAACTTCGAGATTTTACTAGTATAATATATTTTTTGCCCTTCTGTGCATCCACAGTGAAGAGATAAACACAATATTATAACAATGTCTTAAAGATGAAATAACAAAAAATATGAAAATTCGTGGTAAATGGACACAACGATCTCAATAATTACATACAGAAGTGCTCCACGGCCATGAAACAGTACTAACTGATTTCCTTGCAAATTTTCCTTTTGAATAAGCCCTCGATCTCTTCTATAAGTTGTCTGTAAAGAAATTTATCAATTTCTTCCACCTTTGACATTACATTCCTTTGGAAATAGCATTTCCAGCTGCTGCGCGTAGATATGGACCAGTTTACCGTCCTTTATCCACCCAATGTTTAGCTGTGGTGTCCACCTTAGACGCGTGTTGTAAACCGGCAAGAGCTTTAAAAGCAGGCATTTTGCAACGAAATTGTGATTGTGCAAAGGAAACATTTCATGATTAACTTATATGAAGATATTATATAACAATATTATTTCATAGAAAGAAAATAACAAATGAAGTTGAAAAGACATTAAGGACTGTTGTTTCAGATGCGAAGAATCAATAAGTTGAATGTCTAAAATCACAAAGCGGTCCAATTACATTTTAGGATCCCAAATACTACTCGATTCGGTTTTGTCATATTCGTCACAAAAACTTATTTACGACAAATGTGTTGCTCACGAAGAAAGTATCTTGAGTACGTGAAAATTAACATATTTTCCCAGAGCACAACTCGAGTCACTCGCATTCATTTCATTCAACTGAACTCATTCTTCCCATAAATATGTTAAACTCGTTCAGCCAAATGCATACCATTCTAAAAATAATTCTATTTGGTCTCTCTTGCTGTTACAGTAGAGAGCTTCATTCACATAAATATTCCAACAATTCTTCTCTATTCAAGCATTAGGCCCTGTGACAGACGCCGGCGACGACGACGATGTGGGCATCGTTGACAAAGAAGAATGATAGAGCACAAGAGGCTTTTCCGACTGACACACATGTTTGTCCGTCCGTCAGCCAGCATGGACTACGACTTAAGCCTTGGTATACAGACGGAAGTGATCTAAAGCGTAGCAACGGAGCATAAAGGACCAACTTATAACAATATTCGGAGTGTATACAAATTATAGTTTTTACAAATATAAATACATTAGAGTTCAAAAAGTTCAATAAGATCGAATCAAATTATGGAACAAGCATGGTGGAACACCGATAATTCAAACTGAATTAAATCTAAATGAAAGAACTTAAGATATTTTGGTGGTTGAACTATTATTGGGAACGAAAAAGCTGATGTAGTATGTACTGGACCATCTCCCCCTGTTCGAAGGCAACCTGAAAGCTCTTTTCGGGGACGATCCTCTTCCTAAACATTGAACCGAACTGTACAAAAGAAAATAATGAAACCAGATAAAAGAAAAAAAAAAGTTCAGCTTCCTACATTTCGTTTCTCCGACTGACTGTACCCAAACGCTCACATACGCATGCACACAAACAAACCCACGTGGTCTTCGGACAAAATCCAGCTTTATGTATGCTTATTTTACGATCTAATGTAGATTTATTCCCCACCCTGGCAGTAAAATGGAAAGTTGCATCAAATGAGTACTTTTCGTCGTCCTTCAGAAGGGAGGGGGGCTTCCTCTTCGTAAGCTTTGATGGACGCTCTAAATGGAACGGTTTTTCTATAGCAAAGGAAAACGTTGTTGGGGCATAAATATGCGCTTAGAGCACGGAACGCTTATCCGCACGATTACATTCACTTTGTTCCCTCCCATTTGGCATCGTGTCAGCCGTTATTCTTGACCTTGCCAGGGATACGCGATTGTTTCCGGATCGTTTTCAATCTGATCGGCATCAATTACGTGTCCTCGGAATCAAGGTGCACCCAATTTGATTGGTTTTTGGAATGGTGAGGTTTTTTTATTTGTTTTGCCTCTGGTTTGGTATTACGATATGTTTTCGTACATTGTTGTTTGATGAGCATATCGCCTCTGGCAAATGAATTATAATTCCAATTAGAATTTATTGATAAAGTTTAATTTTTGATTCTAGATTTTTGTTTTGTACATAATATGCATGGTGATCAATAAATCAAAGCCTGGCTAATGTTGCCTACCAGAGGCACGGAAGCCTCCTTTCAAGAGGCACGGAAGCCTCCTTTCAAGAGGCACGGAAGCCTCCTTTCAAGAGGCACGGAAGCCTCCTTTCAAGAGGCACGGAAGCCTCCTTTCAAGAGGCACGGAAGCCTCCTTTCAAGAGGCACGGAAGGCTCCTTCAAGAGACTCGGAAGCCTCCTTTCAAGAGGCTCGGAAGCCTCCTTTCAAGAGGCTCGGAAGCCTCCTTTCAAGAGGCACGGAAGCCTCCTTCAAGAGGGCACGGAAGCCTCCTTTCAGAGCGGCACGGAAGCCTCCTTTCAGAGCGGCACGGAAGCCTCCTTTCAGAGCGGCACGGAAGCCTCCTTTCAGAGCGGCACGGAAGCCTCCTTTCAGAGCGGCACGGAAGCCTCCTTTCAGAGCGGCACGGAAGCCTCCTTTCAAGAGCGGCACGGAAGCCTCCTTTCAAGAGGCTCGGAAGCCTCCTTTAAAGAGGCTCGGAAGCCTCCTTTCAAGAGGCACGGAAGCCTCCTTTCAAGAGGCACGGAAGCCTCCTTTCAAGAGGCACGGAAGGCTCCTTCAAGAGACTCGGAAGCCTCCTTTCAAGAGACTCGGAAGCCTCCTTTCAAGAGACTCGGAAGCCTCCTTTCAAGAGACTCGGAAGCCTCCTTTCAAGAGGCACGGAAGCCTCCTTTCAAGAGGCACGGAAGCCTCCTTTCAAGAGGCACGGAAGCCTCCTTTCAAGAGGCCCGGAAGCCTCCTTTCAAGAGGCACGGAAGCCTCCTTTCAAGAGGCAAGGAGGCCTCCTTTCAAGAGGCTCAGGCCTCCTTTCAAGAGGCTCAGAAGCCTCCTTTCAAGAGGCTCGAAGCCTCCTTTCAAGAGGCCTCCAGAAGCCTCCTTTCAAGAGGCTCCAGCCTCCTTTCAAGAGGCTCGGAAGCCTCCTTTCAAGAGGCACGGAAGCCTCCTTTCAAGAGGCTCACGGAAGCCTCCTTTCAAGAGGCACGGAAGCCTCCTTTCAAGAGGCACGGAAGCCTCCTTTCAAGAGGCACGGAAGCCTCCTTTCAAGAGGCACAGAAGCCTCCTTCAAGAGGCACGGAAGCCTCCTTTCAAGAGGCACGGAAGCCTCCTTTCAAGAGGGGCACGGAAGCCTCCTTTCAAGAGGCACGGAAGCCTCCTTTCAAGAGGCACGGAAGCCTCCTTTCAAGAGGCACGGAAGCCTCCTTTCAAGAGGCACGGAAGCCTCCTTTCAAGAGGCACGGAAGCCTCCTTTCAAGAGGCACGGAAGCCTCCCTTCAAGAGGCACGGAAGCCTCCTTTCAAGAGGCACGGAAGCCTCCTTTCAAGAGGCACGGAAGCCTCCTTTCAAGAGGCACGGAAGCCTCCTTTCAAGAGGCACGGAAGCCTCCTTTCAAGAGGCACGGAAGCCTCCTTTCAAGAGGCACGGCCTCCTTTCAAGAGGCACGGAAGCCTCCTTTCAAGAGGCACGGAAGCCTCCTTTCAAGAGGCACGGAAGCCTCCTTTCAAGAGGCACGGAAGCCTCCTTTCAAGAGGCACGGAAGCCTCCTTTCAAGAGGCACGGAAGCCTCCTTTCAAGAGGCACGGAAACCTCCTTTCAAGAGGCACGGAAACCTCCTTTCAAGAGGCACGGAAGCCTCCTTTCAAGAGGCACGGAAGCCTCCTTTCAAGAGGCACGGAAGCCTCCTTTCAAGAGGCACGGAAGCCTCCTTTCAAGAGGCACGGAAGCCTCCTTTCAAGAGGCACGGAAGCCTCCTTTCAAGAGGCACGGAAGCCTCCTTTCAAGAGGCACGGAAGCCTCCTTTCAAGAGGCACGGAAGCCTCCTTTCAAGAGGCACGGAAGCCTCCTTTCAAGAGGCACGGAAGCCTCCTTTCAAGAGGCACGGAAGCCTCCTTTCAAGAGGCACGAAAGCCTCCTTTCAAGAGGCACGAAAGCCTCCTTTCAAGAGGCACGGAAGCCTCCTTTCAAGAGGCACGGAAGCCTCCTTTCAAGAGGCACGGAAGCCTCCTTTCAAGAGGCACGGAAGCCTCCTTTCAAGAGGCACGGAAGCCTCCTTTCAAGAGGCACGGAAGCCTCCTTTCAAGAGGCACGTAAGCCTCCTTTCAAGAGGCACGGAAGCCTCCTTTCAAGAGGCACGGAAGCCTCCTTTCAAGAGGCACGGAAGCCTCCTTTCAAGAGGCACGGAAGCCTCCTTTCAAGAGGCACGGAAGCCTCCTTTCAAGAGGCGCGTGTGGTACATCTCGATATCCATCGTCCGAATTGGAGTTGAACCGCGTGTGCCAAAAAGTCGGGATCGGAACGGGAACGTGCTTACGCTCCAAAAATCGTATATTGATTACACCTAGATTCGAACTGCTGACCTCTGGGGTGGAAAGCGCTTGCTGTACCACAGCACGGAAGCCTCCTTTCAAGAGGCACGGAAGCCTCCTTTCAAGAGGCACGGAAGCCTCCTTTCAAGAGGCTCGGAAGCCTCCTTTCAAGAGGCTCGGAAGCCTCCTTTCAAGAGGCTTGGAAGCCTCCTTTCAAGAGGCTCGGAAGCCTCCTTTCAAGAGGCTCGGAAGCCTCCTTTCAAGAGGCTCGGAAGCCTCCTTTCAAGAGGCACGGAAGCCTCCTTTCAAGAGGCACGGAAGCCTCCTTTCAAGAGGCACGGAAGCCTCCTTTCAAGAGGCACGGAAGCCACCTTTCAAGAGGCACGGAAGCCTCCTTTCAAGAGGCACGGAAGCCTCCTTTCAAGAGGCACGGAAGCCTCCTTTCAAGAGGCACGGAAGCCTCCTTTCAAGAGGCTCGAAAGCCGCCTTTCAAGAGGCTCGGAAGCCTGCTTTCAAGAGGCTAGGAAACTTCCTTTTAAGAGGCTGAGAAGCTTAAAAATCTTGTAGGAAGCTTGATGTACAACTTGATAAACCACTTCTTGGATAGATATGATGTGAATGATAGAGAGCTATCTATCCCGTTAGTTTTCAGGCTCGTTTTTCTTATGAGTTACGCTTATTTTCACTACAGGCGATAAAAATATGGGTTATCTAAATGATTGCAAAAGTTCGAAGGGGTACTTCTTAAGGAAAAAGGTTGAGAATCGCTGATCTGGACCAACACATGGTACATGGAACAATAAAATTTGCAGAAGTAATTTATTGCTTTTCAAGCATTCGCATGTTAAAAAACAAATTCAAACAACGTTTGCTTTGTATTTATGTTTTCTGTAAGCACTCACTGGCATTCGTGGGACATCATCGCAATATAAATGGCATATTGATTAGTTATTGGTCCTGTTAAAAGGGATTTTTCGGTTTGGGAGTTTTCAGAACTTCGCTGGAAGTAGGATATTACACCCGATTCTTTTTTTTACCAGGGGATACGTTCCGTGTAAAAAAAGTTTTCAGTTCAAAATTTGAATATCCGTGTAAAAAAGTTTTATGATTTCTCGAAAAATCATACAAAATGGAGCAACTTTGCAAAAATTTTGTATGGGATTTTTTTACACGGCCGTGTAAAAATAATCCGTGTAAAAACAGAATCGGGTGTATTGTGCTTGCCAGACAATATATAGCTTATGAATAGCGAATGCACTAAAGATCTTCTAACATTTCCTACACATTAGCATCCGTATATACGAGTTATTCCCCTAATGGATATTAGCTCTATAAAGGATTAGGATTAGGATTAGGACCAATTCCAGAGTTGCATGAATCGCTTCGACGATGAACATACCAAAAACACCTCAAATGTAAAAAAGTAATCCGCATATAAAATAATGTCAATTGATTGAATTCGTGCGTATTTATTTTCTACACTTGATAATTATTTGATATCAAGATAAGAAAAACTGATTTGGCTTGCTTTTTCTCACAGTACCGAGGCACCACCCCAATATCATATCATGCTTCTTCCATAATTCCGTCTTCTGCTCATCACTTTCAACCCAAAAATTCGAAGCGGTCACAAAGCTAGACGGAATAATTTTTCAATCTTTTTTGCCTCCCTCCTAGTGAACCGGTTTTATTGGAGTCAGATGCAAAAAAAAAAACATCCGAAAAAGCGGCGGGCGTCGGTAATCGTTCGCGCGGATGAAGGCCTGCACGATTTTGCCCATACTGGCGACGTTGTTCGCCGGAAAATGACAGCCAAAGCAGAAGACGCGACGGATCCCGTAATAAAATGCTTCCGTTTTATTGGAACTCTTTTTTCATTCTTTTCTTGGAATTGTCTATTTATTTTGCCTCATTAATATGAAAAGCTTAAACAAGTTTATTTTAAATGGAATTTCCTGCCGGAGAGTGTACAGTGTGTGCTGTTGAATAATATGGAATATAGGTTTGGTATGTTCCTCTAAAATACTTTGCGCTTCTGTGAAGAATTATTCACGTACTGTTCATCTATATATTCACCAGATGTGTAATTACAAATATGGTTAGAATAACCGGAACGTCCGTATCAGTGATAAGTTTTCCAACTTTGTCTTAGAGAAGTGCGGGCTTTACTGAACAAGCTTTTTTAAACCGAGAAGGAGTCAAACTCCGCGAATATTTCTGATTTCTGATGAATCTGGACGAGGTCTTCCACCAACAATGTAGCAATTAATAGGAAAATATATTTGGTTTCATCTCGTTAAAAGCTAGTTTTTGTTGACGACTGTTTCGACACGGAACGAACTGTTTTCACGGAACGAAATTATAGAATCAAACTTTGACGTTTCACTGAATTTCGTTTCAAATCACCTGAAGCGACATTTTACGGAATATCGCATATCCTTAGTGGGTTTCTCTGTTTCTAAATTCCATTATTGCCACTTTGATTTCTAGGTCGATCAATTTGTAGTGGCACTTTTTGTAGTTACGAGACATTTTGATCTCAGACAACTTCAAGAAACAAGGCTGGTCAAGGACACAACTAGAACACGTTATTTTTTTATTCCAAATTATTGAAAAAAATCCAACCAACAAAGCAAAAGAGAATTCTCAACAGCTTTCGCTCAACGAAAATCGCATCCTAATTAATCGTTTCAAGAATCTTAGTAATATTTTTTTATACAGGTTGCGATTTTCTAGACATGATCATTAAACTTCTCTGAGGCCATCACTGAAACGTGCAGTGCCACATAGTAGCCTGAATCTGCCCTGCTACGTCAGGAGCAGCAATGTTTCCTGTTGAGTAGTTCAACAATTAGCGCCAGAAAACTAATAGATTAAAGTAGATGATTAATTATTGGAATGAATCATTGAAATGCGGTTTTCGTTGAGTAAAATCTCTTGAGTATTGCATTTAGGTAATGTGGGTTATTTTTTCACCTGCTTTCAGTGGGGATGTGCTATAATCAGTACAACGGGAAATTTGATTTCCCCATACTAATTTGCATGAAAACTTGAAACGGCGTGTGCTAAGTTAATTTTTATCCAAATCAGCACTGTTAACTATCAAAGCAACCATTTGAAGATTTGACATAATCATAGTAAGCAAGTACATTGTACATAGAGCAGCCAGGCAGCCAGTACACAGAATCCACGAGGTTGCTGTCTCGAATCACAAACATCATTCTTCTATCATAATTCTAGAATGTTCCAAACTTCATTTTGGGGGGCTAAAAAAGAAATACATTCAGTATTGTACTACCAGGCTAATGGTTAGTTTCGCCAGTTAAGTAAAATGAATTAGTGCTAAAAGGAAACCAGTCCTCTTTCTTGAGTGGAAAGACCAACATCCACTACGTTTCGGACATTGGACAATAATTCGTCGCGAAAAGTCAACACTTGTCGTTGGAATCACGTGCGTCCGTTGCGTTGAAACCTGTGAGAAATGGAATGTCTCCTCTAAATCACACGCCGAAATCCAATAAATAGAAGAATAAGAAAGAGGAATACATGGATGCAGCCAAAAATCTCATCCGCCAGCTTGGCTAAATCAAGCGAAAGGTCATGGCCATCACTCGATCCTTGGAGGAAGCGGAGGACGACCCCACCAAAATAAGTGCATCTCTGTTGAAAGTGTTTTTTTTTTAAGAAATTGGAATTGCATTAACAAGAGTACGAAGCAGTACACCGTGAAATTTTGACATTATTCCCGTCCCCGAAACTGGAAGAGCAAGACGAAATGCAAGCATCGAGGTGCTTGGCAGCACCGAGGTGCTTGGCAGAATCGAACGTCTCTCCGAGCTAATTGTTAAACCAGGTACTTCTTCATCTAGAGCCAGTAGTTCCCAGGTAATTATCCAACAGCAGTCACTAAAAGCTTCCAGTTCCTAGTTTCGATGGGAAGGTGGAGAATTGGCCGAAATTCCGAACGATGTTCGAAGACGTCGTTGTACGTAGTAACGATTCCGAGGCAATGAAATTGCACATCTTGATAAGGCCCTCATCTGTGATACTTCTGGAAGACCAATTCGAAACCTCCCGTGTAATTGCTGATACGCATTTAGCAGGTTTGCTGGAACTGAAGCCTATTGCAAAGCGAAACCACAAGGATTTGTTGGAGTTACTGAAGACTGTCAATCGACGCGTAGGCGGCTTGGTATATCAAGGCATCGTGGTGGATGCAATGTTCGGACTTCTTTTGACAAAGAAAAATAAAATTCCTGAATGTCAGGTTAATTAATTTTAAATCGTCTAGCGGGAAACCTTCTAGCCAAAGCGCATTCCTCGCTACCAAATCACCATTCTGTTTGATGTGCAATGGAGAACACCGTCATTTAGAGTGCCCACACTTCAACAAGTGGTCACCAATGGAACGCAGCGTAAAGGTAAAGGAGTTGAATTTGTGTTTTCGATTGCTTTCGATTCCGGCATCAATCCGCCGTTTGTTCATCAAAAAAGACCTGCTCGAGATGTCAACGAAAGCACCACACTCATCTATATGAAAAACCGAAGCAAGTACCAGTAGAACTAGATACAACCATTCAACCATCATTATCAAAAATCATTATCGAAAACTGCTGCTCCTAACAATCATGTCATGGAAACCAAAACCGCTATGCTCATGACAGCCGTAGTGATTCTGAAGGATCTCTGCAACCGGAAGGTGCCTTGCCGAGTGCTGTTAGATTCCGGTTCTCAGGTAAGCTTTATTTCGAAGCCCATGGCTGACCGTCTCTCCGTGCGAAGAATTCCAACGCTTGTTCCTGTTACTGGAGTTGGAGCAGCTAAGACCTGTGCCCGCGAGAACAATTTCGTAGCAGTCGAATCCAGATACTCGGATTCCACTCGCCTCGTGATTCAAAAGGCGACAGGTGTTACTCCCACAATCCGCATAGATGTGTTCACATGGCCATTACCAGCAAGCATTTTCCTAGCTGATCCCCAAATTCATTCGCCTGGACAAATCGACTTGTTGCTTGGAGTATCCCACTTCCTATGCCTTCTCAAGTTAGAAAGAATTCAATTGCAAGCAGGATTACCAGATCTGCAAGAACCACACTTTGGATGGGTGATTACTGGAGACGTCGAGGAGCTAGTAAATGAACAACAGAGCCACACCACCATCACCACAACGCTTTCTGAAACTATGAAAAAGTTTTGGGAAATTGAAGAAATAGGCGATGCCGATCAACCCACGGACGCAGAAGAATGTGAGGAGATTTTCCAAGTTACTTATTACCGAGATGAATCCGGAAGGTTTGTTGTGTCCTTATCTTTCCGTGAATATCCGCCCCCGCTGAACAACAACCGCAAATTGGTGCTGCGTCGAATCCTCTCCTTAGAAAGACGAATTAAGCTACAATACAGAAAATTCATCAACGAATACGAAGCCTTGGGCCACTGCCAAGTTATAAATAAAGAACTCGATAACCCTCATCAAGTCCGTTAGTATGTGCCCCACCATGCAGTTTTACGTTCAACAAGCACAAGCACAAAACTCCGTGTATTTGATTCGTCAGCAAAAGCATCATTAGCCGATGTTGCTCTAAACCAGTACCTCTTAAGAGATACCCCTTGGAACTTTTGCATTAATTGAGGTACCCCTATTTTTTTTTTCTGTGAATGAAAATAAGCATAACTTAAAGGAAATATGGAAAATAGACCTTAAAACTAACGGGATATGTGGCTCTCCATGAAGTTGGCTCAAATTTTCATTATTCCGTGAAACTTCCCTAAACAAGTTTAGTTTATACATCAAGCTTCCCACAAGGAAGGTTCCGAACCACTTGAAAGGAGGCTTACGAGCTGCTTGGAAAGAGGCTTCCGAGAAGCGTAGAAAGAGGCTAACAGCTTCCTACAGGACTTTTATGTCTATTGAGGGCTTCCGGGCCTCTTGAAGGAGGCTTCCGGACCTCTTGAAAGGAGGCTTCCGGCCCTCTTTAAAGGAGGCTTCCGGGCCTCTTGAAAGGAGGCTTCCGGCCCTCTTGAAAGGAGGCTTCCAGGCCACTTGCAAAGGGGCTTCCTGCCCTCTTGAACGGAGGCTTCGGGCCTCTTGAAAGCAGGCTTCAGGTCTCTTGAAAGGAGGCTTCCGGGCCTCTTGAAAGGAGGCTTCCGGGCCTCTTGAAAGGAGGCTTCCGGGCCTCTTGAAAGGAGGCTTCCGGGCCTCTTGAAAGGAGGCTTCCGGGCCTCTTGAAAGGAGGCTTCCGGGCCTCTTGAAAGTAGGCTTCCGGGCCATCTGAAAGTAGGCTTCTGGGCCTCTTGAAAGAAGGCTTCCGGATCTCTTGAAAGGAGGCCTCCGAGCCTCTTGAAAGGAGGCTTCCGAGCCTCTTGAAAGGAGGCTTCCGAGCCTCTTGAAAGGAGGCTTCCGAGCCTCTTGAAAGGAGGCTTCCGAGCCTCTTGAAAGGAGGCTTACAAGCCTCTTGAAAGGAGGCTTCCGAGGCCTCTTGAAAGGAGGCTTCTGAGCCTCTTGAAAGGAGGCTTCCAGGCCTCTTGAAAGGAGGCTTCTGAGCCTCTTGGAAGGGGGCTTCCGGGCCTCTTGAAAGGAGGCTTCCAGGCCTCTTGGAAAGGAGGCTTCTGAGCCTCTTGAAAGGAGGCTTCGAGGCCTCTTGAAAGGAGTCCTCCAGGCCTCTTGAAAGGAGGCTTCCTGAGCCTCTTAAGGAGGCTTCCAGGCCTCTTGAAAGGAGGCTTCCAGGCATCTTGAAAGGAGGCTTCCTGAGCCTCTTGAAAGGAGGCTTCCAAGCCTCTTGAAAGGAGGCTTCCAAGCCTCTTGAAAGGAGGCCTGAGCATCTTGAAATGAGGCTTCCAGGCCTCTTGAAAGGAGGCTTGAGCGTCTTGAAAGGAGGCTTCCGGGCCTCTTGAAAGGAGGCTTCTGGGCTTCTTGAAAGGAGGCTTCGTGGCCTCTTGAAAGGAGGCTTCCGGGCCTCTTGAAAGGAGGCTTCCGGGCCTCTTGAAAGGAGGCTTCCGGGCCTCTTGAAAGGAGGCTTCCGGGCCTCTTGAAAGGAGGCTTCCGGGCCTCTTGAAAGGAGGCTTCCGGACCTCTTGAAAGGAGGCTTCCGGGCCTCTTGAAAGGAGGCTTCCGGGCCTCTTGAAAGGAGGCTTCCGGGCCTCTTGAAAGGAGGCTTCCGGGCCTCTTGAAAGGAGGCTTCCGGGCCTCTTGAAAGAGGCTTCCGGGCCTCTTGAAAGGAGGCTTCCGGGCCTCTTGAAAGAAGAGTTCCGAGCCTTTCAAAAGGAGGCTTCCGAGCCTCTTGAAAGGAGGCTTCCGAGCCTCTTGAAAGGAAGCTTCCGAGCCTCTTGAAAGGAGGCTTCCGAGCCTCTTGAAAGGTGGGTTCCGAGCCGCTTGAAAAGAGGCGTCCAAGCCTCTGAAAAGGAGAGCCTTTTGAAAGGAGGTCTCTCAAAAGGAGGCTACCCAGCTGCTTACAAAAAGGCTTTTGAGAAGCGTAGAAGGAGGCTAACAATATACCCCCAGGGGTACATGTACTCCAGGTTGAGAACCGGTGCTCTAAACCAAGCATTATTGGTCGGTACCACAGTACAAAACGACATCTTCGCCATTTTTGTTCGTTTTCGAAAGCATTTCATCGTATTCACCGCCGATATATCAAAAATGTATCGACAAATTAAGGTTATTCCAAACCAATCGTGCTTCCAACCAATTTTTTAGCGAGGTGATCCAGCACGCAGCAACTTCGAGTATTGGAGTTAACAACCGTGACCTTCGGAGCCACCTGAGCACCATTCATTGCGACTAGATACTTGTAGCAGCTAAATATCGATGAAGCTAGATCATTCCCGATGGCTGCAAAAATCATCCATGAAGATTGCTACGTGGACGACATTTTGTCAGGAGCTAACACTGTTGCTGAAGCAATTGACTACCAAAAGCAGCTACTTCAAATGCTCGAGTATGGAGGATTTCATGTTCACAAGTGGAGCTCTAATTCTTCGGAAGTACTATAGCATATTCCTGAAGCTTATCGTGAGAAGCTGATAAACCTAAGCAATGACGATGAAGGAGTTATGAAAACTCTAGGTTTAACTTGGAGTCCCCAACGAGACAATTTTTCTATTGTTGTGAACCCTCGATGCCGAAATCAGCAAGCTTTTTGACCCACTCGGTCTTCTATCTCCAGTTGTCATTGTCGCCAAAATGATCATGCAGAAAATTTGGATTGCTGATTGTCATGAGACACTAGTCTGGAAATCGACTTGGTACAGGAGTGGCAACAGTTTCAAACTGCTCTACAACATGTGAGCAGAATCAAGATCCCTAAATTTCCTAAATGAATTACGAAGAATTTTCAAATACTTACTGGAGGAATTCCTGAAGAATTTCCAGAATTATTCTACAAAGGTATTTCCAAAAAACTTTTCCAAGGAACTTTCAAAAGAATTCCTGAAGATATTTCCGAAGGAATTTTTTGAAGCATTCCCGAATAAATTCCCACACGAATTTTCGAAGAAATTTCCACAGGAAGTACGAAAGACATTCGAAAGTAATTTTCAAAAGAATCTCTAAGTTCTCGTAGAAATTTCTGGAACAATTAAAATTTTTTTTTAGAAAAAACTCCGAAGAAATAAAAAAAAACGCAAAGTATTTCATAAGAATTATGGAAAGGGATTTCTGACGGTATTTCCGGAGGAATTTCCCAAGGATTTCTTGATGGAGCTTCTAAAGGATTTTCCAAAGTAATTACTAAAGAAATTTCCGAAGAAATTCCGAAATGAATTTGCGAAGGACTTTGTAAAGAAATTTCCAAAGCAGTCGCCAAATAATTTTCTGACGAATTCACGAAGAAATTTGAAATAATTTTCCTAACACAAAATTCCTAAAAAAATCGAAATAAGTTCCCAAATAAATCTCTCAAATAATTCTTTAATGAATTTCCAAAAAAGGAATTTTCGAAGGTTTTTCTGAAAGAAATTATCAAGAACCTTTAAGGAAGGAATACGTGGGCACAACTAAGTCAGTCTGAGCAGCTAACACCTCAAACTGGAAAATATGTCCAACGGACAAAATTTACTAATGCTTTACATTTGACGTATTGTTAACTAATTTTAATTTTCATTGACGTTTTTTCAATGACGCATCCTGTCTGTTGAGTATCACAAGAGGACAGAGTTGAAAAATATGCTTAGATCGACAAAAAACGCCGTAGCAATTGCGTTCTTTGATAGCGCTGCTAGTGGAGCTTTTCTCTGCCTTGTTCTTTTTCGTCCGACAGTGGTTCTCCGTAAAGGGTGGTTCATAATTCCGACGGTCTCTTCGGAACGCACCATCATGGGAACTACGACTCGTGCAACCCATAAAGCAATGCAAAAGAAAAGGAATCACCAGGGGAGCAAGCTTAATAACGTTTTCGATGCAAAGCACCAGGAAGCTGTGGAACGCTGTATTGCAAATACTATCGTCCCATTCGGGAAGCGGGGTTCCAAAGCAAAAAGCAAAAAGCAGAAAACGGGAAGCAATGCCATAACACAAAGCAATAGAAAGAGAGTTATTGAGCGAAAGCTTCTGGTTGCCGTCGGCAGTGCCACTACTGAATGCAAATTAGCATTCAGCGCCCCCAGAACTAGCTAGGGCTTTGCCAAAGCGGCGACCCTACAACGGGTGCAGCCATTATGATACACACAAAGCTCACGACGAACTGGCTCAAGAAGACGTACGCTCGGTGAGATTTATGTTCATTCTTGATTGGCGTATCACTTAATTGGTTGCTGTGCGATTCGAGTGCCACCCCCACGAGAGGGACTGCGAAGAGCTTGTATTATTTTTTCGCTCGAACTAATCAGCCGAGCTGCTTTTGAGTGAGATTTGCCGAAAAGGGGCAACCGTCGCTCGTTTCGCAAATCTATTAACCGGTCCGACACTCCAATTGAATTTCCGTGAATAATTGAAAAAGCAAATTCAATTTATTATTCATTATCGTTTATCCGAGCGTACTGTTGTGAGTGCCCTCCAGCGCGATTTCAGCAAAACGATTTAGGCTATTCCGAGGAAGTGGGCATTCAATTGAATTTGCGATTTTTTTTGGGGAATATAAATCAGTGCTTTGATGATTAAATACAAAATGATTTCTTGGGTTATTTATCTTCAATCATCCGCCGTGAATAAATATAATCATAATGATCAATTATTTTTAAATCAGAACAATTGAGTTTGATCCAATAACAAATCGTTACTTCACAAACTTCAAAGTCAATGAACTGTATTTTAAGATAAAACATATTCCAGGGGCCCTCCTTAGCCGTGCAGAAAGATGCGCGGCTACAAAGCAAGACCATGCTGAGGGTGGCTGGGTTCGATTCCCGGTGCCGGTCTAGACAATTTTCGGATTGTAAATTGTCTCGACTTCTCTGGGCATAAAAGTATCATCGTGTTAGCCTCATGATATACGAATGCAGAAATGGTAACTTGGCTAAGAAACCTCGCAGTTAATAACTGTGGATGTGCTAAATGATCACCAAGCTGCGAGGCAGCAATGTCCCAGTGGGCTTTGACCCATTGCGTTCTATTAAAATTGAATCTAGTCGACCAATGCGGCCAGAAGTGCTTTCGCGGAGGTACTCTGTTGCATAGAATCACAAAACTCTCGCGTCCTAAATCGTGGATTCAAGCCTGTTTGAAGATTAGTGATACAGATCTGAAGTCATATCCCGAAATGGAAAGAAGAAGCCTCATCAGCAGTCAAGTAATGGTCAAAAGCCAATTGTACAATCAGTACAATGCAATTCCACGATAATATCCTACATCTGATCAACAATTATATCAAACACCGGTTCCCACTGTGGTTCACGCGCTTGAAAAAACACACAGCGAATACACGAACAAGGACCTTGAAGGCGATGTGCCATTTTGATGCTCTTGTGATGGTAAAGTTCATGATAATGGGGAAAAAGCATTTGTGCAGCATTAAAAATTCACCACCACAAATGTAGGACCATACCATGAGATCATTAACAACTGAATGAAAATATGCATCAGTGCTTTTTGTTATGATTCTGATGCAGTCCCTAAATAGGTAGGACCCTTGCCTAGGAAATATTACCTGTTAGTAGCAGGGCCCACCTGATGCGAAATAAGCGCACAGTTTCGTTCTGGTTGATGGCAGGGAATCACACATCGTAAGCACACCCCATAAACAGAACCCACGTCGTTTAGCTTAGCGTCACGCTTTTTACCCGCTGGGTGCTGGGGTGCCGCTACCAAAAATGGGTAGCGCGTTTATGTAGGGGAAGTTCGGCTGTGGCAAATAATTTTCACAATGATGTTTATGTTATTTTAATGAACAGCGGTGCTTTATATTTGGGGGCTATTAAAGCTTGTTGCCTCTCATTGCCTTTGTGATAGATCTTATCAAGAAGAGTCAAAAGTTGTAGAACTAAATCAACACGAGCATTAATGAATATGGATATTGAATAAATGTAATAGTCAATGACAGGGGACTGTATTATGAACTTGATTATATTTTGAACTACACTTTTACTGCCGTAATCTGGAAAAGTGACGTAACATCCATTTTACAACATGCATGTTTTCCATTTTTCTGTTAAAGAGCTCGATGAGTAGTACTCGTTAACACCATTTTTGGAAAATGGCGTATACGTCACTTTTTCAGATAACGGCAGTTTAGGGAGTACTGACTCATACGCTTGAGCTTGGTCCTAATCGAAGGTGAAGAAACAGATCAGGGCGTATCACACAATGTGCGGGATTTCTTTTTAAGATAACTTTAAATGCATGACAAAAATGGAATACACATATTCATTGTAATTTAAAATGGCATTTGCCGTAGACTTGATAAAAAATAATTTTTATCTAATCGGCACTTCGTACCGTGGGCCACTTGATTTGCAGGTCATGACACTACCACATATCCCACGCTAGACCCATACTAGTGGGTCGAGTATACTGGATGATAATGATTATAAATCACAGTCAGCTTTGTTTTAGTTTAGGAGAATAGTCTTGCTTGACTACTCTGTTCGAATGTTAGATATTCCGTGAGAACTGCAGGGGCCCCATACACGCTCCGACATGTTGTACAACTTTGACTCCACCCCCAGAAAATTTGGTTCGGTCGGAGTAAAGTCGGACCGTCTGTGGGCAAGTTGTACGACTGTTTGACAGTACAACTTGCCCACAGACGGTCCGACTTTACTCCGACCGAACCAAACTTTCTGGGGGTGGAGTCAAAGTTGTACAACATGTCGGAGCGTGTATGGGGCCCCTTAGGTACATCTCAAACATCGTTTTAAGAATAGTATGGGCGAAACTTCCACAGCACTCAGAGGAAATTGAATATTCCAACTTCCTCCAGAAGCACCTAAAATCATTTTTCTGGGTTTGACGAAGAACTAAGTCTGTGTTTTCTATTCCGCGGTACACTTTGCGATTGCGAAAATTTAGAGGCGTCACGAAAATATGGTACTTTGACTTTGAAGGTTAACATGTCAGTTGTTACTGAATGGATTTATTTTGGACAATTCGATCAAGGAAGAGTCAGTTGAATTTCAATTATTATCATTCATCATCGTTTAGAAAGTTTAGAAATAGCTAAATCAACCAATCCAGTGTGTGCATTGTTAGCACAGATATTAGAACAAATTTTGGGTTTGACTACAATGCAATCCTCAGTTCAAACAATATTACGCGAAGAGCGGACACAGAGACGTTGCATCGAAGGCACCAGGCTTGACAAAACTCCTCACCCTCGCTAGAGTCAAATAAAATCATCATCAGCAAAATGCTGCCTTCGCATCCTCACAATTGAGTGGAAGCGTAAAAAAGCAGAAGTACAAAAAAACAGAGTGAGGAAAAGCAAAATAAAAACATAGGGAGCGGGACCATTTGGGCAGCACCCCCTATTCCCGTCCGCAACGTAAATAACTCGACCGCGTTCCAACCAAATGGCTTGATTTTTTGTACATCACTAGATGTCGACAGAAACTAACCATGTACTAAAAAACAAGTAACTCGGTTGTAATGCGATCGAGTAATGAACGTTGTGGACGGGAATAGGGGGTACTGCCCAAATGGTTCTCTACCCTATGTGAGTGAGGCGTCGGGCGAAAGAGCACTCATCGAGCCTCCGGAGCGCCGCTTTGTATGTGAAAAAAATCTTGGAGGCCGTTTTGAGTGTGAGTGTGAGTGGCGCACCAAAAGAAAAAGATTAACAGATAGACTCGCTCTTGTTTTGCGACGCACAAGCTCGGGTTTAATGATGCACAATGTTGTGAGTGTTGCTGCTTGTTTCTGGTCCTCGAAAAAAACTCTTTTCTACTCGGCAAGAAGTTTTTGGCTTTTGGTTTTTTTTTCTGAAAATCCAACCTCGTCGATGGCGTTTGCTACAGTTTAGTGGGAAATCATCGTGTTGACGGCCAGCAGCAGCACTCAAGTGATATTATTTTCTTGCAAGTTTCGGACTAATGGTTGACTGCTGTTGAGTTAGTGATTAGAAAGATGATTAAAAGTAGTTAATGGGTCCTTTTCAGGGCCAATATTTTGACATAAGACAAGAAGAAAGTGAGAGTAAACCGAACCGAAAATATCTAGGAAGAATCACAATCAGAGTGGACGCAATGAAGGCGTCTTTTGTTATTTTATAGAAAAACAAAATGAAGTGATGATTTTTTGGCAACAGCACCTTTATGATATTTGTAACATGCTGTAAGTGATTGAAATGGCGCAGTATTAAAATAAATCGGCGCTTTTCAAGACCACAATTTTTCACAGAAGGGAGTTTAATTTATCGTATATGGATTTGACGGTTAGGTGTAATTTCCTCGCAAAATATTGACTCATTTTGTTGCTGTTAGTAACTGAACAGAAGCATTATTGGAAATTATTTGGTCCTTTTCAGCACCACTTTTGTATACAAATGGAAGTTAAATTGAGAGCACACCACAAAGCACAATCTCATGTTGTTTGCAGGAAATCCGTTAGCGTCGGTATCGGTCCCAGTGGCGGCCGGGTGTTTGATACAGAAAATTGATTCGCAAGAATGGCGTCTTTACCAATTCAGCAGCAAATCAGATTGTAGGTAACATTTACTCACAAGACTTCGACTTTGGTTTTGTTTTCATAGGTGATTGAAAATAATAATTTACCAAATACCAAAATAGCTGGAAAGTGTTTTGATTTTAATAGTTATCACTGAGTTAAAAATGATTTAAGACTACCAAAAGTTTGGAAATGTTTCTTTCCTTACTTATTCAAATTTCGCGCTTTTCCCGATTTTGTCGTTGCGATTCAATACGATAGGTCTGATTTCATTTCACTCCGAAAACGAGCTTTTTATAGAAGCCTCGGCGACCTATAGTGTTATATACCAAGCAACTAAGCTCGAAGAGCTGAACAAATGTCCGTCTGTCCGTGTGTATGTATGTGTGTGCACAAAATCTAAGAAAAACATTAGACAACTTTTCATATAGTAATCCTTACCCGAATTTCTCGCAACAAGTATCATTCGACAGGGGGCAAAGCCCAGTAGATCACTATTGAATTTTATATCGATCGAAGGTTGCGTTTGAAAGTTATAAAGAAAGTGGTACATCGAACCATATTAACGCCATATAAGGTTGGTGTCTTGGCTAGATGCGAGAAAGGCAGTATCACCTAAGGGTATGCGATAACTCACTTTTTCCTAACAAAACGAAACGAAACGAAACGAAATTTAAAATGTCTATGTTGATTCGAAACGAAACGAATCGAAATATAGATTTACTTTCGAGACTTCGAAACGATACGAAATCAGGATCCACTTAATTCGAAATTTTCGAAACGAAACGAAATTTAATTTTTTTTTTCGCGGAATTTTTATTAAATTGGTTTTACATTTTGTACGGGATTTCGATTTCACTTTTCAAAGTCTTTGCGACCAATAGATTTATAGTAAGAGAAGAAGTAGTCTGTGATAAATCGCCTCGTTCCCGTTTATATGCCATTGGCGATTAGGCAATACCTCAGCATTTATACCGTTTTCAAATCGTGAAGCGTGTGCTCCCGAATCTGACCAATCAGTTCAGTTTAATATTAGTAAGTATGTAAAAATATAGAAATGGTGTGATTTTTCGTTCCAAATTTCGTTAAAAACCTTATTTCACTTAAGAATTATGTGATTATGCTGAAGCAAACTTCGTTTTGACTTATCAGCGTGGTTTCGTATTGAGCCAACTCGAAATTAGAAAATGAATGCATAGATTTTATTTGTTATCCCGTGAAATACTCTGCCGTGCGTATACGCAGATAAAGAATTGGTAATAGCATACATTTGTAACTAGAAGAATCCTGAGAACCTTTGTAAAATGCACAAAAATATGTATTTCAGATTGTATTTAACAAATGTGACCGCTAAGTTTTTACGGCAACAGTTTTCCAGGTATGAAATATTTTTCCCTTTCTCTTACAAACACTCTCTTCCCTTTCTCTTACAAAACTCTTCTTTCTTCTTACTCGCCCATAGTTTGTGTATATCAGGAATGCAAAAACTGGTGCCAAATTTTCATCATCAAGCGACTTCAATTAAGTCCAAGAAACAGCTGTTATGGTCAGTATGAGCTGAAAGCAATCATGAGTAAAGAACTCAGCAATTTTAATGATCATCCAACCTGTTCTGGATTTTAGTTTTTTTGCTAATTTCATGCAAAGATCTAGAAATTCCCACGACTTTAAAATGTTCCTTTCATATTGTGCAAATAGTCAAAGAAGAGCTTAGCTTAGTTAACTATCGTAGTTGCTGATCATTATTGGTCGAGAAACAGCAAATATTCACAGCGTACCAATTGTTTACACTCAATATTTTTTTCACGGTTGAAATCCGTTAATTCCTCGGTTAACCATAATTAATTTACCTCGGTTAATTTTCTTTGATTTTTTGTGATTTTTTGTGATTTTTTTTTCATAGGGTTAACTCATAGTTTCATTGACGCTAAAGGTCGTAAATCGTGTAAAAAACCAACCGTGTTAAAAAGAACTGGGTGTAATATACTCTGGATAAAAAAAAAGTTATTCACTTGCTTCGGAGTTTCCAATTCATGGCCAATAATGATGCCGGTCATGTGTTTACACTTTACAGTCAATTTATCCCTTAGAGCCTTCTTAACTCTTAAAGTCTTAAGCGGTGCTTCCCCATGTCCTTAAACCTGGTTTGAGGAATAAGTGGAGGTTAAGAAATCGGTTATTAATAAAAGGCGCTGAAAAAAGACTTCAAAGGGGCCCTAGGAATCCATAGCACGGCTTTGCATCTTTGACAAAGTTATACTGATCTGATTCATATTTGGTTACATTTACACAAATAGGATAGAATAGTTAAAGATACTTTTAGTTTTCTATTAGATATTTCAAACAAAATACTGAAGACGTTTTAAAGAAGAAAACTAAATACGTCGACAACAGAACGGGGTTATGTAGTAAGCATTTCAAACAGCCATGCGAGCAAAGGCGTAGGATTGCCAATCCGGAGATAGCGAGTTCGATTCTTGGTCTGGTCAAGGATGTTTTCGGGTTGGAAACATTCTCGACACCCTGGGCGTATGCAAAGGCGGACATAGAAAAGTTTTCAATTAATAACTGAGGAAGTGCTAATATAATACTAAATTGAAAAGCAGATCAAATTCCAGTTGGAATATAGAACCATTGAAGAAGAAGAAGTAAGCGTTAATAGAAAAATTTAGATAACATAAAGTTTTGAAAATAGTTTTATGATATAGTTTAGCGGCGCAGCCAAAATTTTTGAAAATATAAAGTTTGGTTTAAATTTAAAATTGGTTCAAAATTCCGCGGAATTCCGTTAAATTTCGTGAGAAGCTAGTTTTTTTAGCGAAATTTTTGTAATTTTACGAAACGAAACGAAATGAAGAAATCAGATTTCGCCATGCTCAAATTCCGCGAAATTCCGCGGAATTTCGTTTCGAACCACCTGAAACGAAATTTTTCGAAATACCGTATATGGTTAGTATCACCACTCGGTGAATTAAGTTGGTTTTCATTAGTGTATATTTCCAAATATCAATAGGTACCAAATAGGTATGTGTTAATTTGGGGTCCATAATCCGCGTTACTGCGCGAAGTTCAGATCGCGCTTCGGACGGCCAAATAACAATCGTAAGCTTCGGGTGGTGTGCTGTTGACTTTCAGACGGTCAGGCTGTACACACCAAATTTTTTTCGCTGGAATTCAGCAAAATTTTGCTGGATTTTGCCGAGCTGTAAAACCAGCAATCCATCCAGTAAAATTTATTTTGCTGTTCCTCCAGCAAACGTGATGATCATAAAACTGACAGGTACATAACTGTATTTTCAGCAATGTCGATAAGGGTTTGCTGGACGGTCAGTAATATCAAAATCAAAATGATTTGCTGTATTCCCAGCAATTTAATCTCATTAATGTTTATACTGAAATGTCAGTACAATGTAAATCAAGAAATCAAGAATTAGGAGTAAACTAATAATATAAATTATGGGAATGAGATAACTTCTTTGGACATGTAGCAGTTAATAAAATCCTCGTCAAAATCAAAGTTGCAATACATTTTTGCTTGATCGACTGCTGATACATGTTCTAGAAGATTAACCTCATTCACAAAATTATTTTGTTTCACTGACATGCATCACTTTTTATTTCCAATCATTTTATGTTATAGCAAATTAACTCAGTATAAACAGCTTATTCCAAGCTAAAGGTTACATCTCTCACGGTAATGGATGATTTAGAAATGTCTGGTTAAAACAATGAAAAACGGCTCGCGAGGCGACACGCGGAAATGGAGAAAAATGGTGACCGAGCTCCTTTCGGGTGTTCTGACGCATGACTTCAGTTTGACAGATGAACAGGTTGCTGGATTTCCAGCAATAACTTGCTTCTGCTGATTTTCAGTAAATCATTCAAACGATTGCTGGATTTCAGCAAGCAAATTTATTGCTGGTTTACAACCAGCAAACTGTTTTGCTGGAACGAGAAATTAAATTTTGGTGTGTACAGTCCAGTACCTGACAGTGAAAAGTCTAAGCAGCGCTCTTAGCTTCTTCTAACAGGGTCTTGTTACGTCGAGTTGACGGCTCAAGACACTGTTTGCCCATTATTAGGGGAGTTAAGCTACACACTTGATCGGAATTCCAGACGGCCAGGCTGTACAGTCCAGTACCTGGCAGTGGGTATTCCAACGTTTGTGGTAAGTGTTGGCTTCGTCGAGATCTGATATCAGTTTTCTGATTCCAGACTGGCAGGCTGTACAATCCAGTACCTGATAGTGGGAATCATAGACTAGTTGGAGATCTTCAAGCTAAGTCATGCACTCAGTCAAAATTCCAGACGACCAGGCTGTACAGTCCAGTACCTGGTGGTGGGAAATTGACGTTCGAGATGACTTGGCTCTTACGAGAACTCAACACTTGTGTTCTGCTTCCAGTACCTGACGGTGGGAAGCATTGGCAAGTGAAGATTTCGCCAAGTTTTAAAGGTCAACTTTTCTAAGTCTCCAGACGGCCAAGCTGTACAGTCCAGTACTTGGCAGTGGGAGACCTCGAAATGTTAACTTACCTATAGCAGGGAATGTTCTCGAAAGAAAGGCGATCCGATCCTTATGAAGGTTAAAACAATACTTAAAAGTTGTATTTCAAAATTCGTCTTATATAGGGGTTTTTGGGAATACAATTGTAACTTAATTCTAAAGAGTGAAAGAGAAAGGATACTTTCTAAAGTTCCCACGTCCATTGTCGTTCGCTACAATCATTCAGTTCTGTTTTCTTAAAAACCAAGTTCTCGAGCAACTTTATGACCGGATGCCTAATGCATCGGTGCCTAAATGTGCCCTTCCTATCCCTACCACTGCGGTGCCGTATGCCTGGTGCATTATGGTACTTGTCTCACCCGGGCCGACGATCGGTGCTGTGAGGAAATTCTATGCGGCCTATCAGTATGAACAATCTATGTTGTAGCCCGTAACGACCGTGCCTGTACGTGAATTGTTTTCCTAACGCTTATCTCACCCGGTCGGTGATCGGTGCTGTAGGAAAATTCTATGCCCTATCTGTTACGTAAGCATTCTATGCTGTAGCATTTTTACGACCTACGAATCGGCGTCTATGTGATCCTTTTTTCTAATGTTTACATTTTCTATCCGGGCGACCGCTCGTCGTGATCGTATGCAGTGTAAGCTGCGTGGTCGTAAATTTGTTTCTCCTAGCTACTCTCGCATCGTTCGTATCTAACCATGCGTACATGGTCCTGTTTGGCAGTTTTCACTTTATTCTATCTGATGCCTAATTGTTCCCCAAGGTGAGGGAGTTTATTTTCTGTTTCATCAAATTCTAACGGTGGGAACTATTTCTGATCAATTAATAGTGCAATAATGCAAATAGTGCACTGCTTAATTAATAGGGGACCTCCTTAGCCGTGCGGTAAGACGCGTGGCTACAAAGCAATACCATGCTGAGGGTGGCTGGGTTCGATTCCCGGTGCCGTTCTAGGCAATTTCCGGATTGGAAATTGTCTCGACTTCCCTGGGCATAAAAGTATCATCGTGTTAGCCTCATGATATACGAATGCAAAAATGGTAACCTGGCATAGAAACCTCGCAATTAATAACTGTGGAAGTGCTTAATGAACACTAAGCTGCGAGGCGGCTCTGTCCCAGTGTGGGGATGTAATGCCAATAAGAAGAAGAAGAAGAAGTAATAGTGCAAATTCGGTTTCGATATTGCAATCTGTCGCTAATCATGGTGGTTGATAATTGATTACACATTAAAGTTGGTTCCGATATTGAAATCTATCGCTAATCATATTAATTGATAATTGATTATTATATGAGCGTACGCTCCTGATAGTCGCGTTTTTAACAGTATGTGAATCTCGCGAAGCTCCTTTCAAGAGGCTCGGAAGCCTCCTTACAAGAGGCTCGGAAGCCTCCTTTCAAGAGGCTCGGAAGCCTCCTTTCAAGAGGCTCGGAAGCCTCCTTTCAAGAGGCTCGGAAGCCTCCTTTCAAGAGGCTCGGAAGCCTCCTTTCAAGAGGCTCGGAAGCCTCCTTTCAAGAGCTCGGAAGCCTTCTTTCAAGAGGCTCGGAAGCCTCCTTTCAAGAGGCTCAGAGCCTCCTTTCAAGAGCTCAGAAGCCTCCTTTCAAGAGGCTCAGAGCCTCCTTTCAAGAGGCTCAGAAGCCTCCTTTCAAGAGGCTCAGGAAGCCTCCTTTCAAGAGGCTCAGAAGCCTCCCTTTCAAGAGGCTCAGGCCTCCTTTCAAGAGGCTCAGAAGCCTCCTTTCAAGAGCTCAGAAGCCTCCTTTCAAGAGGCTCAGAAGCCTCCTTTCAAGAGGCTCAGAGCCTCCTTTCAAGAGGCTCAGAGCCTCCTTTCAAGAGGCTCAGAAGCCTCCTTTCAAGAGGCTCAAGCCTCCTTTCAAGAGGCTCAGGAAGCCTCCTTTCAAGAGGCTCAAGCCTCCTTTCAAGAGAGCTCGGAAGCCTACTTTCAAGAGGCTCAGAAGCCTCCTTTCAAGAGGCTCAGGAAGCCTCCTTTCAAGAGGCTCAAGCCTCCTTTCAAGAGGCTCGGAAGCCTCCTTTCAAGAGGCTCAGGCCTCCTTTCAAGAGGCTCAGAAGCCTCCTTTCAAGAGGCTCAGGAAGCCTCCTTTCAAGAGGCCTGGAAGCCTCCTTTCAAGAGGCTCAGGAAGCCTCCTTTCAAGAGGCTCAAGCCTCCTTTCAAGAGGCTCAGAAGCCTCCTTTCAAGAGGCTCAGGAAGCCTCCTTTCAAGAGGCTCAGGAAGCCTCCTTTCAAGAGGCTCGGAGCCTCCTTTCAAGAGGCTCAGGAAGCCTCCTTTCAAGAGGCTCAGAAGCCTCCTTTCAAGAGGCTCAGGAAGCCTCCTTTCAAGAGGCTCAGAAGCCTCCTTCAAGAGGCTCAGAAGCCTCCTTTCAAGAGCTCAGGAAGCCTCCTTTCAAGAGGCTCAGAAGCCTCCTTTCAAGAGGCTCAGAAGCCTCCTTTCAAGAGGCTCAGAGCCTCCTTTCAAGAGGCTCAGAAGCCTCCTTTCAAGAGGCTCAGAAGCCTCCTTTCAAGAGGCTCAGGCCTCCTTTCAAGAGGCTCGGAAGCCTCCTTTCAAGAGGCTCGGAAGCCTCCTTTCAAGAGGCTCGGAAGCCTTCTTTCAAGAAGCTCGGAAGCCTCCTTTCAAGAGGCTCGGAAGCCTCCTTTCAAGAGGCTCGGAAGCCTCCTTTCAAGAGGTTCGGAAGCCTCCTTTCAAGAGTCTCGAAAGCCTCCTTTCAAGAGGCTCGAAAGCCTCCTTTCAAGAGGCTCGGAAGCCTCCTTTCAAGAGGCTCGGAAGCCTCCTTTCAAGAGGCTCGGAAGCCTCCTTTCAAAAGGCTCGGAAGCTTCCTTTCAAGAGGCTCGGAAGCCTCCTTTCAAGAGGCTCGGAAGCCTCCTTTCAAGAGGCTCGAAAGCTTTCTTTCAAGAGGCTCGGAAGCGTCCTTCTATTCGGCTCAGACGTTCCAAACGGTTCAAAGGAATCCTTTCAAGAGGCTCGGAAGCATTTAAAAATCTTCAAAGTCTTATTTATGAACTTAATTTGAATTGAAAACTTTCACGGAATAATAAAATAACTCTTATTTTCGCGGAAGAACGGCGATAAAAATAGGGGGTACCTCAATGAATGCAAAAATACGAAGGGGTAACTCTCAAGAAAAAGGTTGAGAATCGCTGGGCTATAGGATCTCTCTAAAACCAAACTTTTGACAGAAGGCTCGGAGGTCCATATTGTCATATATCAATCGTCTCAGCTCGATGAATAGAGGTGATGTCTGTATGTGTATATGTATGTGTGTGTGTTTCTACAAAAAAAAATGTAGAACCTTTTCGTACTTAGCTTTATCCGATTTGCTTACAACTGGTTTTAGTCGACGCGGAATCCTGCCTTATTTCTCGCTGTTGAAAATTGGCCTTATCGAGCGATTGATGATTGCGATTGAATTGTGCTTGAAAAACATTGTATTTCTCTCCATCTCCATCCATGTTCGGAAAACCGGAAAAAAGGCATTCACTAAAGACTGAATTTTTTTATACATAAAATGACGCTCCGTGTTCTCAGAATATACATCTGTTACAGGCTGCTGAGTTGTTATGCCCATATAGCTACCGATTCAGTCCATTATTGTCTGTTTTTGCTTTGTAGAAGCAAACTATTAAAATCTGTACGGATAATTTGCAGACACCCTGTATAATTGTATCGTGGTCGGCAATGAAAACTTTTGAACAATCGTGTTTGCCCCAATTTTCGCATTCAATTTTATAGTTAATCACCATTAACATTCTAACTCTCCCCTTCTATCGTTATTAAAGCTACGGTGATTCACTTATCATCTAAAGTGTTGTTCCAGTACGCTTTGTTGAGCCGCTAGTTGACTGTTGATTTAGTTTTTCACACCATATACAGGTGGAAGCGAAGCCAGAACTGGGACAACATTTACATGGAACAACCGCACAAATAGTGCCGTTTTGATTAGAAGAGATTGTGTATGCCACTGGCGTGCCATTGTGGGGCTGGAGCATCAACATAAAAGCAAACAATCCGTATTATGGTTACCCGCTGTTAATGGGCTCGCAGCAGAATTCATCCAACTATCATTACCAGTGAACCGGAAGCTCCATCATGGCATTAGCAACTGATCAGTACAATTACCGCAATGCTATCTTCACAAACAATCGGATATAATATTGATTCCATCACGAAAATGCGTTCGTCGCCAGAATGGAGGGACGTTTCGACAAATTCGAAACACGAATGGGATGTGACGCGCAAAAGCAATGAATTAATGTAATAGAATGCATTATTATCAACTATAAATTACATGTGTTTTATTCGCTACATGTTAGGGTAACGTTTACAATGCGCCATAAATTTTACATTTCAAAATATGCATCTGCTTCATGTTGAACGAATTTAGTAATGAATACAAGTTACATTTCTTTTCTTCGCCGATTAGGAGTCGTATCTTAAATTATTCAACTCTGTGGTCTGATTGCAGTTAGTAGAAAACCATGCGTCTCCATGACTTTTCTCTTCCAATATGAGACCTTTTTCCAAAGAAATATCAACAGACGGGCAAGAACAGTTTGAAATTTCTTTGAACTCACAAATTATCAATATTATTAATTTGTTTTACTATTGTTATATAAAATCAGATAGCTTTATTTGATGACTGTTTGAGGATGATAACATTTTGTAGAAGAAGCTTGAGTAGCTCCCCAATAATAAGTTGATTAGATAGGTATTAATTAATTGATATTATTGCTTCAGTCTAGAATCCTCATCCTCACTATCACTATCGCCCCGCAATTGTTTATTATTGTTCTCGCGTTGCTATTGAAAGGGATCAATGGCGTCTAACGTTTATTTGTGATACGGAGATGTATGCTTTGTGTGTAAGAATGAGTTCTCCGCTTCGCGCTTGATTGGATACTTACTGAGCCGTGATAATTTGAACGCATCCGCCGTGTTAATTACGTCGACATAGGCCTGCAGCTCGAAGCGACGCGCCGACACATTCAGGTTGTGATTCAGCATGGCGAACTTGAAGGCGGACTGGATTTCGTCCGTACCCTGCTCGAAAATGGCACCTGTAAAGTTGAACGAGAACACAAAAGAGAGCCAATTAGTATTGCCACCTGTAAGGTTTTCGGGAAATGGAATCAAACACAATTGAAATTGAGGTTGTGTTAGCTGGAATTGAAACATAATAAACCCGTCATGTTTCTTGTAAAGAAAAAAAAACTTGAATAAAATATGTATGTATGTATGCAGCTTCTAGAAGATTCCTGGGCAAAATTGGTGATCCATTCACCAACATGAAAAAGTATTCTCTTGTACTGTTACCGCAATTTGATTTACAAATTACAAATTACAACTTAATTATCTTATGCAAGACGTACAATGTGCGTGAGCATCTTTGGATTATTGCTTCTGGATCACGATCCTGCCTCCATGGCAGAATGTCGACACTCAAATCAATCATTCGAATTGTGATTAACTGATGATCAAAGCCTTTATCCTGTTGTCAAACTCAGAAATTCACCTTTCATCATTTTCCCCTGGCAGGTCGCCACATCAAAAATCACCGGTAATGCGAACTTCAAAACGAACAGACGTCAGCGACAATGGAAACTCTTCCGAGAATTTAAGAAAACCCCCTCCGGTGATCGAACATTCTAATGATGAAATCGATTGTCGGGATATTTTCACCCCCTCCGGGTGGCAACAAGAAGCGAGAGTGTACTGATGCTGACAGAGCATCGGCGCTCGTTTTTTCAATATCGTAATTAAATTCCCTTGGTGAATTGTTGTCGACACCTGTTCAAAGGTATGTTACATGCTTCATTTTTTTGCCTCATTTCTTGGAAATATCTTTCCATTAATTCTGCAGAAAGCAATTCGGTTGAAAAGCGACTCGTGCAACACCTGGTCACAGTCGCATTAAAATGTGGAATTAGAATCATGGAGACATAAAAAATACCTTTGTACATATGTGTGTATTTTTAATCTATATGCGGAATTCAAATTATTTCTCATTTGAGATAAATGGAAACAAATTTTCGACTATGTAGAATGCTTCTAATTTAGAAAAACTTTGACTAGAATGATAAGAAGAAAAAAACACTTCGATTCAGTTTGTCGCCAATGAATCACATACAGTGGTTGGTTTCCTACCCACTGCTGCCAGCGTCCAGGCGCTATCGTATGTAAAAATAGTCAGCATGAGTTAACCATCCGAAGTTTGTATGGCGAAAGACATCTAACGCGGGTTTTCTCAATAGTAGGAACTTTTCACGAAAAACTATTTGGTACCACTTATGTAGGAAGGTGTCCGCTACTACGCCTACCAAATATTGTTTCGATTAAGGTGCTTATTTTCGAGATATTTGATCTTAAATGCCTTTCGCCATACTGATTTCCGAAAGTTAACTCCTAGTGTGCCGCTGTAGCCACGCTTAAAAGAGGCGACTCATTGAAAGCTTATCTTATTCTCGATGAACACGTATCGTCGTTTCAAAGCCACGTGCACGCGGACTAAAAAAACGCAGCTGTGCATGGGGAAAAACGGTAACACAGCTTCGCCGCGCAGATGCATACCCGCGTTATTTTAACGCAGCGTGCACGTGGCGTTGAGAAGACGCTACGTGGGTATCGGCCGTTGCATTACTAAATAATATTAAAAGACTGACATACATACATACTAACAATCGAGACCGGAGTACAGGACAAGGCATATTCGAAGAAGCATAGCTTCACTGATTAGATGTTTGCCTAATTATATTTTAGGACAAAGTACTAAGCCTCAAACAAAAACTCTAATTATTTTTACTTTGCGGTCGGTGCTTATTGAACGATGCTTCTATAAATCAAATTAGCAGTGTTGGTAAAATCATTCATAAATCTCAATCATCGAACATTCCCGTACGAGCAAAATCCATTCCATTTAATTGGTAGGCTCAGTCGTGTGTGACACTTTGCGGAACCGCAATTCTTAAGTATGATATCTTTTTAATTTGTATCATCTTATCATTAACAGTTAGTAAGGAAGGGACATAGACCATAATACTCGTGGTGCCCAAGGTTATAATTTACTTAATTCAGGATGGACGGGGTAGGGATTTGGGCTTAGGTCATTCTAATTGCTCATCCGGGCTACGAACAAAACCGTTTGTGAATTAAAAAGAATGCATCACGGATGAATTTTTCAGGCCAAATCATATCTTTTCAATCTTTAAAAAGTCAAAATGCGTTCAAAACCAAATTAGGAGCATTTTTTTGTTTACTCATACAAGAGTATCCATTGTTTTATGCGATGAACGATGCGATGAGTTTGGTGACTTTGAGTTTATTCCAACACTGCGACTTAGCACCTACTTGTCTTATATTTCTAGTCTAAAAGCTCGAGCACAGTATTGCTGAACGTAAACAAAATTTCATGTTATTTAGAATTGTTTAAAATTTATCACAATATGTACTTCTGAAACTTCTTTCGAAAATCATTTACGTTCAAAGTGCTTCTTTTATAGCAGCTCAAGAATAATGAAAAAAAAAGTAATTAGGGAGGTGAAACGCCAACGTCTATCTGAAAGGCAAAAATATTGAGCACCAATATCGAACAGAAAAAACAAGCCAGAAGAAAAATACAACCGGCGGCCTGCTATACAGCGAATATCGAATTCATGCCAGCTACTGCTAACGGCTCGAGCGAGCTGGGAAATTATTCATGCCGAGCCGAGTTTAATTAAATCAAATCAATGCGTACAAATCGGAGATCCGACCCCGGCTCGCCGGTACATTTCTTTGGGCGAAACATGTCAAAAAGTGTATGTACAAAAAAGAATCTCTCCTTCAGAAAATGATTAAGTCGGTTCGAGCCAACAATGGGGAAAAAATAAGAAAAGAAAAAAAAATCGTTTGGATGTGCCGTTGAGTAATGGAGGCATTACGTCATTTCTGAGAAAAAGAGCTACCCTTGAGATTGTGTATATTTTTTTTGTATAAATGAGAATCAAATAGAAGAAACATATTAGGTTCAGAAACTGACGCTCAAAAAAATTCATCTGAGTTTTTTTTTCTGTTCAAGTGAAATACTTTGAAAATTTCACACGTACTTAATTTAGTGCGTGTTAACGATAAGAAAGTTTATAAGCCATCGACATGGTACATACTCGGCGACAATTCCATCTAATGCTGTTATAGGTCTGCCTTGCTCGCTGCACACCTCGCCTTCTAATTGTTGTCAGTTGTTGTTTCCAGCTGCAGTTCCTCATGTCATCGCTACGTTGGAGACCCTGTATGGAAGACCAGAACATCCGATTTTCATGTTGGTGAAAAAGGTTTGTAAAGTGCTGGCCCCTAAATCGGTTAAACTAGAGTCGCTGTTTGGCTTCGGTATGGTGGTTTAAAACCTGTGCGATCACGTTGAAATGGGACAGCAAGAAGCACATCTCAACAACCCCACTCTACTGTACGATCTAGTTGATAAGCTTCCAGCAAACATAAAGTTGGATTGGGCGATGCTCAAGCAGAAAGCACTGGTAACTAACTTGCGGACTTTCGCACGGTTTATGTCTAGACTAGTGAATGCCAGAGCAGACGTGGCTCTAATCCATGGAATCCAGAGCAAAGCACCGGGGAAAGCTGAAAAAACTCAGGGAAAAGAACTTTTGTGGAGCACATTCTGGATCAAAAAACATCGTCGATGTCTAAAAAGTTTTGTGATAAAGAAGGGTTGTCAAGCAAAACATCATACCCTCCCTTCTACACTCGATTCGAACCCGTTCAGGAGCATCGAAACCAATTCAAGGAGTTGCGAATCATCATTACGCTGCTCGTCTATTGCGTATTCTTCCAGTAACACTACACACCAACAATCGTTCTGTCGTAGTTTACGCTTTTCTCTATGATGGATCGTCGCGAACACTGATTGAGGAAGAAGTCATCAGTTGGCTAGGAATAGAAAGAGAACATAGTCCATTATGCCTTCAGATGACTGCGAATATCAAGAGATTTGAGAAGAACTCGAGGAAGGTTAGTGTGGAGATCGCCGGAAACATCAAAAAACACCGATACCAGCTGTTTGACGTACAAATAGTGAACAGATTGGATCTGCCTAGGCAGTCCATGCACTGTGCAGAAATGGTGGCAAAGTATTCTTATTTGAAATGATTGCCCATCGAGGATTATGCAAAAGCCGCTCCAAAAATACTTATCGGCACTGACCAATCGTATCTAGGAGTTATTTTGAAGATAAGAGAAGGGAACCCGCAAGAACCAATCGCCGCCAAATGACGTCTAGGATGGACCATCTATGGATCGATGTCCGGGGCAAGTGAGAGACCCCTAAGTTTTCACATTTGCAGAAACGAATGCTTTGCTTGGAGCGACGAATTGCGAAGAATTCGAAAATAGGAGACAGAGTTAAAAAACAGATGATTGAATACCAAGAAAAGGGCTATATATGTACATCCAGCAACTGAGGCGAAATTGAAGAATTATCACTAGGCGTTGCGCTGATCCCCAAAAAGCCTAATAAAATCCAAATATTCTGCGATGCAGCAGCTATGGTGAAGCGGGTCTCACTAAACTCCATGCTGTTGAAGGGACCAGATCTGATTAGTTCTCTACCATCGATACTGTTCGGATTCCGGGAGAAACGCTTCGCCTTCTGCGTCGATATCAGAGAGATGTTTCACCAGATTCAAATAAGAAAAGAGGACCGGGACGCTCAGCGACTATTGTGGAGAAATGATGCAGAAAAAGAACCAGTAACGTACATTATGGACGTGGCAACATTTGGCTCCACATGTTCCCCTTGTTCCGCCCAGAATGCCAAAACCGAGTTCCTGAAGATGGCCAATGCTATAATAAGAAAGCATTATGTCGACGACTAACGAGATAGTGCAGACACAATAGACAAAGCAGTGCATTCTCGGGTTGCAATTACATCGGAAACTGGATGTCAAGCTCCAAAGAAGTACTCAGACGAGGATCTCCTCCTAGATAGAACCAGTGCTACTGAACGAGTTCATCTATTCCGCTAGTATGCAAGTAGAACAGCAGCGACCAACCAACCGCATAGTTCTTCGATTGGTGATGAGCCTGTTTGACCCTTTAGGTAATTCACGGCAAGATTCTAATTCAAAATATTTGGACAGCGAAGACAGATTGGGATGAATCTTTCCCCGAAAGGCTATGTCAACGTTCGAGACAGTGGATAAAGTTGTGTGAACAATTGGATTGCATTCGGATTGCTCGTTGCTACTTCCCCGACCAGCACACGAAAGACTTCTGATCGTTACAGTTCCACGTTTTCGTTGACACCAGTGAAGGAACCAACCTATGCCTGTGTGGCGTACTGGCGAGTTGAATTCGGTTTGTTGGGATGGCACAGCAGAACTTGTAGTTCGCGTCGTATGATACCAGGTGTCCCATCATCCTTCCCAAGAATAGTTGGGCTACAATGCTCCTCGTGGAATGGTATTATCGACAGTTCCATTCTGAACAAGATGAGACAGCGAAACGTTGCAATTCATGTTGAAGAAAGCGGCCCCTTTTGTTCCGCGAATTGCACCACTTCCCGAGTGGAGATTTTAATCGTTTACTTAACATTTCTCTCACGTAGAATTGGACTACTTTGGCCCACTGGTAGTTCGCGTAGGTTAAGCGACAGTCAAACGGTGGGTCGCTTTAGTGGTTCACTCACTTGGTACGGAGTTATGTAAAATGACTATCCGCCGTTTTGTAGCGCGTCGTGAGGCTCCCTTGGGAATTCACAGCGACAAACAGCACCAACTTTGTTGGAGCCAGTAATGACCTGAGGGAAGAGTTAGCTAAGGTGAATGCCGTGCTTGCAGAAACGTTAATCAACTCAAATACGAAATGATGCTTCATTCCACCATCAGCGCTCCACATGGGCGGGGCGGGGTCCCGAGTAGCACACATGCTGCAAGTTAGTTGCCGTAACTTATGTGTAACCGAATATGGTCACATTTGAGTTACTGCAAACAAATCTGTTCAAAATTTGCTACGTTGGGGAGAGCCTTGGGACAGCACTACAAGCGATGTATACAACTAGAAGTCCGGATGAAGAAACCTTTGCAACCCTGATCGTAGAAGCTGAATCAATAGTCAATTCTAGATCACTAACGTTTGTGCCGGTAGACCCAGATCATGAAGAAGCCTCCACTTTCCATTGCTAAGGTCGAGGGGAGTAACGCAACCGGAGAAAACGGTTGAAGAAGCTGAAAAGCATGTATGAATTGCTGGAATTTATATCGGGTAATGGTCGATTCATTACGGGGACGATGGATCCGGGTATATCTTACAGTAATAGCTCTCCGAACCAAATGGTTCAAAGTTGTAAAGCCGGTTAAGGTAGTAGATTTGGCGGACGTCGTGACCAAAGCAGCTCGCAATGGATGGACAAGAGGACGAATTCTTGAAGTCGCACAACGTCGGGATGGAAGAATACGACAGGCGGTCGTACGAATACGACTTCGATAGGAGTGATAAATTAGCGCTTTTGGAGGTCATCGATAGTAAGGTTGGGCAGAGGACGTCCGGGCCAAGTTACGGGTCGGAGAACGTTGGACGGTACAAACAATGTTGAGGGGAGATGTAGGTAGACGTTGTATGGTGGAGAACTGTTTTGATACGGATCACGTTAGAATTATTATTATCACTCTGAATTACATTTTGTTATCGTTGGAATTATAACTTTATAACTACGTTAAATCTTAAAATTAACGACTTATCATTCCTACGTATCTACTTAATATACATCTATAGTGAGTAAAATTCTTGAACTATGACTAGAGTTATATGTAATTGAATAATATGCAATGGAAGTTGTAGATTTCGTCGCAGACGCATTATAATCAATTGTTGGGTAGATTATTGCAAATGTGGTTAGACTCGATGAGAGTATTATGTTACTTGATGAATCATGCATATTTTAATAAATTATACAACTTATAGCAACTTCCAGAACCACAAAATTACAAGCAAAGTTTGTAATAACCTTCTTCTTCTTTGTAGTAACCTTCTCACTCCATGCCATTGGATTGTGCCACCGGCGAACAGTAAAGCAGTCATTAAGCGATGTTGTAAGACATGACGGTCTAGATCACGTTAGTCCTCTTCAGGCAGGCCTTTGATCAAGTTTCTAAGCAGGATCGGCTGTCACTTTATTTTGATTGTTGGACTTAACAGTAAACAGAGGAAACGTTGTGTACGATTGCCATCAAGGTACCGGTGAAGGCCTTATTGTTTATTTGTCTCAGAACTAGGAAGTTTTTGTTGGGTTGCATATCTTTGAGATGTCCAGGAGATCCAAAACCAAGGACAGCGCGTATGTTGCCAGAAACATGCTTTGGGAAAAGGTACGATAACTTATCCTCTGGTTATCGAGATCTGAGACATGGACATCAGGAAGTGGAAGACACTTCAGCATGGGATGGCGTTCTCCATCTATTTGTAGCAGTCAGGAACATTGTGATTAATTTGGTATATAGTTTATGTAAATAAGGTAGATTGTAAGATTTTCCATCTTTCAATCGCCAATTTATACACATATGTTTTCCCTTGACATAGGCAAGCGGGCACTTATCGATTAGCCAAGCTCTCCAAGGTCGAGGCCATCTGTTTTCTGGATAAGGTGGGAAAGGGAAAGCAGCCCAACTTTCGTGTCAGATTATCCGTCGTACCAATAAGGTCACGATCATACACGAAGGAAGTCGGAAAATGACGTATTTCCGGTAGCGTGTCCACCTTCCTTAATCTGAGGATTCACGAACTCAATCATTTCATCCGTGATCAGCCAATGAGTTGGAAGTTTGCTAGTTTGTTTTTCAATCGTCTGAAGTATGTTTCCTATTGTGGCGTTAGATGTAGGGTAACTGTACCAGTTTTGGCCATGTTCCTAATTTGGCCAGTTTTTCACGTAACTCCGGTGATAAAGCAATTTTCGAGCGTTTTATTAGCTCTAACAAGAGATATATCCCTTATGCTTCATCACTGTTGAAACTGATCGATAGTTTTTGGAAAATATGCATTTTTCAGGGTTAGCCAAATTAGGCACTAAGGTGCCCAAAACCGGTACACTTACCCTAATTATTTAATTAATTTATTGTTCGTTCTCCAATAGTCAGATTTCAAAGGTGTGCGTGAATATTTGTGTGCGGTATGTTGTCAAATTCCAGCATCTATATAGGTAAAATGTGCTCTAAATATGATATGATGAGCTAGTGCTCAAGTGTTTGTTTCGCCAGATTGGCTAGATATTTCCCACCCGCAGCAAATTATCGCACCCAAGCGCGACGCACCCCCTCTAACGGACGGAATATTCCTGGCGATCGCCACCTGCCAGAAGTGGACTGATCCGTCGCCATATTGGTCCGGGAAGGCCAGGGGACCTCCACGTGGACGAGATCCACCAGCCGGTCCGTCAAACTAGTCAGCAGCTGCGCTGCGAGGAAGAGTGACGTCACATTAAGACATACAGCACAGAGCACAAACGAAAGAGAGTTAGTTTTAAGATAATAAAAATGCCATGTGTTAATCTAAATAAAATGTCTCTCTGTAGTCCCCCTAGCCATTTGATTGATTAATAATTATTAATTGTGTTTAACGTCACAACGCACTGTGGCGGAAAGCCGGACAAAACCTCATTTTTTTTTTTAATTTGACTTATATATCGAATGAGCTAGTTCCAAAATTTTTTGATTGTAGCTTGTAAATTTAATTTTTGGTGTCTTGTTGGATTTGGCTTAACTTTTTTGGGAAAGATTCGAAAAGATCTGGTATTATGTATTAAAATCTATTTTTTGTCTACTTTCCGGTGGTTAGTGTGGTGAATTGCGCATAGCTGCGCCAAAGCGGGAAATTGACTGGTGCAATGTTAGAATAAGGACGCTGTCTTTGTTCTAGATCCTAGGGCTTGGGCTTGCGGAAGCCCTTGGATAACATAAAGTATGTCGGATAACCATTTTAACCTCAAAATGAATTCAACGTTTCAAAATTACTCTGTGGTGAAGTTTTGAACGCAATCTCAGGTTTTGTCCGGGATTTGTATTTGTGCAGCGCGACATTGTTTGTTAGTTTTCGAGTCCCGTCCTCTTTGCGAGTTTGACTGTGGTGTGTTATGTTGCTTCCAACTCATTGATGGTTGTTGGTGAGAGGAGAGAGTCTGCCGATGATGAGAGCGGTACTCAAGCTTATAGTGTATTAGGGGCCCCACATACGCTCCGACATGTTGTACTACTTTGACTCCGCCCCCAAGTTTGTGCGACCAATTCAGTTTGTACAACCGTCTGACGAACAGCTGGTACAACCAAAACTCCAACAAACGTAATATTTAGTCATTATCTTTCTACATATGCTGATGTGTTTGGTGCATTTTAACGAATACTGAATTGGATTAATTGAATTTGAATGGAATTGAATTGTAATGCAATTAGATTGGATTTGAATTGGAATTGGAATGTTATTGCAATTTTAGTGATAATGAATTGGAATGCGATTAATATGTTTAGAGTTGAAATTGTATTTGATTGTGATTGGATTGGAAGTGGATTTAAATTGTATTGAAATCGGATTTTCACAGTCCATACAGGAATTCCTCCGAATGCTCATCCCGGAATTTCTCTGGAAGTTCCGTCTGGAAGTTCCTTCCGGAATTCCTCCGGAAGTTCCTTCCCAAAGTTTTTCCTGGAATTCCTCCATAAGTTCCTCCCAGATTTTTTCCGGAAGTTCCTCCCTGAATTCCTCCGGAAGCTCCTTCCGCAATTCCTCCGGAAGTTCCTCCAGAAAATAGAATTGGATTGTTCCAAGTTCAAGAATTCCATCATAAGTTCTTCCCGTAATTCTTCCGGAAGTTCTCTCGAAATTACTCCGGAATTACTCCGGAAGTGCCTCCTGGGATTCCTCCGAAGTTCGAAGTTCAAGTGCCTCCCAAAACTCCTCCGACAGTTCTTTCCCTGGTTCCTGTCGGAATTCCTTTAGAAATTCCCAAGGAAGTTCTTGCCAGAATTCCTCCAGGAAGTTCTTCCCGGAATTCTTCTAGAAGTTCCTCCCCAAATTCCTCCCGAAATTCCTCCGGAAGTTCCTACTGCAATTCCTCCGGAAGTGCCTCCTGGAATTCCTCCAACAGTCCAAGTTCAAGTTCCTCCCAGAATTCCTCCGAAAGTTCCTCCCGAAATTCCTCCGGAAGTTCCTCCCGCAATTCCTCCGGAAGTGCCTCCTGGAATTCCTCCAAAGTTCCAAGTTCAAGTTCCTCCCGGAATTTCTCCGAGAGTTCTTGCCGGAATTCCTCCAAGAAGTACTTCCCGGAATTCCACCGGAAGTTCCTCCAAGCATTGCTCCGGAAGCTCCAAACCGGAATTCAACCGAAAATTCCTCCGGAAGTTCCTCTCGCAATTCCTCTGGAAGTTCTTTCCGGAATTCCTCCGGTAGTGCCTGCCGGAATGCCTCCGGAAGTGCCTCCCGGAATTCCTCCGGATGTTCCTCTCGGAATTCCTCCAAGAGTTCTTCCGCAACTTCCTCAAGGAAATCCTCTGGAAGTTCCTCCAGGAATTCCTCCGAAAGTTCCCTTACGAGTTTCTCCGGAAGTTCCTCCCCGAATTACGAAATTCTTCTAGGAATTCCGAAGTTCCTCCATGAATTCCTCAGAAAATTCATCCCTGAATTCCTCAGGAAGCTTCTCCGGAAATCTCCGGAAATCTCCGAAAATTCCACCCGGAATTCAGCCGGAAGTTCCTCCATATGTTCCTCCCGGAATTTCTCCGGATGTTCCCCCCTGAGTTCTTCCGGAAATTCTTCCCGGAATTCTTCTGGCGATTCCTCCTGGAGTTCCTCTCGAAATTTCTCATAAGGTTCTTTCAGGAATTCCTCCGGATGCTCCTCCCGGAGTTCCTCTGGAAATTCTTCCCGAAGTGATTCCGGAAGTTCTTTCCGGAGTTCCTCCAGAAATTGCTTCAGCAAATCCTCCAGGAATTCCTCTGGAAGTTCCCTTACAGGTTCCTTCGGAAGTTTCCCAGGAATTCCGAAATTCCTTCAGGAATTCTGAAGTTCCTACCGGAATTTCTCAAGAAATTCCTCCAGGAATTCCTCAGGAAGTTCCTCCTGGATTTCCTCAGGAAGTTCCTCCAGGAATACCCTGGTAAATTACTCCGTAGTTCCTTCCGAAATTTCCCCAGAAGTTGCTCCAGAAATTCCACAGAAAATTCCTCCAGGACATCCTCCGAGAGTTATCCAAGGATTTCCTCCGGAAGTTCCTCAAAGAATTTCTACGGAATTTCTCCTAAAGCTCCTCCTGGAATTTCTCCGGAAGTTCCTCCAGATATTCCACAAAAAGTGTTTCCTGGAATTCCTCTGGATGTTCCTTCAGGAATTCCTCCGGAATTTCCTCAAGGAATTCCTTCGGAAGTTCCTCTAGGAGTTTTCCCATGTATTCCTCTTGGAATTCTTCCAGATGGTCCTCCTTGAGCTCCCTTTGAAAGTCTCCAATGTATTCCTCCTGAAATTTTTTCGAAAGTTTTTTTCTTTTTCAATTTGTGGATTTTCCATAGGAAATCCTTCAAAATTTCTTTAGAATTCCACTAAAAGTTGTATCAAAATTTCAAGCGTGAATTCTCTCGAAAACTTCCCAAATTTTTTCAAGATGTGCTCTCTTGGAAATTCTATCAGTAGTTCCGCAATAAATGCCTCTGAGAAGTTCTATAAAAGTTTTGTCAGGAGTTCCTCCAGAAAATCCCCAAAACCTTCTTTAAATTACTTCTCCGACTCAACAAACATCACCTACTCAATCACAGAATTTTCCGCCGAAAATCCGAAAAAAAAACTCCAGATGTTAATTTCTTCGCCTATTGTTGAACGCACGTGCATTTCTTATGGGAGTTCAACAATAGGCGACAAAATCAGCCGTTCAACATTTGGCGGTTTCCCCTAGTTCCAGACAGTGGAGGTATTTTCAAATGAAGTTCATATGGAATTTTTCATAAAATCTCTGAATCTGAAATTTTAGAAGGAATATCTATTGGCGTTATAAGAGCATTTTCATAAATTCCCGAAGAAAAATGTGGGTCATTTTTTGAATATTTAAATTTTCAGGGGTTTTAGAACTAAATATGTTTGACCGAGCATACGATGTATAACAAGGGTCCTAGTGGCCAAGTGGCGTGGTCAATTTTCATACGGCGGCGGCGCACAGGTCTAATATTATCAAGTTTTGGCATTTCCTCAGCAAGCGTGCTGGGAATTTTCACCTTATCTTTATCTTATCTTATCTCATCTATATCTTATTGTTATTCTATTATTATTATTATCGCATATTATCTGTATTATCGCAAAATTATTATCGCAAAAATCACTTTCTGCTTCTGGGTATTCCACCAGAAGAAATGAAAGCAACAGTGTTGTACAACAATACCACACACAATTCAACATGGTTGACGGGGGCGGACCCAAAGTTGTACAACCCATCGGAGCGTGTGTGGGGCCCTTTAGGTTCTGGTGGGCTCTCACCGTCTTTTTGAGTGTCTGATGGGGCTGTAAGGTATGGATGGAAGATAGGGTGGACCAGATTTGGCACTGTTCGTTGTTGCTGGCTGGACCGATCCATAAATCCTCGTCGGGAAAATTTAAATGACCTCCCCTTGAGTGAGTCTCATCCGGGTAAATTTACTTGGGCCGTGGTCTCCCTTGTGGAGTGGCGCTTAAGCCACGTGCTTTTGAGAACGTATCGCTCCGTGCCGGCTATAAAATGCCAGACTATTTTTCATTATTCCTGGATAAAATGCCCCGGCAAAAAAGGTTAGGAAGGGATAAGGAAATTATCTGGTGACTATTGAACTTTGGATCTTGGTGGAGTATTCACTTACCAAATCTACTACCACAAAGTATTCTTCAAGTGAACTACGAGGAACCAGAGATGGGATTGTTTTGTACATCAAGATGGACCGAAAGCATTTAATTTCCACCACAGTTCTGGAGCAGTTTGTTTTCTTTCGTAATCTTGATGTACTGTCCGACACTTACCTTCTATTGATGTCCAGAAGGGTGCTTTCGTAGGGCATGAAAGACGTTTGGTCTTCGACGGGTTTGCTCCTACCACCAGCAGTTGGTATGGGCTAAAGTCAAGCTTGTAGCTTCCAGGCCGACTAGGGTCAAATCGAGAAACGAGGTCGACGTTCGGAACCTTAGCGTCTGCCGTAGGTGACGATTGTACGCCTCGTTTTTCTGAACTTTTTATAGTGATTTTTTCTGTAGATGAGGTTTATCACTTAGTCTTCCTCATTGTTTTATCATAGATTCTGCTGACTCTTGTGACAACATCACGAATACACGAAAACGTTACAACAACGGACACAGTCCGAAAGGTTAGATGGGAAGATAAAAGCTTGTTTTTGATCTCAATGGACTAAAAGCCATAACTTTTAAAACAAATTTCTTTTAATATGTTCGTGTTTTGATTATTTGCAAATTCTTTGCTTCTCGAGCAACGACACGCCACATCGTCCCTTACGCCAAATGCCCGGATGGAAAGCTGAAATTCCCTTATCTCCGACAAAGAAGCAGCCAGAAGAAGCACCGTCCATACTGAAATATTATAAACTAACCTCGAGTTACCACGAGTACGTTACCCGTCGCTTACTAACTGAAAAATAAAATGATAACGATTGTATATATCACAAAGAACCATGGCTCCGTAAAGTGTTATACACGACTGAGCCTACTAAATAATATTTCTTTCTTTTTCTTTTCATTACCTGTTACATTTTATAATATCCTTAAATTATTCTTCTTTATTATTCCGTCCTTCGTTTGTAATCTTTTTCCTACATTATATTTTCTTCCTTGTTGCTTTTTTCCATCTCAAACTGCAGCAATTAATTGTAGATTTGATTCATTTTTACATAGATTTTAGTAGCCTATGACATATGTGCAGCTTAAGATTCTTCTACCCACTTAATTATTTTTTCCTCTATTCTTTATACTTCTCTGTCCCTTCCCTTCCTTTCAATTATTATTTTTATTCTATCTTTATTTAGATTTCTTTCCTCCACCTTACTTTTATTGTTTTTTTTATATATAACAACAAGAAGAAGAAAAAGATGTTCATACGGCCCTCTTTTTTAGAACCTTTTAGAACCATTTTTTACTACTTTTTACTTAATTTCTGAATGCTCACTTATAGCGTATCTATAAAAAGTGAGAAGCGCGAAATAATTTATTCTTGATGTCGATTCACGTAGGCTACAATTAAGTACATGACGTAACTCAAATAGTATAAAATCATCTTATAATCAGTGAAGCCATTCAACTAAAAAGCTCTATGAGTATTTTGTTATTCATAACAGGAGTTACCATCGAATACTGAAACACGGGCCTAACTATAGGAATTTCTAAATAGTTTGAAAATGATTTTCTACGAATCACTTATCTCCATCTGGGAAGCTCATCACAAACTTCACAGAGATTGAGATGCCTATTCCAATTGGAAGTTAAAATACCTGATTTGAATCTCCCCCTGAGGTCGCTTCTATTTCATCCCTCTTAACGCATAATCAACCTTTAGTCAGTCAGCTTCCGTCACTACGAGGGTGTCCATTCTCCCAACATACCCCACCCAGCCGCCGTACCTTATAATCCTAATCCTCTTACAAACACTTAAATTATTGCTACTCTTATCCAAATGGTCAAATCTCCGGAGGGCCTTCCCCCATCACGCACACCGAATACCTAATACTGCAAGGTATTTGCAACAGTTTCTCTTCACATTATACCTCTCCGGCACAGCTCTGCTGTCGACCATCCTAGGCAAAGCTAGGATCAGTCGACCAAAATTAATCCAACACTACCCCCCACACCGGACCCGAACTGCAAATCGGCTGGCTACAACTTTCTGGGCCGTGTCCTCACTGCTGGGACTGAATTGCTGCTTCTTTGTCGGAGATAAAATATTTCTCAAGCTTAGTCGTTCCACATCGAATCTGCCGCAATCATCCTGCAACAAGGAGCAGCCGCAGCAGCTTTGAACAAACTCTCCATAACTCGAGACAAGCTGTGGCTCGGTCGAGCAAAATGTGAACTTTTTCATCCCAGCCTCCCACTTGGGAAGGGCTTTACTCGGACCCAATGACTTCGGTTAGTTTTGAACGAGCCACTTGGAGAAGATTGTCGCTTGATTCTGCTGGTGCAGCGTGGAAGGACTTTGGGAGCAACAGTTGCTACTTTATGGTAAAGAAGATTACGTCCCAATCGATAAAACTCTGCTCCGGTTCGCAGTCCATGTCCGAGGAAAAATTCCCAGCCATTGTTGGACCGGAATGGAACGAATATTTCTTGAATCGAAAAGAAAGAACTTACTTTCAACTGTAGAGTTCAATTGAGAAAAAATATTTTTCCAAGCAAATTCCATTCTAGATTAAATCTGGGAACAGAGATGCCAGAATTTGGAGCTTGCCTTCACCGAATCGAATGTTGTTTCTTGGATAATTATGCTATTGAGGAGTACTCGTATGACTGCTGCACTCGATGTTAGCCAACCCAAATTAACTAACTGTGCAAACAAATTTCTACTTTCAAGTCAAGTCATGACGTATAATTTATAACAGACTTTTCGAAATGAATTACGACCCGTTTAATCTGTGTTGAAGATATTTCAAAATTATTTTTGTACCATTTAAAAGCTCTATTTATCGAATTTTCTGGGGCCCTCCTTGGCCGTGCGGTAAGACGCGCGGCTACAAAGCAAAGCCATGCTGGGGGTGGCTGGGTTCGATTCCGGGTGCCGGTCTAGACAATTTTCGGATTGGAAATTGTCTCGACTTCCCTGGGCATAAAAGTATCATCGTGTTAGCCTCATGATATACAAATGCATAAATGGTAACTTGGCTTAGAAACCTCGCAGTTAATAACTGTGGAAGTGCTTAATGAACACTAAGCTGCGAGGCGGCAATGTCCCAGTGGGGGATGTAATGCCAATGAAGAAGAAGAAGAAGATTTATCGAGTTTTGTTATAACTTCATTAAATTCAGTTACATAAAACCAAACCATTGAATGAAACAATAAAGTTGAAGAGTTTAAAAAAGTTGGGAATCGAACATGTTCGATATTTCCAACAATAATTAGGAATCGCGCAAAAAAATTAAATCGTTTTCAAATGCACGGAGCTACTCTTGGCATCCCTGTCCGGGGGTGATCAAGTGGACACCGGAGGATTGGTAAAAGCGCTTTCCAGCACTTATCACATACTTTGCTCGAAAATCCTCTTGTTGTGAACTATCTGGAGCAAGAATTTCGACCAATTCAAATGAATAGAAAACATTCCCTACTCTGCGCTGCGAACTTTGGTTCCATTTTGTGAAGCTCCGTCTCGGTCCCCCAAATCTTAAACTTTTTGCCGCTGAACAAACACCAGTCGGTGGACAGAATTTGCATAACCGAGAATATCTGTTTGCATTAAATTACTGATACCGAGCTCGCAGAATCGTCAACGACGGACGAATGGTTACTTCGCCGATGCGAAAAGACCGGCAAAATTCAATGGAAATATTCGTACAAAAATATTGTGCTGAACAGAGAAAAACGCGTGCCCAAAACACACATCATGGCCGCCTACAGGAGAACCGAATGGCAGTTCAATTTCCATGTTTAAATAATGTGCAGCTATGCTTAGCGTTGGATGGGTCCTGGTTCTTGACGCAGTGGGCAGAGACCGGAAAATCGTTGAAATTTTGGCTTTGAAATTTCTTCCAGTGATGATTATTTGAGTTCTTTTGCTCTCAACATCAGTTATCATGCGCCGTTCCTGCTACACATCAGCCGTTTCTGCTGCACATCAGCTAGTCAAAACATCCAGCCGATGCCCGCATTCCTTTGACCGGTATCGCACACAGTTCTTATTTCAATTTAAAACACAAACAAAATTGTCAATTATAAATAGAGAAATCAACAATAAATCGCAAGCAGTTCGATTATAACCATCATAGCATGTAGTCGTTTTAATTTTAATCTTAGTTTTAGTTTTAGTTTTTAAAAACTCTTTTGCGCATGCAAAAAGTTTAACTGGCGCCCGAATAGGGACCAGCGCGAGTAATTTATTGTGTCGCGAGTGATAAAACATCGGGAACAATTTAAACTTCGACTTGACCGCCGCATCAGCAGCAGCCGTGAGGAAAGGCCCCCTAGTCACCAGCACGGGATTTGGCCGCCTACACTGGGAGAGTTGGAGACTCGTGTCTGGTCTCTACCTGAAAGGAATCCAACCGATACAGGATAAGGATCCGAAGGAAAGTCAAAATATTCTCTGAAAAAGGATAGAATATTTGCGCTCTCGGCGAAACAGCATAGAGAGCTATGCTTAAGTTTGTTTTGTAAGTATTACTAATAAAAATTCTAATTTCAGCAAGGAAAGAAAATAAAAGTGAAAAAGTGTTTTATCAATTACTTGAAGTGTATTATCAAATAAATTAAATCAATCAAAGTTTTATTGAAGTGTTTGCGTTATCTTTTATCTAAAAAGCCCCACATTATTTTTAAATAACATAATAAATTCCAAATGGCTGAGGAACAAATAAATTCAATATTAACCAGACTTTTGGCTATTGAAACTGCAATAACTACTGCAACACCAACCACCCCTGACTATTCTGATCCCCCACTATATTTGGTGGATCAAAATAATCAACCAGTTGATCCCGAAGCCATAGAAGACATACCTGATCTGGTCAAAGCTCTTCCAACTTTTAACGGCGAGCCAAGTGAATTACATGTTTGGCTTGACGATGCGGAAAAATTAGTGAACTTATATCGACCTAAAACAAATGGTTCTATCAACCAATTTAATAAGTTTCACATAGTATGCAGAACCATAAGAAGGAAAGTAAGAGGAGAGGCGAATAACGCCTTGGTCTCCTCGAATGTTAACTTAAATTGGCTTATGATAAAAAATACCTTATTAACTTATTATGGAGAAAAGCGAGATTTGGCAACTTTGGACTGTCAATTAATGAGTGTACAACAGAGAGGCAAGGATCTTGAGAAATACTACAACGAAGTGAATGCTATACTATCCCATATAGCTAATCACGTCAAGAGTGATAGTCGTTATAATCACCCCGAAGCCTCGAAATCCATTATTGAAATGTACAATGAAAAGGCGATGGATGCTTTCATACGAGGTTTAGACGGAGATATGGGTAAATTCCTAAGAAATTACAGGGCAGAATCATTAGCCCAAGCTTACAATTATTGTAACGCATTTATTAATGCGGAATTCAGGAAAACTACACAAAATTAAAACGGACACTCCCATCTTTTCACAACACCCACAGTATCAGCAACAAAATACCACCAAAAATACCACCCAGAATACCAACTACATTCACACCACAATATTTTCAACCACTACCTTCACAACACATGATTAGACAAATTTCGAGACCACAATATAATCCATTCCTTCCAAGGCAACCATTCATTCCTAAAAACCCACAATATAATCCATATATTCATAATCGACATGTGGTAAATGCAGCCCCACAACCAGTTGTCCCCAAAAACCACAATATAATCCATATGTTTATAACAGCGGGTTGAAAATCCTCCCGCGCAACCATTCGTTCTCAAAAATATTAAGCCTGAGCCAATTGATACTGAAGTATCTATGAGAACCGTAATCTATATAAACCGGCCTTTAATACATAATAGGAATCCGAAACAATTCCATATTGAAACAGAATGCGATGATATTGATACGCAACAATACTTTGAAAATTTACCTTATACATCGCACGAAGAATGTCCAGCAGGACCTTCATTCGAAAGATATGCTGAAAATTTGGAGTACCAGTATCCTCAAGAATTAGAAGAACATAATGAAGAACCAGAATTAAATTTTTTAGAATAAAGTCTGCATTACCATATTTTCTATTCTATGGTAATCGAAATGATCCTTTAAAAATATTAGTCGACACTGGATCGAATAAAAATTTTATTCATCCGAAATTCGCAAGAATTTCACATCCAGTAAATAAACCTTTCAATGTTTCTTCAGTTGGAGGAAATATTCAAATTCAAACTTATTCCCAAGCAAAACTTTTTAGGCCATATTCTGACGTAAATGTGAAATTGTATCACATGGACAAGTTGCGATCATTCGACGCAATTATCGGCCATGATACATTAAAAAGAAATGGAAGCAATTATTGATACCAAGGAAAATGTGTTGATAATCAATAAAAATGTTATACCTTTATTAGCGCATCGATTACAGGAGGTAAATCAAATTCGCATCCGAGATGAACATTTGCAACAAGACGAAAAAGACAAGGTACATAATTTGTTAAACCAATACCAAGATTTATTTCAACCACCTGATGAGAAGTTAACTTTTACCACAAAAATACGTGCAGATATACGTACCACTGATAATGAACCTATTTATTCAAAATCATATCCTTACCCGCAAGCCTTTAAAAATGAAGTAAACAATCAAATTGAAAAAATGCTACACGATGGAATTATACGACCATCTAGATCTCCGTATAATTCTCCCGTGTGGATTGTTCCAAAAAAACAAGATGCCTCATGTCAGAAAAAATACCGACTTGTTATTGATTACCGAAAATTGAATCAAAAAACAATAAGTGACAGGTATCCGATACCTGATACCTCTACAATTCTAGCAAATTTGGGAAAGATGAAATATTTCACAACCATTGACCTTGCATCTGGTTTTCACCAGATTCCTTTGAATAATAATGATATAGAGGAAAACAGCTTTTCGGTAAACAATGGAAAGTGATATGAATTCGTTCGTTTACCCTTTGGTTTAAAAATGCTCCTGCCATCTTTCAACGAGTTATGGATGATGTTCTCCATGAGCATATTGGAAAAATATGTTATGTCTATATAGATGACATTATCATATTTGGTGAAACTTTAGATGAGCAAATAAAAAACTTAAAAATAATATTGAAAAATTACGCAAAGCTAATTTTAAAATTCAACCAGATAAATCTGAATGGTTAAAATCTGAAGTTGAATTTCTTGGATTTATTGTATCCCAAAAAGGATTAAACCAAATCCAAAGAAAATTGAAAGTATTCAAAGATATCCAGAACCCACTAATTTAAAAGAATTACGTGCGTTCCTTGGACTATCTGGATATTATAGAAGATTTGTTAAAACTATGCCAAAATTGCAAAACCTTTAACAAAATTTCTAAAAGGAGAAAACGGTCATAAGCAAGTTTCGAAGAATGAATCCAGAAATTTTAAAATTGAATTAGATCAGGATGGAAAAAGCTTTTAAATTATTAAAAGATATTTTATCCTCAGATGATGTATTAGCATTTCCTGATTTCCAAAAACCATTTTTACTAACCACTAACTGATGCTTCTAATAAAGCAATTGGTGCCGTATTGTCACAAAATTTTCATGATGGAGAAAGACCCATCACTTTCAGTTCAAAAACTCTTTCAAGTACCGAAGAGAATTATGCAACTAACGAAAAGAGATGCTTGCTATAGTTTGGGCACTGCATACTCTCAGAAATTTTATATATGGTCACAAAATTTTAATTTACACAGACCATCAACCGTTAACTTTCACAATTTCGCCAAAAATAATAATGCAAAATTAAAAAGATGGAAAGCTTTTATTGAAGAGCATGACCATCAAATTTTTACAAACCAGGCAAAGCTAATGTTGTAGCTGATGCTTTGTCTCGGGTACAAATTAATTCTTTAACTGCAACCCAGCATTCATCTAATGAGGATGATAGCTCTTTCATTCCTTCAACGGAAGCCCCTATTAATGTTTTCAAAAATCAACTGCTGTTCAAAATTGGGAATCGGTCGAGTTATGGCTTAGTAGTTCCTTTCGAAAATTATAAAAGACACATTTTTATCGAAACCCGATTCACAAACGAATTTCTAATAAATACATTGAAAAAATTTCTAAATCCGAAAGTCCTTAATGGAATTTTTACTACCGAACCAATAATGGCAACTATTCAAGAAATTTATAGGCAACATTTTAATCCAAGAACTATTAAAGTTAGATTTTCGCAAAAAAGGTTCAAGATATCAATACTGAAGAAAGACAACTTGAAGAAATCAAAAAAATTCACCAATTCGCCCACAGAAATGACGTAGAAAATACAGAGCAACTTCTAAAAGATTTTTATTTCCCTAAAATGGCAAAGAAAGTAAAAGAATTTGTAAAAACTTGTGAGGTTTGCAAAACAGAAAAATACCAACGTAACCCCCAGAAGTTTGTACCATTTAAAACCCCAATACCCCAGCAACCTGGAGAAATAATTCATGTTGATATATTTGTTTACAATATAGATAATTTATTTCTAACAACCATTGATAAATTTTCCAAGTTCTTAAAATATAGAGCAATCGACTCTAAATCCCTTCTAGATGTAGAAGATGCCTTATTTGACCTAATTTATGAATGGAGTATACCAAAAATTGTAATAATGGATAATGAAAGTACTTTTAATTCAAATGTTATAGAGCAAAGATTACGAAACTTGAATATTCAAATTTTAAAACCCCTGTTCACAGATCAGAGACAAATGGTCAAATCGAAAGATGCCATTCAACTTTAAGAGAAATTTCAAGATGCATAAAAAAGATTTTCCAGACATGGATGTTGCTGAATTAATGAGATCAACTGTGTATAAATATAATCATTCAATCCATAGTTTTGTAAAAACACTCCTAATAATATTTACATTGGAGAAATTAATAAAAATTTAGATGCAAATGAAATTAATAAAGAAAAACAAAAAGCCATGAAAAAGTTATTCAGATGTACGACAAAAAGAACGAAAAAATTCCCGAAGAAACTTATCCAACTTTTGAACCAGGATCTGATGCATTTGAAAACACATGATATCTCAAAGCGAAAAAGTAAATATAAAAGATCAAAGTTAAAGAAGATTATAGTACTTATATTATTGACATCAATAATCGCAAAATTCACAAAATGAATTTAAGAAAAACTAATGTTTGTTCAATACTTTATTGTTTCAGAATTTTGATGTGTACTGCAATTTCCTATGCAAGGACAAATACAAATACATGATTTAAATAAAACCCAATAGCCATAATACCTCTAGGGAAAGCAAGAATTAAAATGGATACGTGAGAATAATACAACCCATTAATTTATCACAACTACATGACATAATTGTAAAATTTGATGAATTGATAAAAATAATGTATACAATAATCAGCTTTACAAATTATTGGAAAATAGAAACAATCTGTTGTATCAAACCTTTTTGAAAATTATACCATCGTTCAGTCGAGTGAAACGTTGGGACACAATTGGAACGATTTTAAAATGGATTGCTGGAACACCCGATGCCGAGGATCTCCACATCATCAACAAAACCATGAATGCCCTAATTGACAATAACAATCAGCAAACCTACATCAATGAAAATATCAACTACCGAATTAAACATCTAAATCAAGCCGTCAACGAATTAGTAGACTTGGATTTCAAATCAACACAACAACATGCAATTGAAATCAACCTCCTCACAATTTTGCTAAATCTTAACGCCGCTCAACATCAACTAGAAGTGCTAGAAGATGCTATTTTACTTGCAAAAATGGAATCCTAGTAGTCAACTCTTAACTATGAAGGACTACTTAAGAATTAAACAGTTCCTCGAACACCAAAATATCCACGTAAAATCCTTTGAAGACTTATTAAGTAAATCAAGTACACAGGTCGCAATGAATAATACACACGTTATGTACATGTTAAAAGTTCCACAGTTCTCAAGTGAAATCTACAGTTATGAGTATGTTAGTCCACTCATTTTAAATGGAAGTCGAATCCACATCAAGTCGAACTATCTTATCAACAATAATTCACACATCTTCGAATCCTCCACAACCAAGCCAAGAGGACTCAGAAAATTTTATATGTGAATCCGAAATGCTACAACCAACAACTCCTTGTATTTTTAATTTGGTCCAATTACATCATGCAAATTGCACATACGAAAAGGTCTATTCAACTGGAATCATCAAGCGAATAAATGACGCTACTATCCTTTTAAACAACGTAAACACAACATTACAATCCAACTGTAGTAAATTGAATCAACGCTTAGAAGGATCATACTTAATCCATTTTGAAAAATGTGAAGTAAGCATTGATAACGACAGCTATACGAATCTCATCATACAAACCCCAAAATTATCCTTCAGACCTACAACCGGAATACTAGCAAATGCCGAAAACCTAATGGATATTCCACCACACGAATATTTGGCAAATCTTACATTAAAGCACAGATCAGTGCTCAAGCACATGTACTTGACTAATAATTCTTTACAGTGGAAACTTCACGTTTTTGGAGCAATAAGTTTTCAACTCTATTCCTAATAACAGCCGCTTTTACAATCTACTTCATCATCACCAAGAAACAATCTAGGATTCCAAAATAGAAATCAACCTACAGGATCAAATGAAAGCATCTGCACCAGAAGAAAACCCAACGAAATCCCATATTCGGATATTACCAATGAAAGACTTCAAGTTATCAATAATTATCTTAACATGCCAACAGCCAATCGTCCGATAAGACTTTGAGGGCAAAGTCATTTTAAGAAGGAGGAGTTATCATGCGCCGTTCCTGCTACACATCAGCCGTTTCTGCTGCACATCAGCTAGTCAAAACATCCAGCCGATGCCCACATTCCTTTCACCGGTATCGCACCATAGTTCTTATTTCAATTTAAAAACACAAACAAAATTGTCAATTATAAATAGAGAAATCAACAATAAATCGCAAGCAGTTCGATTATAACCATCATAGCATGTAGTCGTTTTAATTTTAATCTTAGTTTTAGTTTTAGTTTTTAAAAACTCTTTTGCGCATGCAAAAAGTTTAACTCATCACATGTTATGACCCGACTTATGTAAATATAATCAATTGATTTGTCATAGGAAGGTTCAGTCATAGGTATTATTAAACTTGTTTGAATCATTAAAGCTGTCCTCAATCTTGCATACATATATGTTAGTCTATTCTGGAATTATAAGTTCAGTGAATTGTTGTTTTATTCCTGTTCAGGTCGACCACTGTGCTCAGTTGTAACAGCAGGACTCAGCGTCATTGATAGGCAATGAAGTATCAAGCCCGTTATTGTATTGTGTTTCTGGGAATCAACAGTAGAAGTCACATACCGTGACAGATTTCGCTTTTCAGGCTCTTTGCAAAGACGTATCCCATTGGACACATCCTTTATCAATCAGAACGGAATTCTATTCTGAGAAAATCTAAGCAGTAATAGGTACAGACTTGCTTTATTATTGTCTTACTTCTAACCCATCCTCAATAATCCTGTGAAGCCGGGGTACTAAGCCTGCAGTCTAGCATTTCCAGTGAAATTTTCCTGTTCGATGTCGGAATAGGTAACTGTCATCTTTCAATCAAGCAAATTAATTCCACATCAAATGAAACAGCACTAATTCACCTTAAAATAGATTAATAATGCTCACACTTGTAGAATCCTCGACCTTGGATTTTGAACTCTTGTATCAATGCTACTAGGTGGCTTCACAAATTAGTTTTCCAGTGCTTCAGTTTCGTTCAGCGTCCGCTCAAAATCTCGCCACTGTGCGGCGAGTTCGATTCGACGACAAGCTGTGAAAGGACGCGAACTCCTCGAATCAAGTGGAGGCGTGCTGTATATTTGATTACCACCGAGATTAGCTTTTCCGAGAGACTCCTCTCGCTGCTGGCTCTGACACTTGGTGGCAAGGGTTGCTGCTTGGCTGGCCGGCGGCTGGCAGCAGTACCAGCCGAAGAACAAGGAACTACCCAACCCGAAAAGACGATGTCAATTTACCCCGGATATCACGCAAACTGAATCCGGAAGGCGTAAATAGAGACCATAAATTTGCATTCATGGTGACGGGCCCGAGCGAGATTCTGTAGAAGGAGGCCCGCTTAGTCAATGTATCAGTTTTAGCAGTTCTTGGAAGTGTTTTGGGTAGAGATGATTTGATCATACTCAATTGGGTGGGTTTATGTTTATGAAAATGTTATGAAGGACTGCACATAAAATTAAGTAAGCTCCGGGTACAGAAGCAAGCCCTTGAAATATGTTCAATAGACTTTATTGAAAATAGTTCCAATAATAAAACAAGCAACAGGAGCAGATGGTTTTTTCTTTTTCAACTGGCATCGAATTTCTCAACTGGCACATTGCCGCCTTGTGCATAGCATTAAGCAATTCCATAGATATTTGCAGCAAGTTTGTTTTTGTCTTTCTCGTACACAGATAATAATATGTTGTGATCTTAAATGCATTTCCATGCACATATTTAGAGCATGCAAATAAACGTAACATTAAATCGATCTTAATGTTCTTTTAAATCGAAATAAATTTAAACCGTGCTTGCTTATAAAATCAAATTTAATTGAACATCGAGTATTTATTCGTTTGTTGGGACTAGCTGCAATGCACGTCGTTGAATTTCCAAAATTATTTGATGTTGAAAGGGTGTTTTTTCGACTGGATGGGATGTACTGTTCGGAGGATGGCTTTCCCAGTCTGAAGTATCAAAACGATGGTTTAGTTACTTGCCCGACGTTTCGGCCGATGGGTTGTGGCCTTTTCAAAGGGTCGTTATAGTCTATCGTCTATCGTAAATTATTATAAACCACGTTCGATCAGTGGTAGATGCTTTTCATGCTTTTCTGTTTGTAATTTTTTGAAAAAATGGTTTAAAAACTGCGTTTGTTTGTTAACAAACAACAACTGTTTAAACCATTTTTCAAAAATTATAAATAGCAAGGTTCACCACTACCTAACAAACGTGGTTATCATTATTTCTAACAACTGTAACTGCTATTATAAATAGCAGTTACAGTTGTTGTATGTTGACAAACAAACGCAGTTTTTAAACCATTTTAAAAAAAATACAAATAGCAAACATGAAAAGCACCCTATCTACCACTGATCGAACGTGGTTAACAATAATTTACGATAGACGATAGACTATACGACCCTTGAAAAAGGCCACAACCCATCGGCCGAAACGTCGGGCAAGTAACTAAACCATCGTTTTGATACTTCAGACTGAGAAAGCCATCCTCCGAACAGCTTATTATTTGCTGTGTATACTAAGCATACGGAAAGGCTGTTGGACCGCTCCAAAACCGAACTTTTGATGAAAGGCTCGGAGACCTATAGCGTGATATATCAGTCGACTCAGCTCGACGAAATACAGAACGTTATGCTGAAAGTGGCGAAATAATTGAAGTTTATCCGGCGAAGTGATTAGCATTTCTTTGAAGTGTAGAAATGAAACATGATCAATCATACAATACTTCAGTAAAATGATAATAACTTCATCGTTATTGGTACCATCTAGCTCCATTTGATGACAGTTTTTCGTTGATTCTCCATTTATTTCACATATAAACTTCCAATGAGTTAAGCACCGCCCAAGCGATAACCAAATTGGCTAAAATTTTGTCCATAGCATCAGGGCATCAAACAGAACGGAATAAGAAGGCGGACTATCAAACAATTTGAAAAAGTATTTTTTGAGCCACATACGTTAGATGTGTGGGGGAAGGGTCGTTTGGCCGAAGCCTATTCGGCCGAAAGCCATTTGTCCGAATGCCACTAGGTCGAACAAACCATTAGGCCGAAACCCATCTGGCCGAAATTCATTTAGCCGAACGGGTCATCCGGCTGAAAAGGTCATTTGGCCAAATAGGACATTTGGTCGAATGGGACATTTGGTCGAATAGGACATTGTGCCGAATAGGACATTTGGCCGAAAAGGACATTTGGCCGAATAAGACATTTGGCCGAATAGGACATTTGGCTGAAAAGGACATTTCTCGCTTAACTTTTCAAAAGGACCTAAGTAACATTTTTTCATGAATTAATTTGAATAGCGCAATCAACAGAACAACATGAAAGCCGTTGATTGCTGTGCATATACAAATTAATTCATGAAAAAAATGTTATTCAATCATTTCTTTGAAAAGTTAAGCTGAATTGTCCGAATTAGCAGAAAAAAGACGAATAGGTTATTTGGCCGAATAGGAGATTTGGCCGAATAGCTGAAATGGACAATAGGCCGAATAGGACATTTGGCTGAATAGAACATGGCCGATTAGGACATTTGTCCGAATAGGGCCGAATAGGACATTTGGCTGAAATGGACATTTGGCCGAATAGAACATTTGGCAGAATAGGTTATTTGAAAAGTGGGAAATGAGGTGTGAGAAGTGAGACGTATCACTCCTCACTCCTCATTCCTAACTTCTTACTGTAAAAAATGAGTAGTGTGAAGTGACAAGTGAGGCGACTCATTTCTCACTTCTCACTGTGAAAAGTGAGTACTGCGAAGTGGGTAGTGAGACGTCTCACTATTTAAAGGACTTTTTGGCGAATGATTTTCGGCTAAGCGTTAGGGCCATTTGGCCGAAATCCACAAGGCCGATAGGTGTTTGGTCGAATATGTCATTTGGCCGAACAAACCATTAGGCCAAAACCCATCTGGCTGACAATTTTATTTAGCCAAAATACGGCAAAAAATGTCGTTCGGCAGGCTGGCCATGTGGCCGAAAAAACTGTTTGGCCGATCCTCTTCTTACTTTTCATTCCTCATTTCTTTCTTGTGGGCTTCGTGGCTTAGCGACGTCAATCGTTTAGACGCAAGTGTTCAGTCTTTGCGACCTCTGTTCGAAGACGGTGATACTGTCTATAAGTGAGAAGTGCAAGTGAGAAATTGTGAGGGTGAGATATATTAAAAATAGGTAATCTACTTCCAGCGTGCATTGTTCACAGATATGCAAATATCATTCGTATAACGGTTCGGTTGCCAACATTGACTAGTGAATAGCAGGCCATGACTTTGGCTCTTTCCTCGTCAGGCAACGAGTTTTTTGATTTTTTTCATTTTAATATTTATTTTTTATTATCCCCCTTTACCCTTGGGGCCCTTGACCTTTCGGAGACCAGTAGGACAAAAAGTTAATTAAATATTTGTAACGGCCTTACTGAAAAAAAAAACAAAAGAAATCGAAGTAGAATTTTTAAACGATTATCTAGAAGAATTCCTTCAGGAGTTTTCCAAGGTTTTCTTAAAGAAATTTCGTAAGAAATTACGAGGGAAATTTTCCGGAAAACAAATAGAAATAGTTTTCTAACGAATTGCCAATAGAGCTGTGCGCCGCGGCCGCCGACGGTTTTTAAGCGCCGCCGCCGCCACCATTTTTGACGGGCGTGCCGCTGCAATTTTTTGACTGACCCGCAAGTGAATTTTAAGCGGGCCGGTGAAATAATTTGGCCTCGTGGGCTGAAATAACATGTTCATCAAACCTCTTTTTACGTTACTTATTGGGAGGATGTAAAACGAATAATTATGAGGAAAGGAAGGAATTTTGTTTCATATTACTTGTTTTTCCCTTAATGTATGAACCTTTGGATTCATTTAAATATGATACTACGTCCACTAGTTGAACTTTTGTGGTGAATATGGTCGGGATTGAGCCAAACCGCACAAAGCGGCTTTTGACTGACTTGTGATATTTTGTTTGTAAATAGAAAACGGAAATCATTTCATGTCAATTCATACCTACATTATTGTTATAAGTTATAAGATTGGGAGATATTTGATACGCTTTTTGATCAATTGAATCTGCTAAACGAAAGCTTGGGCAGAAAAGTTAGACATTTTTGGTTTGCGCTTGTTGTGATTTGGGTGAACCCCGGCAATGTTATCGCTAATATATTTCATCCAAGATAACCCAAGAATTCCCTGAAGTATAGGGCTTATCGTCTATACGCATAACGAAAGATCAATTAGCTTCTTTTAGAAATGAAACATGCTCTTAGTGATCATTTGAATCAAATTGGCTTTTGTTTCATTCCAAGAAATCCAAAAAGTCCAAAAATTGGTGTAAGGCCTTGAATTCAATACACGTAACGAAAAATCTATCAGCTCCTTTTAGATATGGAATATATTCTTCATTTAAATCAAATTCTATATGAATTGAATTTTCCGGTCCGGTTTAAGATCAACTTTTCCAAAAAATCCATTTTTAACGCTTCTAACTAATTTTTAAAATTAAAACAAAAATCAGAAAAATGCTGTTTTTCAAGTTTGGCCTAGCATTTGCCCGATCTGGAACCAACATCAGTTCAATTCTTCAGGCCGATTCATACGTGAAGCACTTTTCCATCTCTTGGTTTCAATTTTTAAAATAGTTAAAAGGTTGAGCAAATGTGAGTTGACCTTAAATAAGTCAAAGAATCGACACTCAAGGAAAGGTCAATTGAATTCCTGTTCAATTCCAAGCAAAAATTTTCTAGAATTGGAGTCCAGGTCTAAAGGCCAATACCCCAGCCCTGGGGTTGGTTGGCCGAATTTTTCCGCCGCATTTGTTTTGTTATAACTTTTTCCTCAAATTGTGTTCATCGATGAGAATATGTCACAAATGTGCCCAAGACTATATTTATGACAGTGAAAACCGTTTTTTGAAAAGTCGAACCAGAATTAGTACAGACATTACGATAGGAAAATTCGGCCAACTAGCCCCAGTCTCCCCTACCCGTACAGATCTTAAGGCCTAAATTCCAGTGAATTATTGGATGAACTGAAATGGAAACATTGTTGAACGTTCATCCAATTCAATTAAAAAATAACACTATCAACATAAACGATTTAGAAAAGCTAGCAGCTCTGAAGGAGGTCAAGACCTGTACTTCAGGGAATTCTTATATGAACTGGGATGCAATAAATGTTGAAAGAATATCCATTTTTATTCTATGTCGGTAGGGGCGAGTCCTTTCAAATTATTCGTAAAAATTGGGGAACGGTACTTTGCGTTTATTATTTTATTTGTTCGGAAGAAGCTAAGGAAACGAAAAGATTGTGAGCCATTGTATTTGAACGACGGAGGTCACAATGTCGAGCAGAACTCTTAATTGTTTGATCGAACTCAATACAAGAGTTCCCCTCTCTCCCACAAGAAAATTTTCTCGCTATGCCACTAATTCACCGGATATGGTATCTTTTTTAAAGAAATCTGATTTTATTACTGATGACAGATATTTTGATGTAATGTGCTATCAGATCGTGCGATACGTTGATCAGCATTGCATTTCTGGCAATGTCAAACCAACAACCAACCAACATTGAACCATTTCACATAGAAGAGCTAGAAATCAGCGAACACCTTTTTAAATAACTAGTCCCAAATCAGAAAATCTTCCTGATATCATTTTTAAGAAACCACTTTCTGAAAAATTTGTTTTCTCGGAATTTTGGAAATTCATTTCTAGAAACTCCTCCATCACCGATTCTTTCTACAGGAATTCTTAAGCATTACTCTCATAGAAGTTTGAAGAATTTCCCATTTGAGAATTTTGGAAACTTCATTTTTTCCTTAATTCTGTGCAAATCCTCCCCCAGGAATGCTGCGAAACTTCTTCTTCAAGGATTCTAGTAAGCTAATATTACTAGAACACAGGGTTTTTTCTCCCTTATGAATTATGGGGAATCCCTTCCCAGTAGTTCTGATTATGTACCCAGTGCACCTTTGAATATCCTGGAGAATTCTTCCTCCATGGATTTTTGGGAACTTTGGACTCCATCAGACTGTTATTTTTCCTTGAATTCCGTACAAATTCTTCCTCAGGAATTCTAGAAATTTTCCAATCTTCTTGGTTTTTCCATGTCTAAAAAATCCTCCTCAAGAGTTCTAAGAACTTACCCCATCCAGAATTATGGGAAATTATTCCACAAAAAAAGGACTACAGCCTACCTTCTCACCTCAAACCAAGTATTCCCTTCCGAAGGAAGGAATGGCCCTTCCAAAAGATCATGCCAATCCCTCTAGCTAGAATTTTAAAAATTTCTTCCCCAGAAATTGAGAGGAATTTCTCCCTCAGGAATTTGGAAAAATATATCCTCTTATGTTACTGGTAAATTTCGCACCATTATTGGCCAGATAATTTTTCTCTCTAAGGAAATTCTCTAAGGAATTTCTCCCTCAGGAATTATGAAGAAAAATTTTCCTATGAATAATAGGAAATTCCTTGACTCCGACTTCGACTTGACTTCTAAAAAGTTTCTTACATAAAAATTACTTTGAAACTCAAGAATTCTAGGGGGTTTTATTCTTCCAGATTTTTTCGTTCACTACAAGAATTCCTTACCTAGGAGTTTTAGAGATTCCTTTATCCAGAAGTTCTGCGGAATGAATAATAAGAAACACCTGGAAAAGTTCTCAGAAAATGTCTTTAGGAATCTCACGTATGTCCTGCTGACCTTTCTCATCTGAACTTTTTGATTGGCAATACATTTCCCATTTGAACATTGCCATGTCGAAGTTAGTGTTTATTAAGAATTTCCACAGTTATTAATAGTGAGGTCTCTAAGTAGACTAAGTAAACTAACACGATTATCCTCATAGGCACAGCGAGGTATCAAAAATTACACCGTACCATGCTTGGCCTTGCTTTTGTAGCCGTCAGGCTAAGGAAGTCATAATTGACGAATTTCGCGCCAACTAGAGTTTCCATTTCCAGCCATTTTCGTTGTCCGGATTCAGGATGAACTTGTTCGTATATCCCAGGAAATCCAGGATCCCGGGATTTTTCGATGTTTCCTTAGAAAACTTATTTTTGATTTAAAAACGATTTTATTCAATGTTCAGGGGTAAAGTTCATGTTTTAGAAAGGCCAGATAATAAAGATTTCAAATTGGAACTCAATTCAATTCTAACTTGAATCGATTCTTTCGAAAGAAAAAAACAACTTCAAGAATCAAATAATATTCACGTTTTGCTCGGAAGGTAGAGTACTCTTTTGAAATATATGATCGCCGAGTCCGAGAAGAAGGGTTCGCTGGCAGTTGAAGTCGGCTTGACTGTTTGCATTGTTTTGAATATGAATTGGGTTTAGACAGTTGCTGGGATTGCATTCAATACCCTAGTGACGAAAGATGGAAGATGCGCCGTACTGTGCCCATAACCTACTGGATATATGGGAAACCACTCACAAAGAAAACAAAATACTAGAGTATCCTCCAACCCATGGCAGGCTACTAATTGATACTTTCCTAATCTTGAACAGATCGCTTCCTAATCTTGATGTTAATCGTTAATTTATCGTTATCGCCGATAAAGTTAATTGTGTTCAACGTAATCGCTTGCTGCGAAAAGATGAATTAACTCAATTATTATCGGAGTTCGATTAAAGTTACGCGATTAACGTTGGTATACAATTTTGGCAGAAGCCGAGAATTGGAAAACGATTGATTGCAGCCTGTTGACTAGAGTTGATTTGAAAAAAAATAGGCAGTGCATCGGAGTCGGACCACTTGTACTTGCGCATGTGCTGGAAAGTTTGTTGTACGAACGTCGATTGGAAGGAAGACTCAATGTTGGCCGGCGCGAGGAGATTAGAAAGGCGAATATCAGCTAATGTGCACAACCTCGCTGTAGACGGGAGATGGGTAGGAAGCAGGTGCCCAATAGATGTAGCTGATCTTGTACTGTAGATACTTGACGTTTAATTAATAGAGAGCTGTAGCTGCTGGAAAAAGTATCAGTCAGTAGCCCTCCATTTAGTGGTATAGGGGAATCTAATATTTTTTGTGAAGGTGTTCTATTAACTATCTCCGATATTTTCATGTCTGTTAATTACTAATTTACTTAATCTTACTTAATTACTTAATCTTACTAATTTAATAATAACATGATATTGATTGTGCATCACAAAGAACCTTGGCTCCGTATACATGACTGAGCCTACTAAATAAACGAACGAAAAAAAAACATGTCTGATGGGTGGTATAAAAATATGATATGAGTTTATCACCTAAGTTAGGTTTCGCGTTCAAAACAAATAACATTTGTAAGAAGAAAAATTACACTGTTTGCGAACCGGAAATGAAACAATTTTTTTTGTCCCGGGTATCCCGGGATTTTCGGGATTAAAAATAATATCCCGGAATCGGGAAATTCCGGATTTTCCTAAATCCTGGGATTTTTGTCCCAGGATGTCCCAGGTTGGAAACTCTAGCGCCAACCCTTCTATGGGGCTGGCAGCACGATTTCAGAATAGAATGAAAATTGGTGGGAATGGAGATATGGTATTTCTAAGCCACTCTGCATACTTAGTATTTTAAAAATTGTCAAGAGTAACATTTGATAAGGGAATAATTTTTTCTCATTGATTTTAAAAAAATCGGTGTAGCTCTAAAATGACAAGACCTACAAAAAATGTTGTATGGGGGACTGTCGTGAAATTCCTTGAAGTTTTTTGGAAGAATATTCAAAAAATAAAAAACCGATTTCTACACTGAAAAGAATTAGTTTTAAAAATTTAAATCGATATTACAAAAAAAAACCTGATCTCAGAAATCGATCAATTTTTTTCTGCAGATAGTTATTTAAATCATCTAACTTTTCTGGGAATAATGTTCCTGTGACATATATAAAAAAAAAGTTCTAGAAAAAACTGAGTGAAAATTTATCAGCGTGTTTTATGCCTACAGCAAAATATAGGTTCAGCAGCCTATCATCAACCAACGACACATTTTGGACGTATATAAGAATTTGCTTAGGAAGCAATTTAGCATAATTTAACATATTTGTGGACCAACATTTGAAAAGGGTTTATATTTTCTTTGACTTTTGTATCGAAGTAATTTAAAACAATTGAGTTTACAAAAAAACAAATAACTGCTTTGAAAACGGGCAAATGTTGCCGAAACGAAATTAGTGATATTTAATTGTAATACAGGTTGGACTCGATTATCCGGAGTATCGATTTTATTTTCACTCCGAATAATCAAATCCTCCAGATAATCGAATCACCACAAAAAAAATCAAATTTACAATTAAATAACATAAAACTTGTGTTTTTTTTTATTTGTAATGGTGTAGTTAAATTTTTTTGAGAAAAACATTGATTAATCCACCTAGCGGTATCGGTGACTTTCTGGTGTAATATGGAAAAATAGTATTTTGCCAAAACTTTTGAGTCTATAGTCCGATTCAGTCTTGATGCATTGCAACTTGATGGTTGAGAATAGGTGCCAATAAAATAGCTAGACTATTTAAGTTTTTTTTGTACAAAAATAGTATGTTTGCCTTTATTTCTTTTGAGTCCATTGTCCGATAAATGAAATTATCAATACAAAACAATATGCTTCAATAGTTGAAGCAAATAAGGATAAGGAACAGTACTGCAAAATGGGTTAGATTTTGTGCACTCAAAACCACAGACATCACCTCAATTCGCCGATCATAGACGGTCGGTATGTAATACTATGGATCTCCGAGCCATCTAAAATAATGTTAAAAATGTTAAGAATTTAAAATTATCTGAATGTTAAAAATTTAAAGATAATTTGGGAGATTTCCTCTGAAAGCTAGAAGGGGTCGCCGTGGTCACTACTAACAATTTGGTTTTGCTGAAGTTGTTAACTAAATCTAAACTCTGCTTACCTAAATGAACATCCATGAATTACATAAGTGTGACAATCCATACACAATTTTAAAATGATTGATATAAAAAGTTTGAAGGAGGGTTGGAGGAGACGGTTGAAAATGATCGATTTTGCGCTACGAAATTAATGTAATTCCAATTCAAAACATGGCTTAGAATCAGAATGGCACTTTTTTGCAACATCGCACGGAAAAGGTTCTTGTGAATCTATTGGTGGCTCTCTCAAACGAATGGGAAAACGAGCAAGTCTTGCCAAAGATTATGGAAATACTATTAAGACTCTTCGGGGAGTTGTACGAATGAGCAGTTACATAATCAGACAAAAATATCTCTATAAATTACATTTTCTGTTACGTATCGAATGAGCAATACTCAACAATGGCAGATGAGTTTTGTAGACTATTCAAAAAAGCAAAAAAACTATAACTGGCGCACAAAAGTTTCATTTATTTTATACCAATCGCTCATAATAAAATCCTGTTAAAACATTCCAACTCAGATGAAGACCCAAATATCTTCAATTGTTCGAGAGTAAATTTACAAATTAATAAGTATTTTTTTGCTAAACCAATTTTAATCTTTACATTCATTGATTTATTTTTCTCGGTGAACGAAACGCTCTTTTATGTTTCAGTTTTACAGTTCAGACAAATTTACAATAGTCCATCAAACAACACAATTTTGTAAATCTGGTAATTTGTGTGTAACATTGATATAAGAAATCTAGGCAAATATACCCCCTTTTCAAATAATGGTCCACATTAATGTTAGAAATTGCTTTCTAAATAAATTTTTATACGTCCAAAATGTGTCGTTGGTTGATGATAGGCTGCTGAACCTATATTTGGCGCTGTAGGCATAAAACACGCTGATAAATTTTCACTCAATATGGACATGAAAAAAGTTTTTGTTAGAAAAACTTTTTTTTCTTAAATATGTCACAGGAACATTATTCCCAGAAAAGTTAGATAATTGAAATACCTATCTGCTGAAAAAATTTCATCGATTTCTGAGATGAGGTTTTTTTTTAATATCGTTTTTATTTTTAAAACTATTTTTTTCAGTGTAGAAATCCGTTTTTTATTTTTGAATATTTTCCAAAAAACTTCAGGGAATTTTCCACGACAGTCCGCCATACAACAACACTTTTTTGTAGGTGTTGCCATTTTAGAGTCACATCGATTTTTAAAAAATCAATGAAAAAATAGCCCCTCATCAAATGATACTCTTGACAATTCTTGAATAACTAAGTATGCAGAGTGGCTTAGAAATACCATATCTTCATGCCCACCACGTTTCATTTGATTCTGAGATGGTGCTGCCAACAGCTGGTCGAGTTGGCGCGAAATTCGTCAATTCAGATTTTTTGCTAGTGTTCTCACTAGGAATAGCACACTCTCCTGGACGAAATATTGAATTAAAAATGAATAAAATTCAAGAAAAATTTCTGGATAAATCCACCCCATCAAAAACAAAGCAACGAAAAGGAATTTGGTTTGTTTCTTATTTTTGTGATTTTTTCATCAGTGAGCACGCGTGTTAGCAAAAAGAAGCGACGAGATTGGTGCTGGATTTATTTGTTTTGCGATGAGATGAATATATGTTCAGTGAGATTGAAAATGGAACAGTTCCCCTATTAAAATCTGGCATCCTCTAGTTTACAAATCTCTAGTTCCAAATAGGTCCAAGTAGAACCAAAATTTCTTTTCGTGTTCAGTCTTAACAGGTAGTTCTAGATGGATAACGAACAAAATATACCAGGAAAAATTTCCGAAAAGAAGAGCACGTTCAAAGAAGTTTCAGGAGAAATGTTTTTAAGAATATCGATAAGCTTTCCCAATACATTACTAAACATTTTCAAAGCAATAAAACACAATTAAAATTTCATAATATTATAATATGTCTCACTTTAGAAAGCAAAGAGAAAAATTGAAGCATCCAGCAGTTATCGAACATTTACCGTTTCTAAATTATTGTTGAATTGTTAATTTTGTAACTCTCGCATTGTGCATATTGATTATGAGAAATCAACACCCGACTTGTGCAATCACGAAGGAATAACTACGAATCATCCACAGGAGCGTTTTAGATTTTATGACGGTTTTGAATGCCATGGTTTACTCTACAAGACTGTTTGAAAACCAGTATGTTCTAATTCTTAGGGAATGCTATAGTAAAATAATTCATTAGTCAAAATATTTGGACTATCTCGTATAGAGGCAAAAAAAGAATGATTTGATGTACGTTGAATGTTTCCCATCAAGCGAGCACTCTGCTTCGTAAATTGAATCCTACAAACAACCAACTAACCAACCAACCAACAACGACGACGACGACCATGCAATCCAATTCGCAAAGTCTGAAGACCCATTGTGTTGATCGGCAAAAATCCTTGCTGATCCGCGGCAGAAGTGGCTTCGCAGTGACAATTGATGCGAGATATCTCGACGCCATATCTCGCCTCGTCCTCGTGTACTTTATTTGCTCCACGTTCCACGAGGGTGCGCGCATGTGTTTACGAAACAACCCCATTCGGATAAACACAAGAGCTTTCCCCTGAAGCTCTTCACGGCGATGATGAAGAGGAACCAGAATGGCTGGTGAAGGTTTCTTCCGCCACTGGATACTAATCCCCGTTCTCTGCGGTGTTTTGTCCGCTTTCAGTAAACCTACACACCACCGTCAGTGCCCCGTGCCTTCGGTACGGGGTGTGTGCAGTCTTTGGAAGAGATGCGTCGAGTTGAGCGTGGCTGGCGTCCGACATGGGAAGCTGCACACCGACACAATGGCAGTTTTGTGCAAAACAACGCAAGGATTTCGTTCTCCGCTGGGACTCACATTTCATAATTCCCAGCTCTACAATGAATGCACGAATGCACTTTTTTGCAGTACACGTTCCGCCCCTGTAGTGGCCGTCGTCAGTCGCAGCACAATTCAAGTGGGGGTTAGCAGAGATACAATTGTTGGGGCCCTGCTTCGCGGTGCACTTTGCTGGTTGGATATCGGGTATTATTGTCGTCGTCGTCGCCGTGCAGCTTCCATTCCATTTTTAGCAACAACTCTTGCTGTGACTTTGCGTGCGATAACTTTGGGACATCAGCAGCGGATAACGAATGGCGGGAAAACAGATAGTCTATAAGGGATTTGGTGATGCCAGATCTGCAAAATCTTGCCAGAATGCAATGAAAATACACTAATTTAAAGACAGAATACTATTACATATCAATACACATTCTTAGAACTAGATGTCAGTTCTATTCGAAAGGAACTACGAAACCAATGTAATGTGATAAAATATCTCATCAAAAGAAAAACAAAAACCTGATGTGTGTTTATCATATCCGTTGAATCAAATTATTCGATCAAAGCGCAAATTGTCAGTTCAAGTTTTGACATCAACATCAATAATACCGAGTTTTAATTATTCATCCCAGAAAAAAACAATCATTCAGGTTAAAAGTCTGGCAGCACCGATATTTATTTATGAAATTTCGTGCATGGTTTGAGGGCATACAAAACTCAACGACAACAACCAGGATGGTTCCATCACTACAACGGGAAATAGGGGAGAGACTCCGCCGTTTGAAACATTTACGATCGTCCCAGAATTGCAGCTTGTTGGGGGGAAAACAGACATAAGTTGTGTGTTTGCCGAATTGCCACAGTTTCAGTTATTATTTTTTTGTTTTGTTCTCGAGTGGTGCTCTAACTGATAACAGTATCGCTTCGGTGAAGAGCAAGTTCATATTTTTTCCTCTGTCCGCCATAGGAAAAACTTTGTGAGCGTTGGAAGTTGTATAACTGGTGGAATAATTACAACCGTCCACACAAAAGGATTGCCGATTGTTCCACTGACAACGTTGCACTTTGGTGATGTTTTTGTTGTTGGTCAAATCGTCCTCCGCCGATTCCCACCAGCCCGGGGGCTGTGATTTTGTTTACGACCTTTTGCACAAAGTTTAACTTTTTCTCTGTTTTTCGCTCTGTGGACGCTCTTCGCAGCATATTTTATAGTTGTGCCCCCATTACTGCTACAAACAAGGGGAGGTTAGCAGAAAGGGCTTCCCAGTAGACCATGTACACTTAAATTTTATTATTTATTTATTCAAACTAAGGCCGGAGTGGCCTGTGCATTATAAAAAAGCCGCCCCCATCCAGCTCGGTTCATGGCTGCACGTCGCCAACCACGCAGTCTACGGATGGTCCACAAATCGTCTTTCGCCTTGCTCAATGTGCAGTTCGCCTTCTTGTGCCCGACGGATCGTTTCCGAGAACCGTTTTCACCGGATTACTATCCTACATTCTGACTACGTGTCCGGCCCACCGCAGTCGTCCGATTTTCGCTCGGAATTTAATACCTGGCACAAGATCGATCACCATTGCTTTCCAAAAAACGATAAGCGGAAAGGGTTTTACCATATACGCGGTATTCTAACCATTCCCGTTTATGTGGGAAAATCCTGACCTCGTGACAATTAATAGTTCAGCAAAACCACAGTTGAGGATAAACCTGTAAAAATTAAGTCCCTGAGGAAGGTCCTAAACGAATCGCAACGTCGGACAAGCTTGAATAACAGTGTTTTCTTCAACAGGTTTCGATCATCGCTTATTTAATCTTTTGAACTTGAATTGGTTTTTCTCGGTGAAATAAAAACTCACTTTTGATTCTTTTTACCGAAAAAACAAAGTAGGTTGAAAAGTAAAAAAATCAAAAGTGAGTTTTTATTTCACCGAAAAAAAAAACAATTCAAGTTCGAAAGATAACAATGTTTTGATTTTGTCAAGACCGAAAAGCCATCTCTGAAGCATTAAATTACAGTCGAAAGTAATAGTTTAGAATCAATGGATTGTAATGTTCATGAAGCTTACCCACTCATCAGAATTTCTATTCGAAGATTTCATGTTAATCTGTAGTCTCAGGCCTCCGAGCCTCTTGAACAAAAAACTTCCGATCCTCTTGAAAGGAGGCTTCCGAGCCTCTTGAAAGGAGGCTTCCGAGCCTCTTGAAGAAGGCTTCCGGGACTCTAGAAAGGAAGCTTCCGAGCCTCTTGAAAGGAGGATTCCAAGCCTCTTGAAAAATGCCTTCCGAACCTCTTGAAAGAAGACTTCCGAGCCTCTTGAAAGGAAGAAGCCTCTTGCAAAGATGCTACTCAGCTCTCAAAAAAAAAGTCTTTTAAGCCTCTCAAATAGGGGCTTTCGAACTCTAGATTTTTGATCAGAAGCATCTCAATCCGATAGATTACATCAAAAGATTTTCAAATTTTAGTCTTTTATCGTTTTTTTCTTTTGACCTTTTGTCCTACAGCCTGGTTGTGGTTGTGGTAGGAAAGATTAACTGTATCCCAAATTGAGAACCGTTGCTATGAAGTATCAGCTTGAGTTTCCCAATCATCGGATTCAGATGCTGATTCGTTAACGCTCAAGCCAGATCTCAATGAGCCTTAGTATCACACGAGAAGCAAAAACCAGTTTTCTGAAGAGTGAGTTACAATACGGTGCAATACAACAGTGCAAAATGTGGTCAACTACCCAAAGGGAGACGACAGAATATTTTACCGTTACAGAATATTTTTCGAAAAATAACTGTGGAAAAGGCAAAACAGTGAACTCTCCCTAACTCTATGCTCTGTTACTCGATATTTTCCCTTACTCGATTCAATTCAAAGTCCCTTGAATCTACCTCCCTAACTCGATATTCTCTAAGTCGAAGAAATTTCCCAATGCATTTTAACCTCCCCAACTCGGTGTTGTCAGAATCAGTTCATATGCACGATATATACGATGTCGGGCCATTTGGCCGAACGCCATTTCGCCGAATGTCGTTTGACCGAATGGGTCATTTTGTTGAATGACGTTCGTGAGATCGAATAGATAAAAAACTTGGATTGCAAGTAGTTAAAAGTGAGTAATGAGAGGTAAGTAGTGAGAATTACATGAAGAGTACAGCGAGAAGTGAGGAATGAGACATTTATCACATCTTATAAGAAATAAGAAGTGAGAAAAGTAGGAAGTGAATTGTGGAATGAGAAGTAGAAAGTGAGAAATGAGAATGATGAGTTAAAAGTGCGAAGTGAGAATTGAGAATTGAGAGTGAGGAATGAGAAATTTAAAGTGAGGAGTAAGAAACGAGAAGTATGAATTGAGAAGTAGGAAATTGGAGAAAGAGATTTGAAGCGAAAAGTGAAAAGTAAAAAGTGAGAAGTGAAAAGTGCGAAGTGAAAAGTGGAAAGTTAGAAGTGAGAAGTGAGAGCAGTAAAGTACAGTAAGAGTGAAGAAGTAAAAAGAGAAAACACCTAAGTGAAATGTGAGAGGTGAAAAATGAGAAGTTAGAAGTGTGAAATTAAAAGGGAGAAATGCGAATTAGGAAGCGAGAAGTGAAAGAGAAAAGTGAAAAGTGAGAAGTAAGAAATGAAAAATAAGACGTGATAAGTAAGAAGTGATAAATAAGAAGTGAGAAGTGCTATGTGAGAAGTGAAAAGAAAGAAGTGAGCAAAGAAGCAAGAAGAGAGAAGAGAGAAATAAGAAATAAGAAGTGAGGGTCGAGGAGTGATAAAAGAGGTGTGATATGTGAGCGGTGAGATATGAGAATTGAACATCATTAATTTAATATTTATTCCTTCCAACTTTCTTCTTTTGTTTTCTTTCTTCCTTCTTCTTACTCCCTCCATCGTTATTTGTTCTCTTCCCTTCTTCCTTAATTCATATTATCTTTCCTCCATTACTTACTCTTCTCTTCTTTCTCTTGCTTCTTCCTTCTTTCTACTTCATTCTTCCGTCTTTCTTATTCCTTCTTTCCTCCTCTTTCTTTCATCCTTATTCTTTCTTTTTCCTTTTTCCATCTTCCTTATTCTTTCTCTTCTCTTCTTTTTATCTGTTTTCTCCTTTCTTCTTCTGTCTTCTTTTTTAAGTCGGTTTTGGGGTCTAACCATATTTTTCCGAGAATTTTGGAATTTGAACGTTTTCCTTGTAACAAAATTTTACGCGATTTTCTTTTTCGAATTTATTTTATCGGTTTAGAGCTCTAAGCAGTTTTCTTACGAGGACAATGAGCTTGACATGTTTTCTGGGAAAAAAATTGAAAAAAAATTGTTGCCAAAATCGAATATGGCCAAGACCGAATGTTGCCGAAATCGCATGGGGTCTGCACTGAGAAGTCGGCGAAAGGCCGTTTGCCGCAAGTCATTTGATTGAAAGCCATTCAGCCGAAGGCTACAAGACCGTGAGTTGTTTGGCCGAATAAGTATTTCAGTCAAACCCACTAAGTTTAATGTAATTTGACTGGAAATACGGCCGAACATGTCACTAGGCCGAGTAGGTTATTTTGGTCGAAACAAAAGTTGGCCGAATACATCATTTGGCGGAAAATGTCGTTTGGTAGAAATGGTCGCTTAGTAGAAAGAGCCAAAGAGCCATTTATCCGAAAATGTCATATGGCCGAACGGGTCATACAAACGAGCAGTGCGACATATCATTTCTCATTTCTTATGAGATGGGGGAGATAAGAAATGAGAAGTGAGAAGTTTCACTTTAACTTCTTAAAATTTTATCGACGACGACGTGATAGATCATCGGCGTGGACTAATTTCAAGCGTCAAAAATTCTCCGACCTATACTCCAGATATTTCTTCGAAAATATCTCCAGGATTTCTTCCGGAAGTTCCTCCAGGATGTCATCAAGCTCCTCCAGGATTTCGTCCGGAATTTCCTCCAGGATGTCGTCTGGAAGCTCAACCAGAGTTTCGTCCAAAAATTCCTTTAGGGTTCCGACCGGCGGTTCCTTCAGAATTTTATCCGGAAGTTTCTCCAGGATTCCGCCCGGAAGTTCCTCCGGGATGTCGTCTGGAAGATCTTACAGGATGTCGCCCGAAAGTTCCTTCATGATTTCATCCAGAAATTCCTCCAGGATGTCATCTGGAAGTTCTTTCAAGATTTCGTCCAGAAGTTTCTCCAGGATTTCCTCCGGAGGTTCCCCCAGGATTTCCTCCGGAGGTTCCTCCAGGATTTCGTCCGTAAGTTCCCCCAGGATTTTATCCGGAAGTTCTTTCTGAATTTCGTCCGGAAGTTCCTTAAGGATTTCGTCAGAAAATTTCTTCAGAATTTCTTTCGGAGGTTCCTCCAGAATTTCATCCGGATGTTTCTCCAGGGTTTCGTCAAAAGGTTTCTAAGGATTTCATCCGGAATAATATTCAGGATTTCGTCCTGTTCGAAGTTCCTCCAGAATTTCGTCCGGACGTTCCTCCAGGATTTCGTGTGGAAGATCCTCCAGGATTTCGTCCGGAAGTTCCTCTACAATTTCGTTCGAAAGTTCCCCCAGGATTTCGTGCGGAAGTTTATTCAGGATTTTATCCAAGATTTCCCTCAGGATTTCGTCAGGAAGTTCCTTCAGGACTTCGTCCAGAAGTTTCTCCAGAATTTTCTCCGGAGGTTCCTCCAAGATTTCGTCCGGAAGTTCCTCCAGGATGTCGTCTGGAAGTTCAAAAATTCCTTTAGGATTTCGACCGGCGGTTCCTCCAGAATTTCGTCCGGGAGTTTCTCCAGGATTTCCTCCGGAGGTTCCTCCACGATTTCTCCCGGAAGTTCCTCCAGGATTTCAACCCGAAGTTCCTTCCTCGTGTGGAAGATCCTCCAGGAGTTTGTCCGGAAGATCCTTTACAATTTCGTCCGGAAATTCCTCCAGGAGTTCGTGCGGAAGTTCATCCAGGATTTCATCCAAGAGTTCCCAGAGGATTTCGTCCGGAATTTCTTTCAGGATTTCGTCCGGAAGTTCCTTAAAGATTTCGTCAGAAAGTTCCTTCAGAATTTCAATCGGAGGTTCCTCCAGAATTTCGTCCGGACGTTCCTCCAGGATTTCGTGTGGAAGATACTCCAGGATTTCGTCCGGAAGTTCTTCTACAATTTCGTCCGGAAGTTCCCCCAGGATTTCGTCCGTAAGTTCCACCAGGATTTCATCCCGCAGTTCCTCCAGGATTTCGTGTGGAAGATCCTCCAGGAGTTTGTCCGGAAGATCCTCTACAATTTCGTTCGGAAATTCTTCCAGGATTTCGTGCGGAAGTTCATCCAGGATTTCATCCAAGAGTTCCTCCAGGATTTCGTCCGAAAGTTCTTTCAGGATTTCGTCTGGAAGTTCCTTCAGGATTTTGTCCGGAAGTTCCTCTAGGATTTTGTCCGGAAGTTCCTCTAGGATTTCGTCCGGAATTTTCCAAGAAATCCTCCGGATCTTCCTGGCAGCTTCTGAAATAATTCCTCGAAAATCTCTTTAAAAATTTCTCTGGAGCTCGGATATTCCATAGAAGCTATTATTTTTGCCTTCCTTTGTTTCTCCAGAAGTTTCCGCGGAAAATATTTCTACAATACATCAATAAATTCCTCTCTAGATTCTCCAATAAATTGCTTCGGAAATTTGTTTTGAAATTTCTTCCAGAATTTTTTTTTTTTAAATCCTCTATGAACTGCTAAATCCAGAAAAAAAAATCTAGGAGAAATTTGAAAATGAATCCTCGTTGAATATTTAGAAAACTTTTTGGATGAACTCTTGAAATAATTTCGGGTGGATTTCTCAATGGGCCTCCAAATTAAATTCATCCAAATTCATTCAGTTTTTAATGAAATTCTGGAATAATTTCGGTCCGAAAACCAAAAGATACTAGTAGCAATTCCTTGAATTCCCGAAGAACAATGAACATCTTAGGCTGCATCTCATTTTCTGATTTGATATTAAATTAACCTCGAAAGGGACAGTTTGAAAATCAAAAATCACCCAGTCATAAAAAACGAATATGATTATCAATAAGACCGATAAGGCCTCTGTCGAAACAATTCGATATCTGTCAAAAATAATCTTTTTATGTGAGCAGCGTTATTCGGATTTTTTTCAACGGTCACTTTTAATTTGAGTGCAATTTGAGAAATGAGATAAAGTCTTAAATTAAAATATTTTTATGTTCGTCCGAGTATACTTAAGCAAAATCAACTTAATGCTAGTTACAGTTGTGGGTGCGTACAAAATATTTGGCGGCGAGGAAAATTTATATGCGACGGAGCGCTGATTATTTTTTTTACGGCGGCGAGGTGGCGTGGCGGCGCACAAGACTATTTGCTTCTTTTCACAGGAAAAAGTTAGAAACGGAGAGTGAGATGTGAGAAGTAAGACATCTTTTTTCTCACTTCACAATCCTTTACTCACTTTTAATTTCTCACTTCACACTTCGCACTTCTTACTTTTCATAGTGAGCAGTAAGAAGTGATAAAGTGATCATTTCCTCACTGTTCAATTATCATCAATCACTCCACAATTTTCACATTCACTATTGTTCGACCAAACAACATTTTCAGCCATTTGACCCGAAACAAAGTGTATTAACGGTCAAGTTACATTTTCGAGCAGACGGCATTTTCGTCCAAATGACGCCCTCAGTTAAACGACCTTTGCGACTGTATATCCGTGTTAAATGAGCAGGAGGCGCCACCTTAGATCTGTTCTGTCAAAACGACACGAATAGAAGTATACACTGCCAAAAATATCTATATAAGATATATGTGTCTTCGTTATAAATTTTTGCAATAGCTCCACCCTAATATAAAGAACCACACATAAATTATATAATTGCTAATTCGAGACCACACATAAAGTTTATTTGGATATATATTTTATTAGTAGTTCGCGTGGAGAATGGTTATGTGTGCGCTGATATACATCATAAGTTGAATCTATGGATTTTTGACAATAAATATGTGTGGATTTTTAGTAGTGTACGTGTACGGTGCTGCTTTTACCAGAATAATGAGACCTTGACATCTACGGACGCAGACTTAGATGTAGACTACGGACTTCATAGAATTTTTGTTATCAAGACATTGGGAGTTCCAAGAACAAACGGTCATTAGAATAGTTTCCAATTTGAAACAATCTTTGCAGTTCTCTATTGCTGGGATAATGAATATTCATTATGTTAGTAGGGTAAGTGAGGTTTAATTTTAGCCAAACACATTGTACTTCCTCAATGATTCCGTTGAACCCGTGGGGAAAATGATAACTGCAAAAATCTATTGATAAGCAATCATTAAAACATGAAACAAAATTTTAAAAAAATCATCAAATTAAAAAAAAACAATTGCTGTTATTTGAAATTTGAAGTCGTCAACTTCAAGATCAAAACCATTTTTCAATTGAGGTTGTCCCTAATGCCCCACATTCAAATACGCCCATGAATGACCTACAGCTTTACATCATCGGCCTTGCTCCGTGTTGTAACTGGCTAGTTCGCCCTCTGTACAGTGATGCAGAGGAGTGATGATCGAGTAAAAAACCAGACACCAGGGTAGAAATCCTCAACGGACAGAGTTGGGAGCAAAACTATGGCCTAGTCGAAAACAAAAAACGCTTGCCCATTTGCTAGGGGAAACTCTAATGTACATGGGCAGCATGTCCGTCCGTCGCTGACCAAAACCGGGGAAAGCACATTGTTCACGAGCGGAAAAAGTTTTACGATGCAAATCGGAGCACAAGAGGAACACCACACCGAATAAGATAAAGAAAAACTCGGAAAGGATTCCACTGTTCGTTGTCGAGGTCCGGAGCGAACTTTGGAACTTTGTTGTTTCGTCGGTTGGTAATGATGATGGTTGCAGAACCAGACAAGAGGAAAGGGGAAGGGCCGGCCAGCTCCGAGTTGAGTTCAAGTTATGATGTACAGTTTATGGGGTCAATAATGCTTTTTGTTGTAAAAACACAGATAGTTTGCATTACTTAATTGCAGTCACTGGAGAGCTGGAAATGGGCGTTGGATAATTATTTCACTTTAGAAATTGGCTGCTTTTTTATCGATGTCGTTCAACAGTATTATGGGAGGATATAAACTGAGTTACGATTATGGAGGTTATTTTAGGCTAAAACGAAGACGATTAACTAATTGTTATGACAGTTGATGGTTATTATGTATGTTGAAAGATGTTCCATAGCATGTACATTTTTTTCTGCACTCTAAAACTTACAGTAGTACCAGTTAGAACTAAAATTTAAAACTGTGTAACGATTTCAACAAAGCCGTTTTTCTTAGTTGATGTAGTCCATGTACGTACCTGTAATGAGAAGAATAGATATGGATTAGTGCTTGCATGTAAGGTCCTACAATTAAAATTAGAAACTTATATTATTCACTTATAAATGACTTTCCGTCAGGCGTTTGTGTGATTACTTGAAATCGTTTGTTCACTTTGTCTACTGTAGTGTTGTCCTACACTTTCAGCAGAAATAAATCTGCTTTTTGATTTTGCACCATACAAACGACTATATAATTTTAGTTTAATATGTGTGACTAATAGATTGATATATGAATTTTCTAAATGTATGACCACACAATTAGTTTGTTCGGAAAAGAAACACGTAATTATCATTAGTTTATGTAGTAAAAGCTGGGTAGAGAAACATTCGATTTGTGATTGATGGAACAGCTATTCATGAAAAAACAAGAGTTAGCTAAATCCCGACCATATCTAAATGGAGCTCTTGAAGCAGCATTTTGTTTCCTGATGGACAATATCTCGGATGATTAGATCAACCAATTTTACCTTTTAAACTATTCATAAATTGATTAATAGTATACTGTTGGGCTACGAATTCATATGCCTATTCTTTGATTTATAAGCAGCTCAAACTGTGCCATTAATCATACCAATTATGTCATATCAACCGCTCCCGATTTGACAGAGATCCCCACTTCCCCAGCAATGCGAATCCCATTTACTTGGAAATCGGGCCAGCCAGCCCATGATAAATTTTCCACGTGGCAGCACACAGCCATCAACGTGTTTGTTACACGTGGCATTATGAAGACTCTTCCCCTTTTGCCCATCCCCTAAATGGGACATTGCCGTCCCGCAGTGTTCATTGAGCTAATCCGCACGCTTACCATGTGTTCTTACCGTGGGTATTCTCTGGACAGTAATCCTGATCCTGCGAACATGAGAGAACATTTCCCGGTGGACAGTTTTCCTGACCGCACCCGACCTTCTGCAGCCTAATCTGCTGCGTACCCACGCATCTTATTGCTGCGCCACGAAAGACCCAATTATTAGGAGTCGGTTTCGGCGAAAACTTTATGACTTCCTGTTTCATACATACTCAAATGTGGGGAGTGATGGAAAGGGGGAAGGCGAGGAAGTGTGGTTTGCTCGATTGCGAATTTTCCCTTATGAGGTGAAACGTGCTCCAGCGAGGGCCGTTGTTTATTATAAAAGATGGAAGTCGATTTTATAATTCTGTACTGACGAGCTCCTTAAATGTCTGTACACTGCGAGGTGGCGACGGGCGGACCGGAATGGTCTTTGAGTGGGGTTGTTCGAAATCTATTCAAATTTCATTTTCATTAAGCAACAGCGCGCACCTAGGACGGAGATAAAGCTACTCTGCCGTATTTGTGGGAGCTTTCGATGACGAAAGTTCATTTCACGGGGTTTGGGGTAAATTTCACACGATGCTATGCGAATGAAATTTTAATTAATTTTAATTCACTTTTGATATTCCATCCAGTCAAATTTGGGCTCGGTCTGGTTTTGGTATTCGAGCGGAGAATGGAGCGGCTCAGTCAGCGGTATGTGCTGCTGCTTATAATCTTGTGGAAGTGGTCCCGAAGTTGGATCCTTGCCGTACAACACAATGAAGTGGATCGCCTCGGTACCGGCTTCCGAGTGGAGAACCGTGGCCAGTGCGATGGTGTTGTGATTTGCTTCTGCTGAGTCAAGAGAGCTGTGAATGGAGATTTGGGAAACAAAAGGATGTGCCAAAAGTGGGAGAAGTCTGCAATGAAGAGATAATTTTCCTGAACGTGATTATAAATAATTAACTTTTGGATGAAAGTTAAATACGATGAAATATTTTGCGCTATTCTCCGGCTGCAGAGCAGAGTCCCTTTTTTTCACAACACAATATCCTCTAGGTTCTGTCAGTTGTTGTATGGTCTGTTGGGTAAGAACAAAAAGGAAGCTACCAGCCAGCAATTTCCATGACAGCTGCTGTTAACTAGATTACCTAGACGAAAGTCGCACGTACGGCAACTGACAGGGATGTGATTAAGTATTCTCGACTGGTGTGACTGATGAGACAATTTACTTCGGGTACTTCGTCAGAATGGCGAAAACGTGTTTTATTATGAAGTAATTTCGCACGAAAAACAAGGTTGTTTACCCGATGTCGGTTTCTAATCTTATTGTTGTTTAAGTCGCTATTGTTGATTTTCATTGATTAATTATTGCTTTCAAATTCCTCTAGAGGCCACACAAAATGAAATTAGAATCGAATCAAGACAAATCAAAAGGATCTTATTGTACTTCAGAGATGGCTCTCCAGGCGATGAGAAACAGGAAAAACGATATTTCTCATGGCTCGTCGATGGATAGATACAATGACGAGGCATGGGGGTTGTTTTTCCAAACGGCGATTTTCGAGGATTTTGACAACTATTAGAGATTTATGTGACTGCAAGAGATGTGTTCGTGGAAATTAATAAAATTATTACGTGAGCTTGACAACGCTCAGGATGAAGATCTTTCAAGTTGCCCTCTTGTTTCACTCGGGAGGCTCAGAATGCATTAGTAAGATTCTACATGATTTTCTCCAGGGAAGAGACGAACTTCTGGAGAAATTCTTTGTAGAATTGCCTGAGAAAATCCACCCAGCAGATTCTCATATAGTTCTTTTATCCTGGATTTTTTCAGCAAGTTCTCTTCTCAAAGCATTACGGTTCTGGGTAGCACTTCTGGAAGATATTTAATATGAATGCCTACATTAATTTCGAGATAAACAAATAGGTATTGAAAATCCAGAATAAACTCCCGTAGGAATCCCAAGAGTTATGAAGAAATTTTCAATGGAACTCTTGGAACATTTTCAATAGTTTTTTTTTATGGAACACCATAATAAAGGAGTGGTGTAACAAGGAACTCATTGAATAAACTCAAATATATATCTTGTTGGAATTAACCCTCTAACGCCCAAGACCGCCATTAGACCGGGTATTTCGATTATATTTGAATAATATTTCGGTGCAAATTTTTGATATTGTAGGCCAGAGGTTCCCAAACTTTTGATGCATTTTAAAATTATAATGAAATAATCCAGATTAGTGTTTATGAACACTAATCTCCACTATTCTCCACTAAAGAATAAAAATCTTACATTTGATTTAAAGACTAATTTTTCAGCTATTGGAAACATCTTGGAGTTTATTATCTTCTCATTTCTGGCTAAAAGCATAAACAAAGTTTCCATTTTAAGTCTTGAAAAAACAGACTTAATGTGGTTTATGATATATAATGTTGAAAAATTATCATTTTGTTTAAATAACAACACTTTTCAATTTGTCATAAGACGAGTTTGTACAATCCCATTGAATACCACCACTTAATTTTATCTTGACAGATACGCTTTTCGACCACAACAGTAAGGCCGTCTTCAGTGTCTCGTACTTGACTCGACTTAGGTAGGAGACACTGAAGACGGCCTTACTGTTGAGGTCGAAATACGTATCTGTCAAGATACAATTAAGTGGTGGAATTCAATGGGATTGTATAAACTCGTCTTATGACAAGTGTAGACATTCCACTAAAAAGCTCAAAATAATTTTCTTATCAATACTTTTCAATTTATTTTCATCATGACCTTTACCGTAAAATTTGAATTTAATTATCGATTCCCGTAAAAAATCTAATCTACAACTCGCATGTTTTCTTCGAAGTGTTGTGTTCTAGTCATCTATAACTTGAACTTAAATAAAAAATCTGGTGTAAACTTTTAGAATAAAAATGGAACTGCAATATGATTTAAATTTTAGTTTTCGCGACCCCCAAAGATCAAGCCACGACTTCTCTGGGGGTCACGACCCACAGTTCGGGAAACTATGTTGTAGGCTGTTCTTTTATCTCTTATATCAATCAAGTCCATATCATGTTTTGATATTCTGTCCATGGCTTCTGTCCGGGTGGTGATGTGAAGTGTTTCTCTCTAATAAACAAACAAACAACTAAACAATACCCCTCTCTCACACCCTCCCCCTTCCCACTAAAATTGTTTCCTTACGACAGACAATATTTGATACAAATTTGGTTGAAATCGGTCATGGGGTTCAGAAGTTACACTGTGGTGTTCGATTGCCAAACAATACCCCTCTCCCCACACTATTTCCCTTTTTCAAGAGCATCCAACACCCTTCCCTCCACAGTCCAAACCCTCCTTTTTTCCGAAGAGAATCGTTCACCCCATATCGTCGTCTCCTTAAGATGACTGCCGTAATCTGAAAAAGTGACGTCTACGTCATTTTCAATAATGGTGTTATCGAGTAGTATTCTACTAGCTTTTTAACAGAAGAAAGAAAAACATGTATGATGTAATTTCGCGCTTACGTCACTTTACCATATTACGGCAGATAAGGAATGTGTGCTCCAAATTTGGTTGAAATCGGCCAAGGAGTTCAGAAGTTACTCTGAGTAGATCGATAACTAAACAATACCCTTCCTCTCACTCCCCTCCCTTTTCCAAAGAGCATCCCCTATCGTCGTCTCCTTAAAATAAATAGTGTTGAAATCGGCAAAGGGGTTCTAAAGTTATTCTGGAACATACATATGTTGAAAAATCAAGAAAGATTAATAGATTCAAGAAATTATTTAATTAGATGAAAAATTCAAATAACAGAATTCTAAAAATTCAAAATGTAAAATTGATGAAATTGATTGATTAAAGGGCGAAGTCTCGAACGAATCCCAAGAGGACTTTTAGAAGTCAAAGGGAATTGGAAGAAAATTCCTGATGGATTTGAGGAAGGATGTTTTGAAGAAAACGTATTTTGTAGATATGGACAATTGATTTACATACATTCCACCGTTATTATCTGGTTATGTATCTGTTATTCTCAAAAAATCTTCAAATATCTATGACTGGTGCCGCAGATGAGACTTTTGGACTTTTTAATTTTTTTTTATTTCGTCATCCAACGTAGATTAGCATGGGAAGGTGACATAAGCTAACAGCTGGCGAAGAGATTTAATTTATTCTATGTATTTAAAAAAAAAAATAATAATTGTTGATTTTCTGCCGTTTTAAGAAAGGTGGTCGGTTGGCGGTACCTAAAAAAACCCAGATCAATCCACCTAGCGTGTAAGTGCCTTTCTCATGAATTGAACAAAATAGGAAAAACATATAAGAGAGGTCGAAATAGGACTTTAGGGGGATATATTTTACTTTTTCCATCAATTCATATTCATTTGCGGTCATTTGAATGCATTGCTGCAATATTTGAATCTTTTTTCGTTTTTGATTTTTTTCCCAAGCGACCCTTGGCAAAAAAACAATGTTTTTTTAATTATTTGGAACGCAATGACCGATCAGGCCAATTTTCAATAGGAAACAACTAGACCGCAATCCGCGTCGATTGCAACTTGTTGCGAGCAAATCGGATAATGCTAAGTTCCAAAAAGTGTGTCTCACATGTTTGTACACACACACATACAGACATCACCTCAATTCGTCGAGCTGAGTCGATTGGTATATAACACTATGGCTCTCCGAGCCTTCTTTCAAAAGTTCGGTTTTGGAGTGATCCTATAGCCTTTACGTATACTTTGTATACGAGAAAGGCAAAAAAGGGAAAATATGCACTGAGGGTGTTATTGCTGAAAATATCGAGATTAGTTATGTAAATGACAATGAAATTAATTTTATTTAAGTTGGCGAAAGTGGCCGGTTGTCGGCAGCTTTTTATTTTGCTTTTCCTGTACAGAGTACGTAATGGCTATAGAAACCTTTTGATTTTGCCTTACTTGTTTTAAGAGTACGTAAAGGCTATAAAATCATTTCAAAAAAGAACTTATTATAGGAGGCTTGGAGACCTATAGTGTAATATACCAATCGACTCAGTTCGACGAATTGAGGTGGTGTCTGTTATGTGTGTATGTATGTATGTGTGTGTGCATGTGTAAAAAACTTGTAAACACACTTTTTGGAACTTAGCATTGACCGATTTACTCGCAACAAGTTTCATTCGACGCGAAATCCTGTCCAGTTGTTTGCTATTGGAAATTGGCCAGATCGTACACAGGACTCAGAATTTGTGACCATCTGCAAATTGAGTCGTCATCCTTCAAACAACCTCACCTTCTCAATCGTTACGTAATTTATGGATGTTTCCTAATGGAGATATTTCCATTCCAATGCAAACCTATGCCTTTTAGACAAATGTTGTCGGTTGATACCACCCATAACATTTTTGTTGATAGCAAGCAATAACATTTTTTTAAATCTAGACCAACATTACAAAAGCGCGGAACAGCCAAAATTTATTCTTTCCAATTCCTCATCTACATTCATAGTTATATATGTGCATAGACAACGAGCTGGAATCAAAAATGTTTGGCTGTTACGCTCTTTTCAAATGTTGGTCTAGAAATATCAATTTTTCAAACAAGCAACAAGGTTAAGCTAACAACAAGCTACCTGCGTTTAATAAGACGCCGTCACTGATGATATTTCAATCACAAATAGGGATGCCAACAACCGAATTTAGTATCCATCTTGTTAAAATAATCTCATCACCAAATTCGGTGAGATTCAATATTGTAGGGACACGGCAGGTATTTCCGTCCATCGTCATAGGGGCTAAAACCAACGAAAGCAACGTACATTTGCTAGAACTCCACTATAGCAGAACGTTTCTCCTGAGCTTACGATTTTGTACGCATGAGTTTTACAAAAAAGCGTCTCTTTTATTGGTTTTCGAAACTACGACGAACAGACGAAAATACCTGCCGTGTCCCTACCACAAATTAGGATACATTTACCTAATAAATACTCAACGAAATCAACTTTTTGATCAATTTACACTACTGTAAAACACTAACCAAATTATCGATAAAAAACTTTTGAGTAGGTTTTCACTTGTCTAAAAAATATTTGTTCATAAAACGAAACAGATGCGACTGTTTGGTTTGGAATTGGGCACAAAAACATCGTAGTGATTAATTGCATATTATTCGGCAACTCGGCCGTATGAAAATATTTTTTTGTTAAATATCTTGGCTCATATCATGTTCATGTTTCGAAATGGACAAATTGATATGAAATTTTGCGAAAAGAATCCACGTGTCTTGGTGGGACTCGAACCTCAATCTCCTACACTCTAGATAGGCGTGATAACCCCTACACAACAGGACCACTTTAAAGGTCACGTTTGCGGAAAAGCCATCAGAATCCGAGTACCAACCTCCACCGCGGTAAGCTCTTTTTGCAAATAGAATATCTTTCGGATGCTTGACCTGTCCAATCTTAACATGTGCTTTACTGTTGTATATCCACAGTCAAGCGAGTTCACATTGTTTATTAAACGAGAGGATCGCACTCTATGCCCCCAACAACGGGCTTGGCGGATTTGTATAGAGTGCGAATCAATCACACTCTACTGTGCCAAAGGCTTGCTTGGCTAAAGCATTTAATGAGTTTGATGACAATGTGTACTCACTTGACTGTGGATATTAAGGGTATGCGATAAAACACTCTTTCCTAACGATACGAGACGAAACGAAATTTCAAATGTCTATGTTGATTCGAAACGAAACGAAATATAGATTTACTTTCGAGACATCGAAACGATACGAAATCAAGGTTCATTTGATTCGAAATTTTACGAAACGAAATTTGATTTTTTTTCGCGAAATTTTTATTGAATCGGTTTAACATAATGTACGCAATTCTGAATCCTTTTTTTTCAAAGTTAAATGAGTGCTTTGGCACCAATAGAGTTATACTAACAAAAGAAACAGTCTGTTATAGGTAAATCGCCGCGTTCGTGTTAACATACCTTTGGCGATAAGGCAATAGCCCAGCATTTGTGCCGCTTTCGAAGAAATTCATCGTGGAGTGTATGCTCCCGAATCTGATAAATTTTATATCAGTATATATAAAAAATAAATAGAAATTGTATATTTTGTATTCGGATTCAAATTATGTTAAAAACCATATTTCACTCAAGAATTATATGATTATGCTGAAGCATACTTCATATTTAGCTCAAAACTTAAAACTCAAAATCAGAAAATGAATGCATAGATTTTATTTTTTATCTAGTGAGATACTCATTTATATATTCCAATCTGCCAGGTGTATACGCAGATATAGAATTCAGAGATTCATACTGCCGTGAATCGCATATTTGTCCCATACGAATAGAAAACCCAGCAAAGATGAGAAATATATGCGATTCACGGCAGCATAGTCTTATATACAATCAGGACGAACCGAGCTATTGTCTGTGTGTCCTTGTATGAGTGTTTGTGCATGTGAGACATGCAAAAAAATTTGTCAAATTTTCATCCGCAACCGGCTTTAATTGAGTGCAAAAAAACAGCTGTTATGGACAGTATGAGCCGGTCACGTCCTTACAGTTAATTTAGGATTAGGAGAGGAAAATTAGTTTGACACTCATTGTTCTGACTCCAATGAATGCTCTGCATCTCCGTGAGCTCCACGGGAAAGGAATCGTTGGTTAGTCGGAAAGGTATTTCATGTGGAGCCACCATGGTATGCGACTAAAAATGTATAGTAAGCGAAGATGTTTTGAAAAGTCGAAGACTCAAACTGTGTTTCAAATCAATCCAACGCAAAATCAATGTGCTTCGTTTAATAAGCTTTTAGAGTTTCATCACTTCGCGTGCTTCCGCACTAACTGGCGTGATCAGCATCAACACGATCGAGGCAGACTTTTTTTTCACTTCGGGTTCTCCCAGATTAGCTGCCATCCCGTGACTAGCAGTGAAACGATTGATTCCGCACTCATATTGTGCAAATAGTCAAAGTATATCACAATATTTATCTTTAAATCTTGGGGTCTGTATGTATATTTCGATGATTCGCCGAGTATTGACTGTTGTTGTGTAGAGTATCTTCAATCCTCTGAACTTTTTATTCTTACTTTTTGATAAGATTAGATTTAATAAGAAAGAAGCGCTCTAAAAGAGTTCACAAGGCCAAGATCCCTAGGAATTCACGCCACAGCTTTGCCTCTTTGACAAAGTTGTACTGATCTGATTAATTTTGTTAGACAAAGAGACGTTTTACAGAAGAAAGCTAAATACGTATTAGTCGACTCAGTCAGATTATGTAGTAAGCGTTCATAGACAAATGTGCATAACATTAAGTTTAAAATACATAACTGTTCATGATTTTGTTCAGCGGCGCAGCCAAAAATTTAGAAAATATACGATATGGTTTAAGTTTAAATTTGTTTCGAAATTCCGCGGAATTCCGTTAAATTTCGTTAAAAGCTAGTTTTTTCATGCGAAATTTTTGTGATTTTACGAAACGAAACGAAATCAAGAAATCAGATTTCGCCATGCTCAAATTCCGCGGAATTTCGTTTCGAACCACCTGAAACGATTTTTTTCGAAATACCGCATATGTTTAGTGGATATACAACAGTAAAGCACATGTGGAGATTGGACAAATCAAGCATCCGAAAGATATTCCATTTACAAAAGAGAGCTAACCGCGGTGGAGGTTGGTACTCGGATTCTGATGGCTTTTCCGCAAACGTGACCTTTAAGTGGTCTTGTTGTGAAGGGGTTATCACGTCTATCTAGAGAGTAGGAGATTGTGGGTTCAAGTCCTCCAAGACACATGGATTCCTTTTCGCACGGCTTTCGCTCGCACTAACGACAATGACAGCCATATGACCCGTTCGGCCAAATAACCCAAACGACATTTTAACCAAATGACCACTTTGGTCGCACGACATTCCGGTCGAATGTTTTTTTATCGGCCAGATGGTTTATTGGGCCAAATAACATATACGCGCAAGCATATTTCGATCTAACGGACTTCATCCAAACGGTAAGGCTTACGGCAAGTACCTTAACGAGATGCGTGAGCTGCGTATTAGAATAGTTATTACTTAATATTTGAGCAACAATAACAGCGGCCGTACATTCGGAGATTAAATCTCATGTTCAAAGAAGATGGAGAAGCAGGTCATGGTCACGTTAACCCAAGTCAGATTATGGATGATTTCCATGGTGTAAGAAAAAGAAAAGACGTAGTCTTCAGACGTATTACATGAGAATCAACGTTATTGGAATATCATCTATGACCTTCGTGGGAGTTAGCCCTATGCTTTCGATCCATCTAAAGATTAATCAATTACGTGGAAAAATCTATTCCAAATCGCTGGGTATTGACTATTCAAGTAAGTTCTCTGAATAAGAATTACTCATTCGAAAACGGGACTGGAAATACATACCCGAAAACTAGATACTTGACAGTATCGATTGCTTGGAGTTTTTGATCCAAAGGATAAAACTGGACGAGTCGTTGATGGTATTCCATTCGCTTTGGGTGCTATTCTTTTGCAAATCAATAATGGCATCTCAAGAACAACATTCATTTCATTTATTTAGTTAACATCTAAACAGATAACACTGAATCAACAATTTGACGCTACAATACACGGTTCGAGACCGCATCTCTTCATACTCGAATGCTCCCCACGCTCGCCAAGTCGTTCAGTACTTGGTCAGCCCACTTCACTCGCTGCGCTCCACGCCGTCTAGTACCTGCCGGATCGGAGGCGAGCACCATCTTTGCAGGGTTGCTGTCCGGCATTCTTGCAACACGTCCTGCCCATCGTACCTTTTCGGCTTTAGCAACCTTCTGGGTTCGCCATAGAGCTGGGCGAGCTCGTGGTTCATTCTTCGCCGCCACACACCGTCTTCTTGCACACAACGCCAAAGATGGTCCTAAGCACCCGTCTCTCGAATACTCCGAGTGCTTGCAAGTCCTCCAAGTCCTCAAGAACAACATCTTGCATTTAAACAAACTTGATTATGAACAGAAAAACCTATCCCACGAAATTTTACGAACTCATTTAGGCCATGCAGAAACTGTTCAGAGATGCACCTTACGGTAGATCGTTTACAAAGCCTCGATACGGTATGACGGTATGATTTCACTAATTTCCTTCCTCGCCTTTCCCGAGGCTCGTAAAACTATGATACTGTTTCAGATAGTTTAAGGTTGTCTCGCGAAAGAAATGAAGCCCAAAATGTCGTCTATTATAGAGCTGGTCACAAAAACTTTAAGGAATGAGAAAAAATCTTTATGTTCAGGGGACTGGCGGACTGAAGTTCCTTGTGAATTTAGAACAGCTACGGATATTGGAAGAACGATATCTACTAATGTTTGATATTTCAACACTCGACACCACAGAAGACAAAAGAGGTGCTTTCTCATATCAAATGGTGCTCGACAGGAAAACATCAAATCACATAGCGTCTATTCATCACATTCGAAGTCGAGTCAAGTACGAGACACTGAAGACGGCCTTACTGTTGAGGTCGAAATACGTATCTGTCAAGATACAATTAAGTGGTGGAATTCAAGGGGATTGTACAAACTCGTCTTATGACAAGTGAAGACATTTCACTAAAAAGCTCAAAATAATTTTCTTAACAATAATATAGTGTATTATAATACACTGCTAATCATGTATCAGTTTTGAATTAGATTTTTGTTAAAAAGAATATTGTTAACACAAAGTGTCCTCTTACATTACGGTCCTTACATGATTTAAGTTTACAGTTTTTACTCTGAATTTAAAACAAATATTCAATGATAAGGAGAGATGTTTTAACGATGTCAATTGACTCTACTGAAATGCATCGAGAAACAAATACATTAAAAAAAATTTAGGTCTAAAAGAAACAATCAAATAAGAAAAATATTTCCTTTTCTTGCAAAGATTAACTTTTCGAACAATCTGAACAAATTGTAACTTGGAAGTGATTTAACCCTTTGCCATGGTAAAACACACCCTCCTTTGTTGAAATATGCTCGGGTACTTACACAACCAATCCGTAACTGACCGAACGCATTCATCATTATAAATCAAATGAAACAAAAACACAGCTTCCGTCCTATGTCACTAATTTGCCTTCCCAAAGGACCATTCCTCCGAGAAACAAGCTCCTGCTCAGAGCATGTCCGGCGACGTAGAAACTTCCTTCCCTGGTTGGTTCATTCAACCGAAACCGAGACTAGGGTAGTGATTCATTGTTTGTCTCATGTCATCCATCCACTCCATTGTGCCTACTTCAGTGCGCTCACAGTCAACACGCAGCCGGAAAGGTCGCCCATGCATAACGCTAATTAAATCTCATTAATCTAAATTAGCGAACTGCTCGAATGCCGTATATTTACACGTGCTTTAGCAATCTCGGCTGACCTGCTATTTGCGGACGGTGAACCGAGCGGGACGCAATTCTCCACTATAAGAAGAACGTTCGCCCCCTCCTGGTGTTGTTATTTGCTCTGGAACCCATCGGTGACCTGTTGTTGGCTGTGAACGGACGAAGATATTAAACGGACCTTGTACTTGTGTATGATGTGGCCCCGCTGGGCTCGCATGAGCGCGGAGAGTTGTGCAAAAAAGTTTTATTTACTGTTTGCCTTCTCGGTCCATACCCCGGAGGGCTTCAACGATTTAGGTGAGGCTGCGTCCATCATTCTGAACTAGCGCGGCATTGGTGTTTGTCGAGAGGGATTTCCTCGAAAGAATAGGAGTAACGTACGCCCTGAGGAAAAGTGAAAAGCTGACGTGAGAAAATGGCTTTTATTGTGGAATTTGGGCTGAATGGGACTCGAGGAATCCTTGGAATGGGGTTGGATTCAACGTGGATACACTGTTAAACAACAGATCGATAGATGTACACCGTTAAGGCAATATTCCAGTTGATTGAAACTTCTACAATAGTTTGAAAAAACTTCTGCCTTTGAACTCAATTTCGTATGTATTAAAATACTGTTGCATTGTAATCAATGGTGATCGATTTCAAACATCTCAATACATCGACCATCATCAATTTTTACATCACAGTGATGTATTGTTGAATGATAATTACAACATCATCATCAAACACAATGGGACGGATAGGCTCACAACCAGCCGGAGAATTCAACCATTTTCGAGCCACTATCCATTCAAAACTCATCCATCTGGCCTGTAACTTAAATCTCGTTAGTCGTCAGACCCTGTTCAATATGTTTCGGTAGCTCTCGGTTCGGGTGCTGTGCTCCTTCCGGAGGAAAGCAAGAATGGAAGCTTGAAATCCCATGTCAATGATTTTAATAAAGCTAACATGTATCTTCCAGACGATCCGAACAGGGCAATCCATCCATCCATCCAACCATTCATCTCCCTCTGGCTCCTCGTCCCAGCAGGACGCAACCCATCTCAATTTGATGAAATTGTGCTTCTATTCATGGGAATCAGCCTGGGCCATGCAACTAGACAAAAGGTTAGAAATAGGAAAAACAAAAGCCTTCCTACGTTCACCCTCCTACGGGTCTCAACCTCGGGCTGGGGGATTTTGTTATAGCCTCTGTAAAATAATTTTACGCCCATTGCACTAATCCTCAATCTTTCAGACACATGTTGTTGGCATATGGTTCGGATGTGGTACGTTGTTGCTGCTGAAAACCAAGAATCTATCATATTCAACACGTTCGACGTTGCCGTGATGTCGTTGTGGTGATTCGGCATGACAAGGATGTGCCACAACTGGCGAGCTCTGGGAACTGGGGAAGTCGTACTGTCGGGTAGATTTCGCAAGTTAGTGTCTTACAGTAACTGGTAAGCGTACTTTTGATTGAAGTGACAATGTTTGTGAATTAGAGTATTGGAATTTCATCTCATTGCAGCCTAAGGAAATGTTACGCTGTTGAACAATTAAAAATTCTACAATAGTTCGAAAGGTCCATAGCTTACGAACAGGTTTTCTTCCCTCAAAAAAGTTAAGTGCCATGTCAATTCGACCTTCTTTATGTGAAATTCAAATTTTCTGAGAACAAATATAAGGGAATAAACATTTGCTGAACTGTAAAACAAAGCCAAGGCGTATTACTATTATTACATCCAATCAGTTTTGTCAGATTTTCTTAGAAACCCCTCTAAAACATTATTTATTTATTTATCATCAGACTAAGGCCGGAGTGGCCTGTGCTGCACATAAAAGACTTCTCCATTCAGCTCGGTTCATGGCTGCACTTCGCCAACCACGCAGTCTGCGGAGGTCCGCAAGTCGTCCTCCACTTGATCGATCCACCTTGCTCGTTGTGCACCTCGCCTTCTTGTTCCCGTCGGATCGTTGTCGAGAACCATTTTAACCGGATTACTGTCCGACATTCTGGCTACGTGCCCGGCCCACCGCAGTCTTCCGATTTTCGCGGTGTGAACGATGGATGGTTCTCCCAACAGCTGATGCAACTCGTGGTTCATTCGCCTCCTCCACGTACCGTCCGCCATCTGCAACCCACCATAGATAGTACGCAACACTTTCCTTTCGAAAACTCCCAGTGCGCGTTGGTCCTCCACGAGCATCGTCCAGGTCTCGTGTCCGTAGAGAGCTACCGGTCTAATAAGCGTTTTGTAGACAGTCAGTTTGGTACGGCGGCGAACTCTATTCAATCGAAGCCTCTTGCGGAGTCCGAAGTATGTACGATTTCCAGCCACTATGCGTATCCGAATTTCTCTGCTGGTATCGAAGCCTCTAAGAACATAACAGGTTTTTATACAGAGCTGTTAGAAAATCTTACATTCGCTGGATGATTCGGAGTTTTAGATAATGTGTCCTCAAGGTAATTATATGTACTACAAAGCCAGGGACCGACCATCTTGGAAACTATTTGCTTTTTTCAGTAATTTCTCAAGAGCACAAGCTGGGAGAACTGTAACGCACATGATGGTAAAACAATTTCTGGATCATTTGCTTACTTATGCTGAACAATCGACTTAAATGTCAGCACTGAACAAAAATTAATAAAATAAGATAATAATTATAAGCTTGTCATAAGACGAGTTTGTTGGTGAAGTAGTTTCGGAGATCAATGAAGCAACTCGACGTCTCACTTCTCCTTTTGCACTACTCGGTCAAATGAGCCATTCGGGCAAATGACCTATCGGACTGAATAACCTGTTCGGCCAAATGACGTATTCGGCCAAATGACATATCCGACAAAATTACCCATTTGGCCAAATTACCTCGGAGCATCTTGAATGAACGTTTCTCAGCATCTTGAAAATAGGCCTCTTGCGAGAATTCCGAGCATCTTCAAAAGAGGCTTCCAATCCTCTTGAAAGGAGGCTTCCAAGCCTCTTGAAAGGAGGCTTTCGAGCCTCTTGAAAGGAGGCTTCCGAGCCTCTTGAAAGGAGGCTTCCGAGCCTCTTGAAAGGAGGCTTCCGAGCCTCTTGAAAGGAGGCTTCCGAGCCTCTTGAAAGGAGGCTTCCGAGCCTCTTGAAAGGAGGCTTCCGAGCCTCTTGAAAGGAGGCTTCCAGGCCTCTTGAATGGAGGCTTCTGAACCTCATGAAAGGAGGCTTCTGAGCCTCTTGAAAGGAGGCTTCCGGGCCTCTTGAAAGGAGGCTTCCGGAGCCTCTTGAAAGGAGGCTTGAGGCCTCTTGAAAGGAGGCTTCCGAGCCTCTTGAAAGGAGGCTCCGGAGCCTCTTGAAAGGAGGCTTCCGAGCCTCTTGAAAGGAGGCTTCCGAGCCTCTTGAAAGGAGGCTTCCGAGCCTCTTGAAAGGAGGCTTCCGAGCCTCTTGAAAGGAGGCTTCCGAGCCTCTTGAAAGGAGGCTTCCGAGCCTCTTGAAAGGAAGCTTTCAACCCGCTTGAAAGAAGAATTCCGAAAAAAATTGAAAAGAGGTTACCAAGTATCTTGGACGGAGGCTGTTAAGCGTCTTGAGAGGAGGCTTCCGAGCCTATTGGCAAGAGGCTTCTGAGCCTCTTGAAAGGAGGCTGTTAGGGCAGGATCGTAGCTTCCGGCGGGTTTTGGGGTCACACACGGATTGTTCGGACACTATCCACAACGGTCACTTTCGGAGAAAAGGGCACCACAAAATTCACCTTTGAGTATTCAAGACACTTTATTCCTTACGGTTTGGCGGTTCAACTTTAACTGTTAACTTTATTAGGATACATCGCTTTTTAACCCTACGTTGTGAAACATATCATAATTCAAAAGGCTATAAAACTGAAATATTTCCTTATTGCTATAATGCTGGCAGTCATTGCTGCCAGTATACCTAGAGTATACCTTCTTTCAAGGCAACGATTGACTTTGGGAACTGTCATCGCCGCCACCTGAAATTCTACAATTTCATTCATGATATTATACTACTACAGTACTACTACCTACTAGCTTACTACTATGAATTCCAATTATAGATTGTTTACATTTCAGATATTTTTAGTTCAACAATTAGTTTTTTCTCAAATGGCAGCATATATCTTCGTAATCGGACGGCGGATGATTCCTTTGCTGGTATGGAGATCAACGACTCGGACGAGACCATCTGGACCTGCGATGCTGTTGACAATTCTGGCAAGAGGCCACTTCACTGGAGCTAGGAATTCATCAGCAACGACTACCATCCTACCAGGCTGGATTGCAGAGTTTGGAACGATGTGCTTGTTCTCCTTCTGTAGTTCCTGCAAATATTCGGTCTTCCACTGGTGCCAGAACTGTTGAACTCGGTGCTGCAGGGCATGGTAATGATCCAATCGGTTGATCGGAATGTGGCTGACATCGGTATCGGGAAGTGCAGAAAATGTTGTTCCGATAAGGAAATGGGCTGGAGTGAGGACGGCCAAGTCATTGGGATCCTCCGTAAGCGGTGTCAATGGACGCGAATTCATTGCACTCTCAATCTGGGTCAACACGGTTGATAGGTCCTCGAAGCAGAGTTTTGCATTGCCGAGCTGACGATACAAATGTTTTTTCGCCACCTTAACGGCAGCCTCCCACAATCCACCGAAATGTGGGGCCTTCGGTGGGGTCATGTGCCACTGAATTTCTTGGTTTGCGCAAAATGTGGTAATTGTTCCGGATACTTTCTCTCGTTGCAGAAGCTGATACAGTTCGTGAAGCTCATTGCGGGCTCCTTCGAAGTTCTTTCCGTTATCGGAATGTATGTGCGACGGACATCCACGGCGAGCGATGAACCTTCGCAGAGCGGTGAGGAATGCAGCAGTTGACAGGTCACTCACCAACTCTAGGTGCACCGCTTTGGTAACGAAGCAGACGAAAACGCTGATATATGCCTTGGTTGGTGATGCACGCTTGTGGATGGGTTTGATATAGACTGGTCCTGCGTAATCAATCCCAGTGATGGAGAATGGCCTGCTGACTGTGATTCTCTGCTGCGGTAACTGGCCGGTTTGCTGCTGGAGGAACGGGCGAGGCACGAACGCAACGAAAGCAATTTCGTACGATGCTGTTGAGTAGTCTTCTTCCTTGTATTGGCCAATAGTCTTGGCGCATTGATGCTAGTGTGACGCGGCCGCCACCGTGTAGAAGTTTGAGGTGGTAATGTGTGGCAATTAACCGTGTAAGTGGATGGAATTAGGTAGAAGGATGGGATGTTTGGTCAAGTATGGCTGATCGGATAGACGCAATCTTCCTCCAACTCTGAGAACTCCTGCTGATCGATGAATGGACACAGAAGCCGCAAGTTGGAATGTTTGGTACCTTATTTCTTCTGTGAACGCATCAGCTTGGGCCAACTTGATGAGTTTCATACGGGCTTCGGACATTTCTTCAACGGTTATCGGGTGCAGGATTGCTTCGGAATCGGAATATGACGTTGATGCGTTTCTGCGACGACAAGCTTTGATAAAGCGCAGACAGAAAGCGGTTACTCGAATCAACCGATTATATGACACGGAGGTGCCAAAAACTTCGTTGACTTCTGGCCTGTTTTGGATCGCCGCCACCATTCTGCGTCGTTCGAGGATGTCTTCGGATGTGCTACTTTGTTGCGTCAGAATTGGCCACTCAATCTCGGGTGCTCCTAACCAAGATGGTCCATGATGCCACAGGGCGCTGCCAAGGAAATCATCAACCCTCATTCCTCTTGTAAGAAGGTCCGCCGGGTTCTCTTTTCCTGCGACATGGTGCCAACTGGATCCTTGCGTCGCGGTTTGGATCTCGGAAACTCTATTGGGGATAAAGGTGTTCCAAGTGTAGGGGGGGGGGGGGGGGATCGTAGCCATTCGAGTGTCACAGTAGAGTCCAACCAGAAGTGGGATTCTGATATAGGCATGTCTAAAGCTAGACGAACTTTATTATGCAGCCGTGTAGCGAGAACAGCTGCGGATAATTCCAGCCGGGGAATAGAAATGCGTTTTAAGGGGGAAACTTTAGATTTTGATGCTATCAATTCTACATTTGTTTTCCCTTCGAAGTTGGTGGATCGAGCATAAACGCAAGCGCCATAGGCTTGCTGGGATGCATCTGCAAACGTGTGCAGCTGCACAGTGGAATTCGGCAAAAATGCATAACGGTTAACACGGTAGGTAGTGATCTTCGGTAAGTCTTTGCTGTAGTTCTCCCATTTGATTCGTATGGTGTCGGGTACCTCGTCGTCCCATCCGCAGGGTTGTAACCAAAGCTCCTGTAACAACATTTTTGCTCGTATGATGACCGGTGCTGTGAGCCCAAGAGGATCGAAATGTTTTGAGACGGCTGAAAGAATGGATCGCTTTGTGGGAAAGCCATCACCGGAGACTATAGTGGATTCGAAAAGCAACTGATCCGGGCCGGGTTCCCAACAGACACCCAGTGCCTTGATGGGCTCGCAATGGTTAAACTTCAGTGTTGATTGGGTTCCGATTTGTGATGGTGCGAGGCCTTCCAAAACGATTGGATTGTTCGATGCCCACTTTCTTAACTGGAATCCTCCTCTGCCAAGCAGCTCATCCAGCTCCTCACGGGTTTGTATTGCCTCCTCCTCTGTGTTCGCTCCCCCTATGTAGTCGTCCACATAGAAACCTTTCCTCAGAGCAGGTCCACCGAGTAGGTAGGTATCACCGTCGTCCGCAGCAAGCTGTTGTAGAGTGCGTGTGACCAGAAAAGATGACGGTGCGAGTCCGTATGTGACTGTCTGCAGCTCATATGTGGCCACTGGCTCATTGGGATCGAATCGCCAGAGAATTCGCTGTAGGGAAGTGTCCTCAGTATGCAGCAATACTTGGCGGTGCGATGAGATACTTTCTGAATCGAAGGACGAGGGTCAGAAGTTCGTCTTGGACAATTGGGCCTTCTTGAAGGGCATCGTTAAGGGAGTAACCGGTGAATGTTTTGGCAGATCCGTCAAATACCACCCGTACTTTGGTAGTGGTGCTGGCTTCTTTTAGTACGGCATGATGAGGTAAATAGTGGACCTGAGGGGGATCGGCGGGACAAACCTCATATGGTCAAGTTCCAAGTACTCAGCTGGAAATGTGTGGTATTCGTCTTTCAAACGGGTTTCTTTGCTCAGCCGTTTTTCGAGGCTATGGAAGCGACGAAGGGCAGAAGATTTCGACTCACCAAGCATGTGATCGAAATTGATATGACGAGGCAAACGGACGATATACCTTCCCTCTGCTGTGCGGGAGACGCTGGAAACGTAGTGAGATTCACACTGTTGTTCTTCCACCGAGTAACTTTGCTTGTTGTCAACTTCTTCGATGCGCCAGAAGCGCTCCAGTGCTTCATGGAGGGGATCGGAAAGTGAGACGTGACATACTACGGGGGGCGAACTGACGAGCATTTGGTTTTTACCGGAAACGATCCAACCGAATACGCTTTCGATGAGAATGGGACCATTTTCCATCTCGATTCGGCCACCGGGGTTCACGTAGGAGAAAAAGTGTTCAGCTCCAAGAAGCATGTCGATGGCACCGGTTTTGTGGAAAGACGGGTCAGCAAGAGGTAGGTTTTTGGGTGCATGCCAATCATCCGTCGGAGAGGATATTACGGGCAAATCGATTGTAATACGGGGCATAACGAGAAAGCCAAGGTTGATCTCAAAATCAGAGTGTCTCGATCGGATAGTGGTAGTGACGGAGTGATTTGCGCTAGAGGAAGACTCACCGACACCAAACACAGGGACGCTTATTTTATTCCGTTTCAACCGCAAAAGTTGGCATAGTCTATCACTGATGATATTGGATTGCGAACCATTGTCTAATAATGCTCGCGCTGGATGCTCTCGTCCGTGGCAATCAACAACCATCAGCACGACCGTCGACAGCAAAACATTAGCGTTTGATATTTGTGATGAGTTGGTAGTCTGAGCAGTGACAGCATTCATCGATGGGGGTGTTCGTTTGTTGTTTACTACTGTGTCTTGTCTGATGAAGGGCTTAGGTGTGTAGGTAGTTGAAGGCACGGTGCGTAATGTTGCGGATGGATGATCGTTCTCGAGTGGGTGGTAGCCTGGGTGAAGCAGTGAATGATGTCGCCTTTTGCAATGACGGCAAGAGAATTTCGATTGACAATTGCGAGCAAGGTGGTCTTGGCGAAAACAATTATGGCAGAGGTGTTGGTCATTCACAATTTTCAGTCGATCGGGAAGGGACATTTTTTCGAACCGTGGGCATTGGAAGAGCGGATGATGTTGATCGCAGGAGTGGCATTTTCGATGAGTAGTTTCAGCTGCAGCATGCGAAACGGTTTTATGGAACGATGATCGTCGAAACATAATGGGTTGATTGCTAGGTGTTGGATGTGCTTGATGGTTTACGGACATTGATTCCAATACACGAATGCGACGTTGGAGAAACTCGATCAGACAAGAATAATCGGGTTTTTCAGCGGTTGTAGCAAAGTCCTCCCAAGCTTTCAGTGTCGCGTCGTCGAGTCGAAGACACAATAAATGCTCCAACATAGTACTCCATCCATCGATTGGTTCACCTAGCTGTCGAAGGGTTTTCGTGTGGCGCTCGTACTCGTCGACTACCAAATGTAATGCAGCGGCGGATTCTTTTTTCATACTGGGGCAGTCGAGAAGGGCTTGTAGGTGGCGTTTCTTGAGGAGATAGTCGTTGGCGTAGCGGGAAACTAGGGTTTGCCAAGCGATGGCATAATTGGCAGAGCTGATGCTGATCGATTCGACTAGTTGTGCTGCTTCTCCTTTCAGGGCAGCACGGAGATAATGGAATTTTGGATGTCATGAACCTCGGGGTTGGAATGGATAAGAGCAACGAATGTGTCGTGGAATGGGAGCCAATGGTTATAATCTCCGTCGAACTCCGGCAGAGAAATTGTTGGCAGCTTGATTCCGGAAAGCCCGGAGGGTGGTATTTGGGGGATTGCGCTTGTCGAAGGTACATTGGGGAGATAAGATTGGAGGGTAGCTTTTACTTGGAAGTAACGGGTTTCATAATTGGAGCGAAAAGACAGGTTTTGTGCCATACCTTCCTTCGTTAGCTCCATATCCTCGAGCTGGGTTTGCACGTCATCCAGTCCCATCCACACGGTATCAAGATTCTCTAGACGAAGCTTCACCTGGCCTCGATCCTGTTCCGCCTCGTATTTCTCGATGAATTGTTCTGCTCTCCCCAGGGAAGCGGTGAGCGTAGTTCGGCGATTGATGAGCTGTTGTCTCGTACGTTCGTCCGCCATTGTGGAGTAGGATGATCGTCGCGTGCACTAGATTGGACGACACAGAGAAAGACCCGGTAGAGCCGGACAAACGGAGTAGAGAACTTGGAGCGTTACTAACCTTCTCAAGGCTAGGTTTAGGCCTTGGATTTCAATTCAAAAAACAGCAACGGCTATCCAGACGGGTACAGCGGATCATCGGGCGATTCTACGGAAGCGGCTACTAATGACGTCGTCTCTTGCTAGCTATTGTTGGATAACAATAGACGGGCACTACTTCTGCAGCTCCACACCGGATAGGAAGGACCGGAAAAAATCGGAAAAATCTCAAAGCACCCGCGGAAAGTCTCTGCGCACCTCGGAATAATACGTACCGAGTGCCTAATAAAATTAGGCCTTGTATTTAATGAAACAAGCGGGAACGCTGGAGAAGCTTCTCGTTGGCGCGGGACCACAATAGGGTCCAGGAAGATGGCGATTTTATGAATGCCGCTGGGCACACAATAGTGCGGAATGATGGCGTCAGATAGCGTCGTAGTCGTTTTCTGGGAGGAAGCCGTATCCTGGTCACGGCACCAAGATGTTAGGGCAGGATCGTAGCTTCCGGCGGGTTTTGGGGTCACACACACGGATTGGGCACTATCCACAACGGTCTCTTTCGGAGAAAACTGGGCACCACAAAATTCACCTTTGACTATTCAAGACACTTTATTCCTTACGGTTTGGCGGTTTAACTTTAACTGTTAACTTTATTAGAATACATCGCTTTTTTAACCCTACGTTGTGAAACATATCATAATTCAAAAAGCTATAAAACTGAAATATTTCCTCATTGCTATAATGCTGGCAGTCATTGCTGCCAGTATACCTAGAGCATACCTTCTTTTAAGGCAACGATTGACTTTGGGAACTGTCAGAGGCTTATGAGCTGCTTTGAAGGAGCCTCTTGAAAGGAGACTTCCAAGCTTCTGGCAACGAAGTTACTGAGCTATTCGGAAAAAAGGCCTTCATGTGTCTCAACTGGAGGCTTCCGAACCATTAGATTCTTGATTTTGGTTCAGAAGCATATAATTCAATATTTTGTCTCGATCAGGTAAATTACATTGAAGATTGATAAAATTTGTTCATTCGACGATTTGTTCTTATGATCTTTTATCCCACAGCCCTTTAAATTGTACTACTTGGGGTGAACAGGATTCAAGAATCTTTGAATTACTGATTCCCATGCATATTATGCACAACACAATGTTTTGGAATTAAAAAAAGTTTTTATTGGAAATGCAATACATCCGGCATTGCGCATTTTTGTTCGAGGTACCCCCTGGGACTAGCGAAGGTACCCCCAGGGGTACATTTACCCCAGGTTGTGGACCGCTGGCATAAACGATATCTCGTGGGTCTATGTAACAGTTATGTGTATAAAAGGACTTTGCACCTAATAATCAATATCTTATTGGCGAGGTCCTTCTGCTGATAAAAGCACTGGGATGAGAAAATGTTTCGATGCACGCAAAATTGCCAAGCATGGTGCAAAACAAAACAGTATTTCTACATCAAATGAAATATGTACACAAAAATGCTTGACGATTTTGTCAGATGCTTCCAATCTCTCATTGAATAAATTTCTTGAATGATTTCTTTTTTATTTATTCTCGGAATCTCTTTTCTGAAACCGAATGGACGCCTGTTACCTTTAACCTTCCTAGTGCATTGGGGTCTATTTTGACCCAGAGATGATTTAGAAACGTTGTAGCTTTGTAATCAAATGAGATAGGGCGTTGAAATTTTCGGACTTTTCCTAACTTTTGGAAATGAAAATTTTGGGGTGATAACCAGCTATCAGCGACCTCCAGGAACGCCACAACAAAAAACCCAGATTAATCCACCTAGCGGTGATGATGCCTTTCTCTTGCGGTAAAATAGTATTTTGGGCATTACTTCTAAGCCCATCGTTCGATCGGGCCAATTTTCAATAGGAAATAATGAGACAAGATTCTGCGTCTAATGCAACCTGTTGCGAGGAAATCGGTTTAGGGTAAGTGCATTAAAATGAGCTAGACTTTTTACGCGCTTTTTATGAGAAAAAGTATTTTTGGCCGTAACTACCAAGCCCATTGTCCGATCCGTCCAATTTTCAATAGGATACAATGGAGCAAGATACTGCGTCGAATGCAGCCTGCTGTAAGGGGATCCGTTTAGGTAAGTGCATTAAAAGTGAGCTATACTTTTTACGCGCTTTTTATGAGGAAAAGTATTTTGGCCATAACTTCTAAATCCATAGTCCGAATCGGCAAATTTTCAATGGGAAACAATGGGGCAGTATACTTCGCCGAATGCAACCTGTTGCGAGTAAATTGGTTGAGGGTAAGTGCAAAAAAAGTGAGCTAAACTTTTTGCTCTTTTGGTGCGCACATACACACACATACACACACACACACACACACACACACACACACACACACACACACACACACACACGCACACACACACACAGACATCACCTCAATTCGTCGAGCTGAGTCGATTGGTATATAACACTATGGGTCTCCGAGCCTTCTATAAAAAGTTTGTTTTTGGAGTGAACATATAGCCTTTACGTATACTTAGTATACGAGAAAGGCAAAAAGTGACACATTGTGTATTAGCGGGTCGAAAATGACCCCAAATTGAATTCGCTCCCAAAAGTTCATTTCGGACTGATTCTCAATCTTTTGGAATCAAATTGAAGATACGGATTCCGCAGATTTTTGCAATTTGGCCATTCTGGTTCCTGGGAATCGATTTTGAAGGAAAATAGATTCTTAGGCCAATTTTTGGCCTAATTTCTTGCCTTTCGAAAGGTTATTTTGGAAATGCTCATAAATTTGCGAAGCAATAATCCCAATTGAATGTAGCCATTGTCCATTACCATGGATCAACACAATTCCTGGTTATCTCACGGTCCGGTGTCCCTCCGGAAGACCCGGAACATCCGTAGAAGTGGTCAATTCATTGAACTCATCCTAGAAGAGCGCGGTTTTCACAAAGCTTCTGATTATCGTAATTTGAGTAACAAATGATTGTGTTGACCCATTTTGATGGACCTGAGGTGCCACCGGAGGTCCTCCGGAAGATCTGGAACGCCCGTAAAAGTGGACAATTCATGAAACTTATCATAAAAGAGCGTGGTTTTTTCCAAAGCTTCTCAATATCGAACTACGAGTAACAAATGATTGTGGTGACCCATTTTGATGCACCTGGGTGGCCACCGAAAGTCCTCCAGAAGATCCGGAACGTCCGTAAAAACTGTCAATTCAAGGAACTCATCCGTACTTTGTACTCATTATCGTACTTTGAGTAACAAATGATTGTGGTGACCCATTTTGGTGGACCTGGGTGGCCACCGGAGGTCCTCCAGAAGATCCGGAACGTCCGTAAAAATGGCCAATTCATGAAACTTATCATAAAAGAGTGCGGTTTTTTTTTTTTCAAAGCTTTTCATTATCGAACACTGAGTAACAAATGATTATGGTGACGCATTGTGATGCACCTGAGTGGCCACCGGAGTTCCTCCAGAAGATCCAGAACATCCTTAGGAGTGGTCAATTCATAAAACGCACCATAGAATAGCTGAGTCACCGAACGCTGAGTAATAAATGATTATGATGACCCTTTTTGAAGGACCTGGGTGGCCACCGAGGTCTTCCGGGAGATTCGGTACGTCCGTTAAAGTGGTCAATTCATGAAACTCATCATGGAAGAGTACGATTTTTACAAACTATTCTGAGTAACAAAAGATAGTGGTGACCCATTTAAATGTACTTGAGTGGCCACCGGAGGTCATTTCTAAGATCCGGAACATCCGTAGAAATGTGCATTTCATAGAAGAACGCGGCTTTTCCAAAGCTTTTCATTAACATTCTCTGAGTTATATAAAATTATCGTTACCCAGGTGGCTGGTTCGATTCCCGGCCCGGTCTACGAAATTTTTGGGTTGGAAATTTTCTCGACTTCTCTGGGCATATCGTAGTATCATCATGTTAGCCTCATAATACAGTATCGACCCGATGTTGTCACTCCCCGATTTTGTCTATCCTCGAATTTCTCTCGTTTTCGACCCGATTTTATCACTTTTTCGACCTGATATTGTCGCCCTAAAGAATTAAGAAAATTTCAGGTGTTCTTTTATTTTTTGAAAATAAAATATTATGATTTCCATAAAATAACTTTCATTCTGTGAGCCTTTTAGACAAGCAATTATGGGTTCCGTTCACGCCTATTGCTTTCCCAAAGGCATAAACTGATTCTTGTAAAAACAAAGTAAAAATTGAAAATAACCCAGGGGTGATAAAATCAGGATATTACTGTGTACGAATGCAAAAATGGTAACTTGGCTTAGAAACCTTGAGTTAATGACTACACTGAGGATACCGCTCGTCGCAAGACTATCATACGATTCTCTTTGAAATTTCGCCACAAGAAAATGTATTGATTTTCATACGATTCACTAATGGAATGCATTTCATACGACAATCTTATGAAAAAATTCAAGTTCGTTTGAAAAAAGTGTAACCTGGTTTCGAATCATGGACGTCGTGATTCGGAGGCGCGTGATGACACCACACATCCACCGACGCTCCAAGGAATCGTGTTCTTGGATATCCCATTGAAAGATAGATTTGACTGAAATATAATCTTACGATTTTCATAGTTCAATTCTTATGAAACATTCTCATAAGTCTGGTCCTATGAAAATCTTAGGACCAGTATCCTAAGTGTGTTTTATTTTTATTTTATTTTTACATGGGAGAATGCATTTACACACTAACCCAGTACACGTGCATTGTAGTTGCCAAACTACCACACGGAAGTGTACTGGAGTGTCGGACTCGACCATACCGGTAATACCGACTAAACTCCCTTGGGCTCCACCACCACCACGCGATACTGACTTGGGTACTCGCACACCATTCACTCCATTTGAGTCTTACTTGGATGCTCTCCCAGGCGCTCCGCTGCCATGCCTCGAGGTGTCAATAGCGGTAACTGCCTGGGCCTACAGATATTACGCTACGACACTCCTGCCTCAGCACGAGCAGATCAATCACACCACTGCCGAAGCAGACCACACGCTACCCTGCCGAAGCAGGGATACTCCGCATGCACCACATGTGCACAACTGTAGGTGTGTGGTACAACCCACTGCTACCCCTGCCGCCGAAGCAGCTTCTCCAAAGACCATTCGCTCCATGTGACCCTTTTTCGGGTGCTCACTCTAACACTCCACTGCAATGCCTCGAGGTGTCGATGGGATACCTCGACTCCTACCTCAGCATGTGCAGTCCATACTCAGACTTCTGCTGCGCTTCGAGGTGACAATAGCGGCGGCGACACGCTATGACACTCCTGCCTCAGCACAACCAGATCACTCACTCCCTGCCGAAGCAGCTCACGCGCTACCCTACCGAAGTAGGTACACTCCACAACTCACTCTAACACTCCACTGCCATGCCTCGAGGTGTCGATAGCGGTATGAAGGGACCAATCAACGATACTACGCTACGACACTCTTCCCTTAGCATGTGCAGCCCATACTCCCTCCCCTGCCGCGCTTCGAGGTGACAACGGCGGTGACGCGCTATGACACTCCTGCCTCAGCACAAACAGATCACTCACTCCCTGCCGAAGCAGCTCACGCACTACCCTACCGAAGTAGGGACACTCCACATGCCAATTGGCACTCCCTGGGCTTGTGCTTTTGAAGCGGCACACAGTCGCTTTGATAGAGTCCGCTTACAGGCACTTGTGGTTTTTTGGGAGGGATTTTAGCAGAGCCCACTGCTAAATCCCACCACGCCCTAGGCAGTTCTCCCTGACTCGCAGACAGCTGGGAAGAGGTCGTCAAGCCCTTGGACATGGTCCATGCTGTCCCTGCTGTCCCTGCTGCCCCATCCTAAGTGTGTGTGGAAGTGCTTAATGAACACTAAGCTGCAAGACAGCAATGTTCCAGTGGGGATGTAATGCCAAATATGAATTATAATAATAAGCAGATAATAATAATTTTTCAAACTTCAGTAAATAAATATGGTTGCACCTATGTCCAACTTGATCATAGTTGATAAAAATTTGAAATTATAAGATTTTTTAATAAGGTTTTCATGATCCATCATCTTGCAAGAAAGTTTTGACCAAAAGTTGTCAAAAGATTCAATCAAAGTAATTTTTATTTTAAGTTTAACTTTCATGAGTCAATGATTTATGACTGAATATCGACTCATGTAAGCAAATTATGCCATACTTGAAAATATTTAATGCGATTGTCCTTTAAAAAAAAGTGTCATCTTAATTCTTATGAATTGACTATAATTACAGATTTTTTGATCTTGCGGAGTTTCATTGATGACTACACACGTTCCTGAGAATGGGTTACAACGATCATTCATTACTCAGGATACAAAAATAGGAAAACTATGACAAGTTGCATGAATTGACCGATTTTACGGATGATCTGAATGTACCTGAAGACATACAGTGGGCAATCCATGCGAATTGGTTACGATCATTTGTTTCTAAAATAAGGAAGATAAAGAGGTTTAGAAGAATCGTGTGCTTCATCTTCTTCTTCTATGGATTCTATGGCGTGTTTTTCTTAGGTGGGTTTTATGAATTGATCACTTTTACGTGTGATACGGATCTTCCGGAGGGCCTTTGGTTGCTACTCACATCCGTGAGAAAAGGTCACGGCAATAATATCATGTTCAAGGTACGACAAGGAAATTTAAAAAATAGGCTCTTTTAGTAGTATGTATAACATCAATTAACCACTTTAAGCGATGTTCCGTACCTTCCGTAAGACCTCCGATAGTCATTTTGGTAAATAAGAATGGGTCACGACATTCCTTCGTGTCTTGCTCATAGTTCGATAATAGAAAGTTTTTTTACATACTCTTTTCTGGGATTTTCTGGGAATCTTCTGGAAGACTCCGCTGACTGTTCAAAAATTGACCACTGAATGGGATATTTTATTATTCAGAGTACGACAATGAAGAGCTAGGAAGGAACTGTGCTCTTTTATGATGAGTTTTATGAATTGACCTCTTTTACGGATCTTCTGGAGGACCTCCGGCTGCCACTCAGGTCTATCACACGGGGTCACCATAATCATTTGTTACTCAGCGTTCAAAAATGAAAAGATTCGAAAAAACGCACACTTCTATGATAAGTTTGATTAATTAACCACTTTTACAGACATTCCTGATCTTCTGGGGAGCTCCGGTAGCCACTCAGATCCATCAAAATGGGTCACCACAATAATTTGTTACTCAGCTTTCGAGAATGAAAAGCTTTGGAAAAATCCGCGCTCTTCTTTCATGAATTGACCATTTTCACGGACGTTCCGGATCTTCTGAAGGAACTCCGGTGGCCATTAAGGTCCATTAAAATGGCCAGCGTTCGACAATTGAAAAAAAAACGCGCTTTTCTAGCATGAGTTTCATAAATTCACCACTTCTACGGATGTTCCGGATCCTCTGTAGGACCTCCGGTGGTCACTACAATCATTTGTTACTCAGCGTTCGAGAATGAAAAGCTTTGGAAAAATCCGCGCTCTTCTTTGATAAGTTTCATGAATTGACCATTTTAACGGACGTTCCGGATCTTCTGGAGCACCTCCGGTGGCCACCCAGGTCCACCACAATCATTTGTTACTCAAAGATCGATAATGAAAAGCTTAGAAAAAAAAACCGCGCTCTTATATGATAAGTTTCATGAATTGACCATTTTTACGGACGCTCCAGATCTACTGGAGGACATTCAGTGGCCACACAGGTCCATCAAAATGGGTCACCACAATCATTTGTTACTGGAAGCTATGAAAAGCTTTGAAAAAAAACCGCGCTCTTATATGATAAGTTTCATGAATTGACCATTGTTACGGACGTTCCGGATCTTCCGGAGCACCTCTGGTTGCCACCCAGGTCCACCAAAATAGGTCACCACAATCATTTGATACTCAAAGTACTATAAGGAAAAGCGTTAGAAAAAACAGTGCTCTTCTATGATGTGTTTCATGAATTGACCATTTTAACGGTCGTTCCGGATCTTCTGGAGGACCTTCGGTGGCCACACAGGTCCATCAAAATGGGTCACCACAATCATTTGTTACTGGTAGTTCGATAATGAAAAGCTTTGGAAAAACCGCGCTCTTATATGATATGTTTCAGGAATTAACCATTTTTACGGTCGTTCCGGATCTTCCGGAGGAACTCCGATGGCTAACTAGTTCCACCAAAAGGGGTCACCACAATCATTTGTTACTCAAATTACGATAATCAAAAGCTTTGTGAAAACTGCACTCTTCTAGGATGAGTTCCATGAATTGACCACTTTTACGAATGTTCCGGATCCTCTGGAGGACCTCCGGTGGCCACGCAGGTCCATCAAAATGGGTCACCATAATCATTTATTACTCAGCGTTCGATAATGAAAAGCTTTGGAAAAAAACCGCGCTCTTCTAGGATGAGTTCAATGAATTGACCACTTCTACGGATGTTCCGGGTCTTCCGGAGGGACACCGGACCGTGAAATAACCAGGAATTGTGTTGATCCATGGAAATGGACAATGGCTACATTCTATTAGGATTATTGCTACGCAAATTTATGAGCATTTCCAAAATCACCCTTCGAAAGGCAAGAAATCAGTCCAAAAATTGGCCTAAGAATCTATGTTCCTTAAACATCGATTCCTGGGAACCAGAATGGCCAAAGTGCAAAAATCGACATCCGTGGAATCCATACCTTCAATTTGGATCCAAAAGATTGAAAATCGGTTCGAAAATGAATTTTTGGGAGCGAATTCAATTTGGGGTCATTTTTGACCCGCTAATGCACAATGTGTAACTTTTTTTTAATGCACTAGGAAGGTTAACATTTGAGTTATTTGTGTAATGGTGGACTTGATTTCTCTTGACACAGTATCCACTGTTTCTTCAAAGCCAGCTCGTGCTTCAAAACTTCAAAATTGCTGACTCAATGATGCACACCGAATATTCAGCTATTTTGAATACGTTTGGAACAAAAAAAATAGAAGAGTTGTGTACAAGACACGACCGCTCGACGTAAGCTACGTGAATCCTCTTACCCTATATTGGTAATATCATGTAAATATTAGTTTGCATACATGACACAATCGCAAAGTTTAACCAAAAAAATTGTGAATTGTAAAATATTTACGTTACAAACAGATCGTAATCTGTTCTCAGCATACAAATTTTCTTCTGAAGTAAGCTCATTAGCTCCGCCCTCCGTTATTAATAATGAGTGCTCATAAATTGGCACCCATAACGATTATCAAAGGGGCGTGGCCAATGGGATTACTATATTGAATAAAAATTAAATGCTATCATTGCGATCTCAACGGCATCAGTGGCTGTCGACGAAGGTTGCAGAAAATGTATTAGCCGCAGTTGCTTCTGCAGCCATTTTGTGGTAGGAAATGAAATTTTCTCTGCAGATTCGAAATATCGTTTGGTTGCTGTCAATGGTTGTAATTAAGGCACATTAAGACGCGTATATCGCTTCCCGCGATATTTTTTGCCGCGCATTCTTCTGTAGCCATTTAGCAGCTTAAAGAAAAATCTTTCAGCATCGCTGCTGCTGTTGTTGCCACAACCGCCATAGACGCCACCGAAGCGAAATTGATTTTTCTTTCAACGCCACCGAGCCGTTGTTACTAGGACCGCTTCCAGACGGTCCACGATCCAGCTCGCCATGAAAGTTAGAAATAAAATTATGTACAGAGAAAATGAAGCGGTGCGCCAAAAGGTGCGCACCTTACATCAATCTGATGTCCGTGTTGGGAATGCATGAACGGGATTCCTTGGAGAAGATTTTAAATTTTCTATTATCAATAGTTTTAATACATTTGGCAAATTGGTGCAATGCTTGCGACTTGATTGATGTATAAATCTATAACGTTTGATATATAATGTTTGAAATCTTACACGGTTCTTAATTTTGAAATTTTCATTTTGAACCTTGTATCCCAGCCTTCCCCTTAGACGTAGTTTACGTTAAAATGTCCAGCATAATTTTTCAAAGAAGTGCAATGCACGGGATTTTAATGTTATGGAAAATCAGAAATTTTTCTCTTCTTCAGCTGCGTTAGTTTCGACGATAATAAAAATAGAGAAAAATCTTCACACATCCTAAAAAATCTGGAAACTTTTAATTTCTGATGATATCATGGAAACACATCCGCAACAAGCCAACATGCGTGTGTCACAACATTTATCTAGAACTTGTACCTCGCATAGTCACTTGCCGCTGCCGGAGTCCAGCCAGTGAACCATAAATCACTCAATTAAGGTGACATTTCGTGTGACGATTTTCCACAGTTGTTGTCAATATTAATTACAAGCCGTCGACATTCTCTCATTGGTCTCGCTATGGTCGATCACCGGCGACATCTTTTCGGCGTTGTTGGTTGTCTCCATTTAGTCTGGGTACCAACGGCCGACGACGACAGCGAAGTTGCGTGCCTGGCTTTGCTAAGAAGTAGAGCCCAAAAGTTGTCGCTAAGTTGTCCTTGATGTCATCGAGCGCGCTCCGGATGAGCGAAACCGGCTGACGAGGGGTGTGAGTTGAATGTTGTTTGGATTATTTATAGCAGTTTGACGCGCATCAACTCCCTCGCTCTTGGGGAAAGGCACGCAGTCATCTAGAAAGCAGCCCCCACAACTGTCGGCACGTTCCTTTGACGAAGGTAAGATTTATGGACGGACGGAATAGGTACCAGGCTTCAAATGGGACGGTAATAAATTTTTCATCGACCCCCGTCCACATTACGAGGATTTGCGGCCGGCTGACTAATGCACTCTTTATCATTTGAGGATGCTTCGGAACGGAACAATTAACAGCATAATTAATAATACAAAAAATGTCGGCGGTTGACAACCATTGAACAGTGCTCGTTAGAATCAATCGAGAATCAATAGACCACAGGTGGTCACAATTCCTGGTGATTATTTTTTGCAGCTGAACCTTTTTTTTGTCCCACAGATTCAACTCCACCGCATATGAGGCAGCGAAAATTACAATTAATGGTGAAGCTTTACGCGCTTGTTACCTGTCAATTTGCTTGCAAATTGCCATCGGCACTAGTTCTGCGGCTAAATTGTATTAAGCTTTCGTGCTGTTGTTATTAAAATTTACCCATCGCGGTAGGATTTGAAGCTCACAGGGAGATTATTGTTTGCAACGGCGGAACCCATCATCACGATTGCGAGGGCCATTAGTTGTCGGCGTGGTTGACAGGTGGGGATGAAGGTTGAATCGTTAGTTTTGAAAATGGGAAACCGCACGCACCATTGGCTTTGATGACGATTTTATGATGTTGTGGCCAATGCAATGCCAACAGTGGTTAATGCCAGCTTTATTGAATTGTGTTGGCGATTTTGTTGGACAAGTTGTTTGATCATTTGTCAATTTCTGTCGTAATATTTTAATGCGAGGATTTTGACGCCTTCTTGGGTTTGACAAGCGTAGAAAGGTAAATTTAAGATAATGTAAAAGATATTTTATTGGGTATTATAAGTGAAACTGTTCTTCAGTGAATCCAGATCCAACGATGCCTATCGACTGACTGATAATCCTTTGTAATTCTTCCTGTAATTTATGTGGAGACCCAGAGGTAAACAAGGTCTTCAAATAGCAAAAACCACCTACTAAGATTCCTTCCCTCTTCTTAACTGACTACGAGGACGTGGCCGGCGCCGTTATTGATCATTCGAGTTACTGAAACTTGCACACTGGGAATGCTTGAACAATCCCAGTCAATCATTCAGATGTTCTTTCTGCAATTTCACTGAGTCTGGTCAGTAGTAGGGGCAGCAACAATAGATATGTGTAGTCAGTCATAGCTAGCTTAGCTGAGCAAATGGCTTGTGCTCTCAAACGACATTTTGGATCAAACAAAAATATCGGCCATCAGCTAAATCATATTTTCGGCCAAATATTTTTTTTTTCCAGAACACCATTTTGGTCAGACGTAATATTCGGCAAAATAACCTTTTTCGGCCTGACGATTTGTTCGGACACCGGTTATGACATTTTGAGCCAAATAGCCATTACTGTCAAAAGACCATTTCGACCAGACGACATTTTCGGTAAAATAATTTGTTCGGCCAAACGACTTCTTCAGCCAAACGGTTTTCGGCCGAATCACTTTTTGCTAAATTATTCATTCCCCATGTGTCGTTAATCGAACCGACAAAAACAGTAGCTAACCGATCAAGAGACCTTTCATGAACTCAAAACTTTTACCTCAATTCAATGCCATTTATGAAAAAAGCATTCAGAATTTCTGGGCTCCATTGATGACTTCGATCGACCAGAGCTCACTTCCACGTTTTATTCTCTCTCTATTCAATATGCCAGCAATGTTTTGGGCTTAACTTTATCCTATCTTCCCACCACATAAATATTCAATCATCCGTAAATTTTTAATAAGAGCCCACAAACTAATCCAGTTTAATTTCCTTCCCACCTCCAGTATTTCAACGTGCATTCGCAAAATATACTTCATCAGCCAAGATAGATGATCCGGATTTCGAGGAACGGATTCTCCGCCAGTACCATCATCAACGCCACTTATCCCCAACTATAGGCTGAACCGCTACGTGCCTATAGTTTATCGAATTGGGGCCGCCTTCGAGAGCATCGACTTATCCACCCGACGACGTGACGACGACGATGACGATCAACGACCGGATATTGTTTGCCAGTCAGATTTCACCGCCATTTCCGGTCTCCCCTACGGCTTCGGTTCACGCTGGGTAAAGACCGACTACCTTCCTATCATCCACCTGAAGCCAAATCGCTGTATGGTGAGAATCCGCTTGTTTGCGGTAGATATCTATCTACTAGATAGCTTTTGCTAATCCCTTTCCCGGGTCCGGCGAGCAGGAGGATTCATAATTGATTTATGCTTGAAAATGATGAAATTGTTGCCGTTTTGCGCTATGCTTTAGACTCGATAGGAAGTCGGAGTCGGTGGGGATGCATCCCATTCTATACTCATGGATGGAAAGGCGATGCCGGGCGTGTTCGAGCGGAACTGCTAAACGACCTCGATTGAGACTCTTCGAAAATATTTATAACTTCGTTAAAAACAATTCTTGTGGGAAATTAATCTTCTTGTGAACTGGGTGGCAATACTGCTTGGAAAAAAATGAAGTTTGACGACCTCCTACTAAATTGATCCGAGCATCGCGACTATAATTCAATTTCCCGTGCCGGTTATTAGATAGCGCGAATGATGAGAACTCAAACGATTATCCTATGCCGGGTAAGATCATCTTTATTACTTCATATATCGTTTCTGGTTTACTTTCCACCAGCAGTGGAATGAGTGCCTATCAAATTAATGAAGAGTGTTTCTGCATACCTGAAAACATACTGATGGGATGTTTTGAAATTAGGATCATTGATTTTTTTGCAGATCTAAATATGATATCAGTGATTCGTGGTAGGCTGTCTCTTATTATACAAAATGTTCTAAATATGATGGTATAATAGATTAAAACTTTCTGAGTGCTTCAAAAAATAATACTATATTAGATAAGATACAATAAAAACACTCATCTCATTATTAAAAAATGTTTGGGAAATTCTATCAATTTTTCTCAAATTTTATTATAGTCACCTCGCATTGGCAATCTTGACTATATAAAAAAGGTTATTTGTGACGACCTTATGTCAAAATATAGCTGACTAAAGCTATGCTGACCAAAGATATGCTGTGATGATAATTCAAGATCATCTCATTAAATAAAATCATGCAATACTGTAATAAAACCCCGATCATCCTGTATTGCATATTTCGGTTTGTATCACGATATACTTTGCAGAAGAAAATTTACCATTGTTCGTCCAGCACAATTCACCCAACAAAATAAAAAGAGGAAATAACATCAACAACGTAAGCTTTCCAGTGAATACCTCAAAATGCCAGCAGCAATTGTGCCATCTTATAATCTCCTTGACTGCCAGCTAACAACAAGCCAAACCTGTATAGAAATTCATCCAACAAGTCGTTCTCTGCGTTCATGTTCCCAAGCCGTGGCCGTCGTCGTCGTCGTTGTTCAGACGCTCTTTTGGAAAATATGGTCCACTCATTTGTAATGCCAGAAGCTTTGAGCTTTTGTGGAGGCTAAAATCTTGACTCCCTTTCTGTACTTAATCCTCCTCCCACTCTCGGTACCGTATGCGTCGTCGCTCGTCATGCTTTTGTGCGAACAACTTCGGTGAATCCCAAAGGAATGGCGACTTGAAAGTGGTCTGCTGAATTGTATGGAAGGAGGACCTATGGTTAGCTTTCAGTCGTTAGTGTCATCCACCCAAATCAATGATGGCTGATACTGAAAAGAGAACATTCCCAATTTAGGGCCCCTCATCCCCCAAGGTTTCTCTCAAAATGAAAAAAAAAACCTTTAAAACATAGAATGACATTCAGAACTTGTTACCAAGAATTCCTGCATTGGAACCTCAAACGTAAATGCCTTTAAAGCGTGCTGCCTAGAATTCAAAATGTGAAACAATTAGGACAGCAGAAGCATTTGTATTATAGCGCTGGAGCCGCTGTAATTTTATACAGCACTAGTCGGCCCGGCAGACGTTGTCCTGCATAGTAGGCGAAAATGCGCGTTGTGAACTACCCATGCGAAATTTCCATACGAATATGTATTTTAGATTTTCACGATTTACTCAACTTTACTAATCATTTTCGCATGAGAAAATATCATATAAACCCGTCGGAAACTATAACGAACGTAGCTGCTGAAATATGAAGAAAATCCATCCACTCGTTTTCGAGTTATGTGGATACGAACACAGACCATTTCATTTTTATTATTGTGCCTTGAAGCAAAATGACAACTTTTGTGATCATTTTCCAAGGTTCTCATAGATGTGAAAAATTTCTCCGCAGTACAAAAGCACGCACGTGCTATCAAAGCATTCATCGCCACCATCCACCACGTAGCGGCCAAATTTAAAAAAATATCAAAGTAGCTTGTTTTTCTGCAGATATATTTTTCTTAGGCGACTATCTGGCGTTTATTTTTCGTTGCGACTAAAAATCGTCCATTTGAAATAGGCCCTAAATGGACGTCGGGAAAAGATTAAAAACATAGTTTTCAATTCCCTCCAAGACTGCGAAGCCAAATATTTCCCAAATAAGCTTAATACTACAGTCGAGCGAAAAAAGACTAAAAATAAGCGAAGGAGTAGATTTCTTATGCGCGGTACAATATATAGAGAAGATAGAAGATTTGTGATCAACATAATTAAAACATAGTAACCCGAATTTGGCATTAAGGGTTTGGTCGGTACCTTCAATAGGGCACTGCACGGAAACATCTCTTTCTCTTTCGTTCCTCATGAATTTTGATGTTTACTGGCCTTGTTGTTTTCTAATTTATTAGCAGCGAGAAAGAGACAAAGCAGTCCGTGCCCTATGTCAATTTGCTTCGTCTCAAGTATGAAAATCGGGCTACTGCGATGAAAAACATGAACATCTGACACATAAAGTACCGTTTCGAACAAAACACGTTGATCATAAGATTTGAAGCGCCATGATAAATCTAATAGGAGAAGGGGCAATATGCGTTTGAGGGCAGCTTCCCCTACTTATGCATTTTCCTGAAAGTTATCCGAATCCATTCGGAACTCAGGCAGTTGTCGAGGTCGATAAAAAATTTAATCCATGATCGTGTTGTTACCCCTGCCAATTTCCATTCGTGAATGATTAGCTGGATTCAAGCTTCATTGCACTTATTTGCAAGGGAAACATTTTTCGGTTTGCTAATATGGATTCAATATGAATCAAAATGAAACAGATTTCCTGATTTTTATCATGACGGATGATTTTTATCTCCATCTCTGAAGACTACAGTTCATTTCGAAAATACTGGTGTTGAAGAAATATCTTGCCCATCCAGGATAAACGAATTTAAATATGGTGAGAGAATTCCATTCAACATATCTAATAATTTCCATTAAAACTATATGATATGATTATATACAAAAAATACCTACCCAATTGAAGCGATTTGGATAGGAAAAGTGGGATTGCCAACTTAATATTGTTAACATTTCTTGAATAAAGGGCGGCTCTCCTTACCATCTATTTGGTCAATCTGGGAATTGAGGGCTGTATTGCATTATTGTATGTACATCGCAAAAAGCGTTCACGAATTCGTGAACCAGCAAAACACACCGTGATTAAGGTCATAAATTCTGAGTACCAGTCCTGTTTTCAAGAACGTTTCAGAAAACGTGACTGTTATTCCCGAATCCATGACTCAAAATACCCCGGGAACTTGTTAGTTCACGAAATCATATCCGCTTTTTTTGCGTGTATGAACTATCTTCCAGAAAGAGAATCTCTATTTATCCCGTGAATTCTCATGATTGTGTCTGCTTATGGAACCACCCAAGCCATTTTTGGCCCTTCATACAGGAGTTTGATGAAATACAAACAATAATATAAGCATGATCAAATCGTTTATCAGATATGACCAGTGCTAATGACAGGTGCCTTGCTTGTAGTATCATCATCATTGTGTGCCATGAATTTATAATTATTTGAATTCTCGTTTGGCAGTGTGTAATATGTAGAATATCCATTGCCGATATCTATCTTATCGATCTTACGTCTCACGTCAGTAGACCATGACTTACAACACGTTTGCAAAGCAACCAGTTTTTCCCCTGATTAGTTACGGACGACACGTAAGTACTACTTTGTTTCCGACAATTACCTTACGTATTCGGCTATATTTGACACATATTTGACGATCCTTGCCGGGCTTAGTTTATGCCTCACGTTAGACTTTCGATTCATTTGATAACCTGACTATTTTCCAAATTAATGAACTTCGCAACGGAAAAGGATGGACCTATCAAAGTTAATAAACAAAATGGCCAGTAGTACTACAAAAAGCGCGGGTGCGGCTCGCAAACGTGATCAGTGCGTATCCAAATCGCTAACACATTTTGAGCGCTGCTGAAATATTTTGAACGCTAGTGGTGCTCGCAAAAGTGCTCAGTACGTGTTGAAAATCGCCAACATATTTTGATCGCGAGTGGTGCTTGCAAAGTGCTCGGTGCGTATCAGAATCACAAAAGTGCTCAGTACATATTCTTGCATTTTGAGCGCGAGTGGTGCTCGCAAAAAGTGCTCAGTGCGTGTAAAAAATCGCTAAAAACAAAACAAACAAAAACAAAACAAAAGGCCGAAATGATAAATGGTCGAAAGGACAAAAGATCGATAGGACAAAAGATCGAAAGGATGAAAGGTCAAAAACAAAAGGTCGAAAGAACAAAATGTCGAAAGGACAAAATGTCGAAAAGACAAAAGGTTGAAGGTCAAAGGTCGAAATTAAAAAAATTGAAAGGAAAGAAGGTCGAAAGTTAAAAAATTGGAAGGACAAAGGGTCGAAATGATAGAAGGTCGAAGAAAAAGTGGGTCGAGTAAATAACAGAAGTTTGAATGAAAACAGATTGAAAGAATCAATTTTAAAATTTGAACAATTAAAAATAACAAAAATCCAACTTAATTCACTGAGTAGTGAGACTGCCTTTCTCGCATTTAGCCAAGACACCAACCTTATATGGCGCTTATATAGTTCGATTCCATTTTCTTGATAACTTTGAAACGCAATGTGATCTACAAGGCTTTGTCCCCTGTCGAATGCAACTTGTTGCGAGAAAATCGGTTAAGAATTACTATATGAAAAAGTGGCTAATGTTTTTCGGTTTTCGTGCAAATACGCACACACACATACACACGGACTCACATACATTTGTTCAGTTCGGCGAGCTGAGTCGATTGGTATATAACATCATGGGTCTCCGAGCCTTCTATAAAAGTTTGATTTTAGAGTGAAATGATAGCCTATCGGTACAACTTTGTTGTACGAGAAAGGCAAAATATTGAAGTAACCCGTCTGAAGGCGGTCTTGGGCGTTAGAGGGTTACAAGTTGACTTTAAAAAATACAAAAGTTCACAAATCACGTAAGGGAGCGTCCATAATTAACTTAACGCTTAGAGGGAGAGGGGTTCAGCGAAGTGTGATGATCCATACAACATTTTTAAGATGTTTCTTTCAAAAGTGTGACATAGGAGGGAGGGGTTGAAAATACCCATTTTTGCGTCACGTAATTAGGTGGATCTTCCTAACGTAAATTTTGGCAATTCCATAGCCTCCCTACTTTACAGCGTAGTGTAACGGTTTCTATAATAAAATAAATGTGACGAATTCTGCGCCAACCCTTCTATGGGGCTGGCAGCACCGTCTTAGAATCGAATGAAACTTGGAGGGCATAAAGATATGATATTTCTAAGCCACTCTGCATACTTAGTTTTTAAAAAAAATTCAAGAGTAACATTTGATGAGGGCCAAATTTTTTTTCATTGATTTTTTTTAATCGAATTGACTCTAAAATTACAAGACCTACAAAAAAGTGTTAAAAAAAGTGTTGGCGGACTGTCGTGAAAATCCCTGAAGTTTTTTTTTGAAAAATATCCAAAAAATGAAAAACCGAAAAAAATTTGTTTGAAAAATTAAAATCGATATTACAAAAAACCTCATCTCAGAAATCGATAATTTTTTTTCATGCGGATAGATATTTCAATTATTTTACTTTTCTGGGAATAATGTTCCTGTGACATGTTTAAGGAAAAAGTTTTTCTAACAAAAACTTTTTGCATGCCCATATTGAGTGAAAATTTATCAGCGTGTTTTATGCATACCACGACAAAAATAGGTTCAGCAGCCTATCATCAACCAACGACACATTTTGGACGTATAAAAATTTGTTTAGGAAGCAATTTAGCATAATCTAACATATTTGTGGACCATCTAAAAGGGCGTATATTTTCCAAGATTTCTTATATCAATGCACATTGGTCCAGGGAGGAGACAAAGTGGTAATAAGTTTTTCAAGCCGAAAATAGCAGAGATAGAAAAAAACTTTGTTCTACAAAGTTGTTCCTAACGGTAAGGGGCTTATTGAGGTTTTCATAAAAATTAGGGTGGGCCACATTTGAAAAAAATGAAAAATAAAACTTTTTCATTTGCAGAGATACGGGTATACAATGTTCCGCGAAGTTGTAGTTCAGCCAGATTCCAAGAATTTTGCTCAAAAAATTATTTCTGTAGCTCTTAAATTGACTGATTTAGAGCAATTTTCCCAAGTTTACTTAGGGTGACCCTTAAAAAAAACTGGTTTTTGCTCTAACTTTTTTGTTTCAAATTTCTCAGCAATGTGATGTTCAGACCACTTTTGTGCTTTGCAGGGCGCAACTTTTCATGGGCTTAACGTTGCCATATCTTATGCGGATCAAAAGTTATTGAGGTTTTCTTCGAAAAACGTTTTCTTCTAACGGCTGTATCTATGAATGGCGCAAACATTTTTCAATCTGTTTCCTCGACCTTATTCTACTACTTCCAGGCTTCATTTCAGGGTATTTAAATCGAGGGGTAATTGAAAATAACCCCATATTATTGCTTTGAGCTTGATTGACTCCTCGTAGTTGCTACTCCATTATGACCAGATCAGCTGTTCTTGCATTAGGGAACCAACAGATGTTTGCTTGGGACTAGCACACATCTTCAATGTACAAGTACTGATGATCTCATTAGTTAGGTCATACTGGCGCCTGCCACGTCAGAATGCAAGTCAATGTAGGGAAGGGGGAGGAAATGATGATGCAATCACTCGCCCACTGCAAGCCGAATATACCTCTGCACTTGCCACGAGTTCATGCGGAATTTGTTGGAATTTCTTGGTCTTGGTTAACGAGCTGCCAATGTGATAGATAGGAGAAGGTAACTGATGGAATTTCTAATTGGATGTAGGAAACGAGCTCTATAGTTCATTTCCAATTCTAGCAGATTACTGTTAGAATACTCAAGTTGAAGGTATAGGAATAGTAATGGAAACGGTATGGAAGTCCATTTCCAGTTCTAGCGATTGCTAGAACATGAGAAATAAAGAGAAAGATACAAAGTAGGAGAATGGAACGGACCTGGGATTGATCCCACGACCTCCTGCGTATGAGGCAGAAGCAGTAGCCATATGACTACCAAGCCCGCTTTAAAATAACCCCATATTATTACAATGAAAAATTATCGTTTTTTCCATTTTCAAGCACTAATTTGCTTTTTTTATGTGTTTTGCTTCCATGGCTTACTTCGTGATATGGCAAACGCCACACCATTTTGTTATAGAGCCTAAGCAGAAGCTAATATCTTGAAAACAGCAGTTCTTATGAACTTGATATGAATAAGAGGAAACATGACAAAATTAATAACAAAATTAATATCCAAAATAAATACTTCAGGCATAACATTATCAGACATTTTAATACAAAACGCAAAATAATTATGTTTTGCCGTTGATATTGTAATAACAACATGTGTTATGCCTTGAATATTTTGTATATCACTTTTGTTATTTCATATCTTATACAACGTGAGTAATTCTCGCAGAGACTGGGCCACTATTTGCACGAGGTCTTTGAAAATGCCCAAATTTATGTTAATTGAATGCTTTCGGCGAGTTTATTAGGGGATCCGAGATAAATTTGTCAGAAAGATGGACCCCACGTTAGTTATAGACGAAATCACTCTTATGGACCCTCGATTATTGTCAATTCTTGATTCACCAAAATTCTCCAACATTTCTCAACCGATCTTAGGGATCAGTATATCGTTGGAAAGAGAAAGAGTGTATCCTAAATTTGCAATAATAAAATGGGGCAGCCATATTGGATTTGGTATTGACTAAAGTTTTGAGCCTTCCAAATAAATTACTGTTGTAGATATGCCCTTCATTTTCAAAATATGTTTGACGTAGAATAGTGTATGAAATAAATGAACTGATGTCGTAGGAGGCCGTACACATATTACGTAAGTAATTATGGGGGAGGGGGTCGGTCAATATCTTACGCTCTATATACATAATAATTCATTTGTATGGATCTTACATGGGGAGGGGGGTCGAAAAACCCAGAAAATTGCTTACATAATAAGTGTAAGTCTCATATTAACCATAAAAATAATGTTCTTGCCGCAGACGGGTCTTTAAAAAAATTTTTAATGAATCGTACATAACTTTTGATAAAAAAACAGACACCTGAGATTTTTGAACGCAAAGCTCAATATAAGCTAAGCTTTCCATCGATGCAGTGATATTCAAAATCGGTGGTTGCAAACCCAGCAAAAAAATAGAATTTAAAATAAATCCAATGTGGCAGCCAAATCAAACATGGCTGCTCCACTGTTATTATTGCAAATTGAGGAGACCCTCTTCCTCTTTCCAACGATATGCTGATCTCTAAAATCGGTTGAGAAATGTTGGAGTTATGACAGTTTTGGTGAGTCGAGAATTGACAAAATCGAGGGATCCCTAATAAACTCGCCGAAAGCATTCGAATGAACATAAATTTGGCATTTTCAAAGACCTCGTGCAAAAAATAGTGGCTCGGTCTCAGCGAGAATTACTCACATGTATAAGATATTAAATAACAAAAAGTAATATACAAAATATTCAAGGCATAACATATGTTGTTATTACAATATCATAGGCAAAACATAATTATTTTTCTTTTTTATCAAAATATCTGATAATGTTATGCCTGAAGTATTTATTTTGGATATTAATTTTGTTATTATTTTGTCATGTTACCTCTTATTCATATTAAGTTCATAAGAACTGCTTTTTTAAGATATTAGCTTATGCTCAGGCTTTATAACAAAAAGGTGTGGCGTTTGTTATATCACGAAGTATGCCATGGAAGCAAAACAAATAAAAATAGCAAATTTTTGCTTGAAAATGGAAAAAAATCAGTAATTTTTCAATGCAATAATATGGGGTTATTTCAATTGCCCCTCGATTTAAATACCCTGAAATGAAGCCTGGTAGTAGTAGAATAAGGTCGAGGAAACAGATTGAAAAATGTTTGCGCCATTTATAGATACAGCCGTTAGAAGAAAACGTTTTTTCGAAGAAAAACCTCAATAACTTTTGATCCGTGTAAGATATGGCAACGTTAAGCCCATGTAAAGTTGCGCCCTGTAAAGCACAAAAAGTAATCTGAACATCACACTGCTGAGAAATTCGAAACAAAAAAGTTACTTTGGGTCACCCTAAGTAAACTTGAGAAAATAGCTCTAAATCAGTCAATTTAAGAGCTACAGAAATAATTTTTGATCAACATTCTTGGAATCTGGCTGAACTACAACTTTGCGGAACATTGTACACCCGTATCACTCCACCCTAATTTATATGAAAACCCCAATAAGCCCCTTACTGTTAGGAACAACTTTGTAGAACAAAGTTTTTTTTCTATCTCTGCTATTTTCGGCTTGAAAACTTATTACCGCTTTGTCTCCTCCCTGGACCAGGCTTGTAAAATGTCATCTGCATGTCATTTGACTAATTTGTTCATAACTTTCTCTAAAAGCCAAATTCATTCCATAATTTTAGATGTACTCATAATGCTTGAGTAGGGCTATATTTTTATCCAAGGATACATTGCTCTAAATATAACATCTGAGGCTGGAGAGTGAAAACACTCCAAAATGTCACGTGTCATTTGACATAATGTCATTTGAATGTCATTTTGCCTCCCACGCCACAGATTACATATTTACAGAAATGTGTTATTAGACAAAGTTGTAGGCACATTTAAGCGCTATAAGTTAGTCATACCTCATGAATTGATAGTTACCTTCTGAAAAAAGTTCTGGGAAAATTATGCAAACGAATGCAAATGACATTTTACAACACTGACCTGGACCACTGTGCAATGTTACACACATATGACCAGATTTACAAAATTGTGATGTTTGATGGACTATTGTAAATTTGTCTGAACTATAAAATCCTGAACCTATATTTGGCGCTGTATGCATAAAACACGCTGATAAATTTTCACCCAATATGGACATGGAAAAGTTGTTGTTAGAAAAACTTTTTTTCCTTAAATATGTCACAGAAATATTATTCCCAGAAAAGTTAGATAATTGAAATTCCTATCTGCAGAAAAAAATTCATCGATTTCTGAGATAAGTTTTTTTTGTAATATCGATTTTAATTTTTAAAACTTTTTCCTCAGTGTAGAAATCGGTTTTTTATTTTTTGGATATTTTTGGGAATTTCACGACGGTCCGCCATACAACACTTTTTTGCAAGTCTTGTCATTTTAGAGTTACATCGATTTTTTAAAATCAATTGAAAAAATTAGGCCATCATAAAATGTTACTCTTTACAATTTTGAAAAACTAAGTGTGCACAGTGGCTTTGAAATACCATATCTTTATGCCCACCAAGTTTCATTCGTTTCTGAGATGGTGCTGCCAACCGCTGGTCGAGATGGCGCGAAATTCGTCATGTATTATATTCGTTTATAGTTACTTCAAAACAAATTTTTGAACAGAAATGTATCATCTTTTGAGAACCTGAATATAAAATTACCGTCATTAGAAGATAATATGTTAAGCTAAAATGATATATTTGGAATGATCATTTTGATGAAAATGAGTGAAGAACTATTTTCAGAAATTACAATTAAAGCTAATAAAGCCTAGCAATACTTTGATAAAAATATTAATTTGACAATACACCTCTGAAGAAAACCCTATATTTTAACATAAGGAAAACTCTAGAATAAAATGTTTTCAGGTGTTTTTGGTATTTCATATGCGGTAATCTCGAAAGAACGGCCTATGACTAAAAGAAGGAAAAATTCAACAATGAAATATTATCAGGTAAAACATAAATAAACATAAATGTGCAAAAGAATGGTTGATTAACACTCGACGTTTTGCTATTTTTTTCAACCTTCGACCTTTTGACCTTCGACCTTTTGACCTTCGACCTTTGGCCAAAGAAAACATCTTGCCCTCCCCTATCACTCAATCACTGATTCTCGTTTTGGTTATTGGTCTGAAGAAATATGTGTCAAAACATAGACAAAAAGACAGCACAATAAGACCACCAGATGAAGTCATCCGAATGCGAATCTGACCACCGATTGACCTCAGGATAGTTCGTTACAGCTCGACGTGTGAGATGCACACTCGTGCGAAGACGATTAGAATGCTAGCTAACCTTTGCGCAGCGAAGACGGTACACAACAAGTAGTTTGAGAATTAGACACGTGGACTAGTTATCGCGCTAGTTGAAAAGAGTTACTAGTTAATGAGACAGACAGAAAGATTGAGTTACAGAAACATGAAATGTTAATCGGGTTTATTTAAAAAGAACTAGTTTAATTTTGTTAAGATAATTATTTTGAGCTTTTTAGTGCAATGTCTTCACTTCTCATAAGACGAGTTTGTACAATCCCATTGGATTCCACCACTTAATTGTATCTTGACAGATACGTGTTTCGACCTCAACAGTGAGGCCGTCTTCAGTACTTGACTCGTACTTGACTCGACTTGAAGAAAATGATCGCAGCTTGCACTATTTATGCTATGCGTAGGTATAATAATTTATCTAGGTACTTATCTAGGTACATTTACTAAGCATTAAGCGCAACAAGCGAGTAGAAGTAAGAACCGATTCGGATTACCTGGTTACCGGAAATCCGGATTAACTGGGCCAAGTCCCAAAGTATGTATGAATTGAAGATATATATTCAATCAACCAAATGAAGATTTCTTGCGTCATAACTAATAAACTTCGGTAGAACAGTTATTCCAGAAACAGGTTCCCGTGGGGCCGAAAGTGGCCACAAACTCATTTTGAAGAAACCCTGGCAATATGGGTATCAAAATCCATGAAATTGTTTCGCATGCATGATCTGATTAGTAATTGGACCATAGGATGGTTTGACAACGAACCAGTCATCCTGAAATAGGTTCCCGTGGGGCCTAAAGTGGCCACAAACTCATTTTGAAGAAACCCTGGCAATATGGGTTTTAAAATTCATGAAATTGTTTCGCAAGCATGATCTGATTAGTAATTAGACCATAGGATGGTTTGACAATGGATGGGTATCAAAAGCATGATATTGTCTGCCTCGGGCTGAAAGTCTCCTAAATAAAGACAAAAGAAAAGATATTGTCTCGGAAGCATGATCTTTTGGGTTATTAGACCGTAAGATGGTTTGACATCTTACGGTCATTCTCAAACCGGTTTCCGTAGGGCCCCTCATTTAGAAGAAACTCTTGCTATCTTCTTTTTCTGTTATTTCTTGTCAAAAAGACTTAAAAATTCTTGAGAGGTACTCAGAAATGATTCATAAGGCGCGGTAAGTATGATTGTTGTTTGCTGAATAATTTACAAAAAATAAAAAGAAAGGCTAAACTTTTCAAAAAATTTTGTGGTGACAAAATGGGTAAAAAAGACAGGAAAAGACAGGAAAACCGCCTTCGACCAAAGGTCGTACAGACCGAACACTTTACACCTAGCATGATACAACGGACAGGAAAAATGTGATAAAATCGGGGAGTGACAAAATCGTGTCAACACTGTGTCACTTTTTACTTCTCTCTTTTCTCTTCTCATTTATTTCGTTTCACGCTTAAAATCAATAACACAGAGATGTGTTTGCATCACACAAAACGGACCTAATGCGGAACATCCCCTAGATGAGCGACAGTTACACAGGCACAAAAATGCCTCGTACGGTCGTGATAACGGTCCTTTTCAACATGTTAACGCTTGTACAGATTCCTTGTTTCATGAGGAACCAAATACTGTTGAAAATATTGAAATCCAAGCTTCAATAAAACCACACGAGGTATTTTTGAGGCTGTGTAACTATCGCTCATCTAGGGGATGTTCCGCATTAGGTCCGTTTTGTGTGATGCAAACACATCTCTGTGTTATTGATTTTAAGCGTGCACTTTTCACTTCTCTTTTCCTCTTTTTACTTTCCACTTCTCATTGCTCACTTCTCACTATTCACTCCTCACTTGTCATTCGACCCAATAACCATTCGGCCTAACTGCTGTTCAGTCTGATGACCCAACATCAGTCCCATCTTCTTGGAAAAACATGTTTCAGAAAATATTTCAAGAATTTTGATGCCAAGGTGTCTTTCAAATGAGTTTGTGACCACTAAAGACCTTTCGGGAACTTGTTCTAGGATGACTGTTCCGATTGATATCCATCCTTTGGTTTCAACTTTATGGATAACATATTTCCGAAACAATTCCAAGAGTTTTAGGCCCCTACGAGCCCTCCGGGAACCTGTTCCAGAATGACCGTTCCGGTTCATATCCATCCTATGGTCTCAACTACATGGAAAAGATGTTTCCGGAACAATTCTCGCTTAACTTTTCAAAAGGACCTAAGTAACATTTTTTTCATGAATTAATTTGAGTACTGCAATCAAAAGCTTTCATGTTGTTCTGTTGATTGCGCTATTCAAATTAATTTATGAAAAAAAATGTTACCTCGTCCTTTTGAAAAGTTAAGCGAGAATTCCAAGAATTTTGATTGTCATATTGCCAGGGTTTATTCTAAACGAATGTATGGTCACTTTAGGCCCTCTGAGAAACTGTTCAAGAATAACCATTCCGGTTGATATCTAGCATATGGTCTGAACTATATGGAAAACATGTTTCCGGAACAATTCCAAGAATTTTGATACCCATATTGCCAGGGGATTCTTCCAAATGAATTTATGGCCACTTTAGGTTCTTCGGGAACTTATTCCAGGATGACCTTTCCGGTTCGTATTCATCCTATGGTCTCAACTACATGGAAAATATGTTTCCGGACCGTCTAAGACGAACTAAGTAATCTCCATTTAATTCCACCAATTAATTTTCGATCTGTCATAAGACGAGTTTAAACAATCCCATTGAATTCCACCACTTAATTGTATCTTGACAGATACGTATTTCGACCTCAACAGTAAGGTTACGTCGTCTTCAGTGTCTCGTACTTGACTCGACTTGAAGAAAATGATCGCAGCTTACACTATTTATACTATGCGTAGGTATAATAATTTATCTAGGTACTTATCTTACAACGGTGCTTATTTCTACTCGCTTAATGCGCTTAATGCTTAGGTATAAACTTGAAGAGCCAGGAGCTACCATTTCCTTGAACTTTATTCAACTACTGCGTTTGTACCTGTCGGTAGATTTCCAAGCTCTCAGCAACATCAAGTTTCCACGGAGAAGAGACATTTCTTAAAATTTTAATGTTTGATGTCGTAATTGAATGATTTTCCTGATATACATGTTCAGCTACCTTAGACCTAAACTCATAATTTAATCCCTTATCAGTTTCCTCTTAGCCTTACTTACTTCTGCAATATGTTCTTTGAACCTTACATCTAACGATCTTTTGTTTGACCTACATATACTTTATCACACTGTGAACAATCAATTTGATAAAACCCGACCTTATTAAACATTTCTACTCGATCCTTTGTGGAGTGTGGTCGTCTTCAGTGTCTCGTACTTGACTTGACTTATCGTTGTGGTCGAAATACGTATCTGCAAAGATAACGAAAATAAACTAGTGGAATTAAATGGAGAGTACTTAATTCGTCTTAGGGCCGATTTCTTCACCTCCGCTTAGTGCTTAAGCCCGGTTTAATCGTATGGGTAAGCACCGCTTAAGAGTTAAGCGGAGGTGAAGAAATTGGCCCTTAGACGGTTGAATACATTCCACTAAAAGAGCTTTATATATTTTTCTGATGTTTCCGAAACAATTTCAAGAATTTTGATACCCATATTGCCAGGGTTCCTTCAGAATGAATTTGCGACCACTATAGGGCCCACGGGAACCTATTCCGGGATGTCCGTTCCATATGATCACGGGGTCCTAATACGTTGGGAAGTCATAATCCTCGAGTTTTCTGCGAAACTGGTAACTCAGGATACAAGAAATCATCATTTAGATTCTATAAGATCAACTTCTCCATTTTGAGACATGGTCTAGCAAATCCGGAGCTCCGATAACCGGGTAATCCGGATCGGTCCTATGTGATATGGTTCGCATAGAGGATGAATTTCTTAATCCATAGCAAACAGAATCGGTTTGAAAACTAACGAAGTTATGGTCATACCAAAACGTGGGTATCCGGATACCCTGTCGGTACGCTACAGGCTGTTACAGGGTAAAATATTCAGCCCCCTAACTGGATTTTCATTTTTATACCACCCAAACCTGAATTTTGCTGAGTTTGAAGACGTCACGGAGTTTCAATTTCCTGCGATGTTTAGAACCCTAAAAAAATTTCACTTGAAAACGAAAAAGTTACCCGGGTACCCTGTCGTAAAAAAAAGGGTTAATCAACTCAAAAGGGAACTGCATGGAAAACTCTCTTCTCTTTCGTTCTTTATCAATGTTGGCATTTAGTGGCCTTTTTGTTTTTTTTTAATTTCTTTGCAGTGAGAAAGAGACAAAACAGTACGTGCAGTACCCTATAATTATAGATGTTTGATACTTTAACGCTAATTTAACGTAAGTTAAATAATTTGATAATTTTACGATAATGTTGTTACTAGATTACGCAAATAAACTGAGTGTATAACTTTTACAGAAGTCGAAATTTTTGGTTTTTCCATTTATAAAATTTCTTTTGCTGACCCGAGTTAGGGAAGGAGGGGCAATATCTCTGCCCCTACTGCAGTAAATATCGCTTCAGGTTAGAATACGTATAGGGTTGGGTACCTACAAAATTGAAGAACATCTAAAGTCCGCTAACCAAAAAGCTGCAGAAAAAAACTTCCGTCTTGTCACACTCCATCATGGTTGGCAGAACAAAATGCTCTCCAGTTTTCCCTCCATAGAAAAATTGCCAAAATTTCCTGCGGAACAGACATTAAAAATCGATTGAACGTAGTAATAAAATAATACTCAGATGGTAAAACATCCGCCGAAATCGTAACCCAGCATTCAATTGGAACCAACCACGGAGGCCGATCCAACCGATCAACTCAGTTAAACCTAGTTTGATTGGATGGTTCATAAATTCTAAATCCTTCCAGACGAACAAAAGCCACCACACCAACGACCGGATTCACTCCTAAACTTGAATCGTTGCCGTTTGCTCTCGCAATCATCGAAACGACATCCGGCAGGATTTGGATTACACTCCAGTTTTCAAGGAATAACGAAGGACATAAACAAGCGCTCGGAAATCTCGCAGCAAATCCAATCGTCATCGCGGTGGAGTAGCAGATGCTATACGCTGCGTTAAAACTGACACCCCCAATTAGGAAATGTTCATTAAGCGGCCGTTCATCGTTGATACCTCCGCGGAGCTCCATGGCGGGGACTGGCTTCACCTTCCACGCCATGAACAGTGGCGGGGTTTCTGACAAATTCGGTAAAAAAATCAACAGCCAAAAATTGAAAAGTGTTTAATCAATTATAATTTTTCTCGAAGATTGTTTGATATGATAACAAAAATTATTGTAAGCAGTAAATGGTCGGAACCTGGTCGGAACTAATTTAAAAAATGAAGGGTAATGCTTCTTCATTAGGAAAAATTTTCTACGATTTGAACTAATTGTGATAAAAAGAATAACGAAGCATGTATTCCCGGTTGAAGTCCCATTCTCCATAATTTACGATACAGTCAGCAACAGCCAATTTATGATTGCCATTTGAGAGGGGTGTGCATATAATGCAGAAATTTCCACAAATGTTCATCTGTTCTTAACGTGTCTACATTTACTTTTGAGTGAAAAAAAACTGCATATTAGCATCAAACTTGTAACAAAAACTTGATTGTGCAGGAAAGCCAAAGAGAAAACGGCCACTGTGCAACGGCTCAATCAAACTTTGCAACGTGGCGAGACGGTCGATGGTGACACGCGGGGCGACATTGGCGACGGCATGGCAGGGTCCTGCTGCCAGACGACGTTAGTCCTGGGGCTCGATTCACGTTTTGTTTTAATTTCCCTCGTGAAATGAAAGCAATTTTCCGAGCGTTAATTTCCATTTCATTGATTTTATCGTACCGCAACGCGACAAACATCAATCAATTTTGATTAAATTTATCGACGATAAACGGTTTTCGTGTTTTAGCTGTTTTTTTTCTCTCTCTCGAAGACTACGTCTACGTCGGTTGTTTATTATGGTGCTGGACCAAACCGGAAGGTAGAAGTCAGGGTTTGAGTTCATCTATCGATCGTTTTGAAATTAGGGATCAATCTCTGCCGCTCAATCAATGTGGGATGTGCTCTGGGATTCGAGGAAAAGGTATTCAAAGACGATCCCAACCCAGAGGCATGCGATTATTGAAAGCATCATCCACTGTTGTTCGTTTTTATCCTCGTATTTTCGGATATCTTCCTCTTCTCGGAGATCGATTTGATGGCTTTTTATTTTGGCAGCCTGGAGTCAATCACGTCGGCATCAAAAACCATCATTAATTTATATTATTCAGGCGTCAACCTGTTTTCCAGGAATGAAGCGATGCTTTGCGATGCTGATTTTCGAGGATGATGATAATCCGAAAACCGGCAGGTGAAATCCGAAAACGCCGCTGGGGTTCAATGTGCGAGAAAATAATCAAGGCATCTTTAGGCTGGGTTCGGGATAATTCAGAATTAGTTTGTTTCATTGTGACTTGAGTGTAATAAAACTAATTGCTGTATTCCCTGCTGGAAATAATTATAACGCCAAGCATTGATTTTTCTACAAAATTGTCATATGTATTCAAAATTTTACCTTCCTTTTTGACTTAAATTTTCAATCAATTGAAGTTGTTTGTATGCATTCTGATTGCTAATGTTCATTTCAGTTGGAAATAATTATGACGCCACACTACTTGTGTGGAGTCCTATTGATTAAACACTTATTAAAGTTATATTGAGCTGGAAAGCAAATTATTAACTCAATCGTATAATCGCTAGGAATCGAGATCATGATTCTCAGACATTTTGTATGAAAATCAATGTCTGGCATTCAATTGTAGCCATGATGCGATGAAACATATTAATGAAAGGCACCCTTTGCTTGTTGAAAAAAATAAAAGAATCGTCTGAATTCTTCAATACAAATCAATACCCATATAATCAATAAGCAGTATAATTCGCCCAATCGGCGAATACAGTGCTACTTAGGCTCATATGTTTTCAAATAGCCTTATTTTAGCCATATACGACGGCTTGACGTTATTATAGTGCTTATGCTTACTTGGGTAGTTCCCGGTAAAACTGAAAGCCCGGGGGCGCTTGTAGCTCAAAAAGTGTAATCAATACTTGATGATCACAATTCAAAGTGCGCTAACATGAAATTTTACTTGCCGGTGTAGCCGACCCTCTTATTTTCGTATTTTATGGCGTTTATATTGTACCAAAAAAGGGAATCATGTACTGATCTACTCGTTGTTATGTATTTTAAATGATGTTAATTTCGTGCTAGACCTCCAGCGCTAGGCCTCCAGGCGTTTTTTTGTGCGATCTGGCATTAGGTACTTAAGAAAATTATTAAAATCTTTTAATGGAATGTGTTCATAAGACGACTTTGGTACTATTTTATTTAATTCCACCAGGTTGCAATCTTTACAGATAGGTATTTCGAATTCTTGTGGTCGAAACAATTCTTGTGGTCGTATTTTCAAATATTTTAACGTGCAGGAATTAAATGGAATAGTACTAAACTCGTCTTATGACAGGTGATTAGGTACTTGTCGATCGGAGTCGACGAATAGGACCCCGCGGCATAACGGTCGCGTCTATCGTTCGAAGCCGTTTCTTGAATACCTGCATTCGTCAAGTCCTGTGTAACAAAACGAAAATTTAGCATTTAATGTGGTTAGGCTCTCAAGACAAGTAAAGCAAAAGTGAACCGTTGATGACCAATCAACTGACGATAGCCCAAATACGCTACAAATCCTACAGCTCGATCACAGAGAGCTCGGCGAGTGATATGTCGGATTAGAATCAGAGGTTGGGACTCATTTCATCGCGGGCGAATAAAACCAAAACAAAGTTGGCAAAGCCGTTGATTCTTATTCGGATAGGGCAAAATCGCCACCCAGGAAGCGCGTCATGACGCCAACGCAGCTGTCCATTCAAACGAAGGCGTTTGCAATAGGTATTTATGCCTAACATATTCATGCCTACGCACTTATGCCTAATTTATTGCATCCTTTGTGTACACTAGGCACAAACGAGCTTGGTGTTAATATGGCTACCGCTGCTGCCTCATACGCAGGAGGTTGTGGGTTCAATCCCAGGCTCGTTCCGTTTCTCCTACTATATTTCTATATTTCTCATGTTCTAGCAATCGCTAGAACTGGAAATGGGCTTTCATACCGTTTCCATCTTCCATCCCTAAGTCTATAACTTGAGTAGGTCTAGCAGACAACTGTTAGAATTTGAAATTAGCAAAAAAGCACGTTTCGACATTCAATTAGAATTTCTTCCATCTTTCATTACTTACCCAAAGATTCCAATAAAATTCCGCGTGAACTAGTGGCGAGTGCAGAGGTGTTCTCGGTTTGCAGTGGGCGAGTGATTGCGTCATCAATTCCTTCCCATCCCCGATAGACCGTGATGGCGTGGCCAGCGCCGTTATCGACCATTCAAAATACTAGAGCTCTCGGACTGTGCACATTGAGGTTGGAGAGCAAATCCCATGCTTCCATCCATTGGTGCCCTATGCAATTGCGATTGTTATGGTCGATTACGGAGTAGCAACTACGAAATGCACAATCATCATGCTCATGCTAAATTTGCCCAAGAGATTAAGGTAAATGAAGGAAAATGTAGATTAATGAAACTAACAAATCTTCACAGCCTTACCAAGTTCACCCCAGAACTTCAAAGCCATGGCACGGGAGAAATTGTTCTCGCCTCTTACACGGACTAAATGGAAGTGAAAGAATCAAATGTAGGATCGATGATCAAGGTGCAGGATATCAGATCTTCGTAGCCAGCGTAGTCATTCCACGGTGCAGACCATAAACAAATGAAGAAAAGAGCTCATAAACTATTATGCTGAACATGACTAGACGGAATAAAAATATTCGTGATATTTTGTGTCAACATGTTTCGATATCTTGGAACTCATGCAACATCAAAGAATCTTGAATCATTAAAAACTAGCTGACTCAGCAAACTTTGTCTCGCCCAAAACTGATCAATTTGCTGATATATTTTTTTACGTACACATTTTATCTAAAAAACAAACCGGTTTTTCAAAATAATTTTTCCTTTTTTTAACATTTTTTTATCATGACACTTTTCGAATTAATTTAATAGCCAAACCAGAATTAACAAAAATCGATCTTTCCGTTATCTGATGATAATGTCAACTTAGATGACATGATTTGAAATTATTATACAAAATGTACATACACCCGATTCTGTTTTTACACGGATTTTTTTTACACGGCCGTGTAAAAAAAAAATCCCATGCAAAATTTTTGCAAAGTTGCTCCATTTTGCATGATTCGTCGAGAAATCATAAAACTTTTTTTACACGGATTTTCAAATTTTGAACTGAAAACTTTTTTTACACGGAATGTATCCCCCGTGTAAATAAAGAATCGGGAGTATATGTCAATTTGTTGGCGTACAAATGCCAACTTTGTTTTATATGTATAGATGATCAAAATTGAAAAAATCATGCAGAATTGTACGAAAACCATTTCTACGAAAATATTGGGCATTGATCAGCAAAGTATTCCATTTCATATTAACATTTTTCCTCGTAAACAGAAGAAGAAAAGGGATATAAATTAGCAAAAATTGGGTTGTCTATTCTTAAGTGATGCGCGGTCGTACTAATGCCAACTTTGTTTTATATATATATAGAAGAAGATCTGCAGAAGATACCTTCGTTTTATACCGCATAGTTTTCACGATACAGGTAATCTTCGATATAACGTCACTCGATATAGCGTACATATTTCTCCGATTTTAATTCTTAAACAAAAATCCGATTAAATTCACGAAGGAATTTTCGAAACGAATTTCTGGAGGTAGGTAGAGAACTATTTGGGCAGCACTCCCTTCTCCCGTCAGCAACGTTCAATACTCGAGCCCATTACAACCGAATTACTTGGTCGATATTACTGTCGATATCTAGTGATGTACAAACAATCAAGCCATTTGGTTGTAACGCGGTCTAGTTATTAACGTTGCGGACGGGAATAAAGTGCTGCCCAAATCAAATTTTCCTTCCTTTATTTTATAGAATTTCCAGTGGAATTTTTAAAAGAATCTTAAAAATAATTTCTAACGAAATTTCCGATGAATTTGCTGGACGCATTTTTGAAACAATATCTAAAGGATTTTAAGATGGAACTCGGAATAATTTCCGAAGAAATTCCTAGATTCCTCATCAGGATCTTCTTCCAGAATTTATTCTGGAATTCGGTGGAGTTCTGCCAAATCGCACCAAGCGCCAACAAAAAATTACCCAATTTTCTACCCAGTAGTCATTCGTTTAGCAGATTCAATTGATCGTAAATCGTATAGGATATCCCTCAATCCCATAACTGATACCCTGCAACAAATGTAAGTATGAACTAATATTTTCGAAAATTCTTTCATGAATTCATTCGGAATTTCCCTTAGACATCAGTTCAATATTTCCACATAAAATTTTCCTTCGCGATATTCTTATTCTTTAATCCTATAGGATCTCAGGAATTTCCTGCAAGATATTTTCGGCAACTCCTTGAGGACCACTTTAAAAAATCCTGAAGGACTTCTAAAAGAAACTCTTGAAGGAACTTCCGACGTTCAAAGATTTCCCCAAGAATTTCTTTGGGCATTGCTTCAAAATTTACTTCAGAATTTTATCCTATTTTAAATTGAATGAATTACCTTCCACTTGGAATTCTTTCGGAAATTCTTTGCATCATTCATTTAAAAATACATTTACGAATTTCTTCAAAAAAATTTTCGGAAATTCCTTAGAAAAATCCTTAAGGGTCCATTCGGAAATTTTTTTAGGTTTCGGAAATTCTTGTGGGAATTCCTTTATTGGAAATTGGTTTAAAAATTTCTTTTTTAGAAATTCTTTTAGGAGTTCCTAAGGAAATTCCACCGGAAATTCCTGTTGGAATTCTTTCAGAAATACCCAAAGGAATTTCTTTAGAATTCCTTTAAAGAACCCTTATGAAATTCTGTTTGGATAAGAAAATTATTTTGAGCTATTTGGAGTTTTTTGGAAAATCCCTTTAGTAAATCTTTGACTATTCCGTTGAAAATTCAATCAAAAACTCCTTTTAAACATTTTGTTGAAAATGCCTTCAAAATTTGTTTCTGGAATTCCTTCGGGAATTACTTCAGGAATTCCTTCGGAAAGTCCTGTTGCGGCCAGCAGCAAGCCACCGAGGTGCTGTATTCTAGCACCACACCAGCGGATGCAGCATGCCTCATGTTGCCAGCCACACTTCAAAACACCACTAGAATTCCATTAAATACTTACCCCTTTTGGTCATACCTAGCTCCACAGCTGGATAGCATAATAAAATCATGCCTGGAAAGAAGAAAACATAACATTAATCTAATAATTTACTCATATTACTTCAAACTACTTACCTTCGATCATTCTAGATCTTCAACACAGAATCATTTGTTGTTTACATACCATTGTTATTGACAGTTCCAGAACATTCAGCCATACGTACACTTTACACAATACAAATCTTTAGTACTTGCATTGACTTGCATACAATAAGCTTACGAATTGAATAGAATTCTAGAAGATTCTTAAATGTATAATAGGGTAGAGCCGACTATAAATAGGACACGCAGAAACACATGAATTTAGTCTTGAATAAAACGTGAATTGGAAAGTATCTCTCTCGCCTTATAAATTTTACCCCGGTACTTCGTCATCGCTCGAACACTAAATTGGCGCTGTAGACAGGATTATTGTAGTGTAGTTAAGTGAAGTTAGTGAAACAATGGAGCAAGTGGTACAGAAACGTGAAATGCTGAAAGTTCGGTTTGCTGACATCAAGGTCCGAGTTATACACATGAATGCTGAAAGCTCTGTCGGGAGTCTGACCGCTGAATTGGATCAGTTGGAAAGCTGGTGGAAGGAATTCAAATTCCTACAAGATGAAATACTGGATTCCTGCAACGACGACAACCAGTTGGACAGTATCATCGAGGAGCGAACCGAAGCTGACGCACAAAGAAACACGATTAAGGCAACCATCAAACGACTTCTTCGAGAGGCCCAGATTTTAATGGCGAACCAAGAGAAATCCAGTACCACCATTCAACGACTCACGGGCGAACAATGCCTTCTTTATCCGAAGTTCAACACTATCGGATCCCGTCATCAATGCGCACCAACCAAGCAACCCTTGGAACCCTCACCGCCGAAGCATACGAACGCTCAACACGCAGCTAACAACGTTTGCCTTCAAACCCCCAACATATCCATGCACCACAATACATCGCTGGAGCGATTTTCAACTGCCGCAAAGGTTGAAAATTACTGCCTTCAGGATGCGAACACAGCAAACTCTCACGTTTCACCATTCGACCAACCGCCCCAAGAAAACATCACTCAAGAAGACATCGTAGGACAACCTGCATCACAAGTCGTCATCAAGATACTGCAACCGTCAGGAAGTGAAGATCAGCCACAGTTTTCGTCCCAATCTTTCTCGATCACTTACCACACAAGCAAGCAACATTCATCGGAAATCCAAGCAACAAAACGCATTCATCATACCAAGAGCGTAGCTACAATCAAGAAGCTGAATGAAATCTCAATCAACTATCAACAACAATCATCGACACACTATGAAGCATGCATACGTCTATCTTCTAACGGAGAACAGAGCACGAAAAATCAGTCGTCCAACATGGCAGAACATAGCATCTCATCACCAGCAAACGGAATCATTCATCTGCATGGGATCCACCAACATAGCCGTCTTCAGGTCACCGAAATCGATCAACATCTTCTCCCCATCACATCGGCAATTACCACCACTCAAGAAACAGCCACAGCAAATTCTCTTCAACACCACATCATCTCAGCATATGATTCATGCATGGTGGGCCACGAGTTACCAACCATCTTCGCTACAACATCATCAACAAGTCATCGTCATCAACAAAGGATTCCCTCCCAGCTAATCAAGTCAAGCCGATTGCTCAAGGTGAGTGGAATGAAGCACATCAAGAACCCACATCACATCGATCAGCATCATAAGCCAAACCTCGTCAGCACAACATACTCACACCAAGTGATTCGTCTATGGTGGGCGGCATGGATTGTCTACTTTGGCTACAACGCGCAAGTTGTTGGTATCATCCGAAGGAGAGTATGGGATAAAGGTCATTGTCATCTACGAAGAATCCCCATCCAACCCCGCAACTCAACCCGATCGCTCAAGGTGGGCGGCAAAAACTTCGCCAAAAACCAAAATCTCAACGAACATCTTTATCAACTGATCACCTTCAGTCATCGAAGCGATACTCCGAAGTCATCACAACAATATGCATTTTGTCATCATCAAAACCCAGAGCAGTGTCATATCGAGTCTTATGAAAAAGTCCAATTATTGAACGTAATCATCGAAGTCATCATGCATTCTTTCCAGCGCATCTTTTGCAAATTATCCCCAATTTGGTGGGCGGAATGTTGCGGCCAGCAGCAAGCTACCGGGGTGCTTTATTCTAGCACCACACCAGCGGATGCAGCATGCCTCATGCTGCCAGCCACACTTCAAAACACCACTAGAATTCCATTAAATACTTACCCCTTTTGGTCATACCTAGCTCCACAGCTGGAGCATCATAAAATCATGCCTGGAAAGAAGAAAACATAACATTAATCAAATAATTTACTCATTACTTCAAACTACTTACCATCGATCATTCTAGATCTTCAACACAGAATCATTTGTTGTTTACATACCATTGTTATTGACAGTTCCAGAACATTCAGCCATACGTACACTTTACACAATACAAATCTTTAGTACTTGCATTGACTTGCATACAATAAGCTTACGAATTGAATAGAATTCTAGAAGATTCTTAAATGTATAATAGGGTAGAGCCGACTATAAATAGGACACGCAGAAACACATGAATTTAGTCTTGAATAAAACGTGAATTGGAAAGTATCTCTCTCGCCTTATAAATTTTACCCCGGTACTTCGTCATCGCTCGAACAAGTCCTTCAAATACTCCTTAGGCTATTCCTTTGGGAATCCCATCAGAAACTATTCCATTCTTCGGTACAGTTAAATTCTGGAATAATTCTTCCAACAGAATTTGGGTATTTTGTAGGATTTTACTTCATGAAAAAATGTTAAATTCTGAAGAAAAAATTCAATATTTCCGTCAAGAACTTTTAGAAATTCTTTTGGAATTTTCGCCAAGATTTATCAAAAATGGCGCGATATCAGTTTCCATCAGAACAATGTTGAACAATTGTTGACGAGAATTATCGAGGTACTCTTTCCGTCCCGAACCACTAGTCCCTGGCCTCCTGCACCATATGACGCACGGCCGAACTGGTGGCTCCAGTGACGAATGTAGAGAAGAGTTACTCGCGGTGTCAAATTCCCTGACAACAAACAAACCTCCAGGGTCTGATGAAGCTGCGTACATCGCTCTCAAAGCAGCAATCATAGCTGCTCTGCTAGCAATGCAGAGATGCCTCGATGAGTGGAGTTTTCCTGATAGTTGGAAAAGGCAAAAGATGGTTCTGCTGCGCGAGCTCGAGCGGTTAGTTTTCTGGAAACAGTCATCACAATTTGAAAAATAAAACACTTGAACAATTCTGATGTGACTTGCTAACTCCAAGTCCAAAATCCGACTCTCTTCTTTATTTACAAAAACGTTATTTATAACTACTGGCTATTGTTTACAATTTTTCTCTCATTTTCAATAATGTTGCAGAATGTTGCATGCTACCTACATTTACTCTCATGTGACATTCTGCTCCTGATTGAAAAATTCGAACCAGGGTCCGACGGTCGACTGTCGGAAAGCTGTTTCGCAAACGTCAAATCACTTGTTGCACGGTAAAAATGTTTGGTTTATTTTTTCGATGTGAATGTCGATTATTAAAATCAACGGGAATATGCAACTTTAAACGAGTGTTACATGCCGCTATATTTTTTAAACAAGTTTTACGATACTTTGAAGGCATTTTGCCATATATTTATGTGATTTTGAAGTTTCCGACACTCAGTCTGCTTCTTCTTCTTTGCTCCGCAAAATTAGAATTTTTCTCTTTTCTCGCAATACTCTCTTAATAAACAATTATTTAATAATTGAGTCAGCTACTATTTCTAGGCCAGCTTATTCGCCAAGTTTTGCTTATACTTAAATATCCGTTGTTTATTTTCAACAGCGGTTGCTATTTGATAAACATAAATGGACAGGTTCCAACCTGTACAATCTTTCCTTTTGTTCGTTTATATGACATACTTTAAAAATAGAAGAAAAATGATGATTATTGCATGGCGTTTAGGGTCGCTACACTGCTGCTGAGGTCCGGTAAGCCGCCGGGCGACATCCTCGACAGGCTGACTCCGTACTCAGTTTGGTTTTCGTAAGAATAAGTCTACGCTATCAACTTAGTGGTAAAGGCCACTGATATAGCGATCCAACGGAAAAGGCGAGATATTCGAAACTGCTCTCGTGAATTCAGTTACAAATTCTTCTAGGAATTATTTCGGAAATTCTTTTGTAAATTCCATGGAAGAAATTCAGAAGGAATTAATGGAGAAATTTTCTTAATTATTACTGATGGGAATTCCTGGAGTGGAAAACAATTCTGAACGACATTTCAGATTTTGTTTTTTTTTTTCAAATAGAAATTTTCAAATAAATTCCTGGAGAAATTTCAGAATGAATTCTCTAAGAAATTTCCAGAGAAAAGCCTGTACGATTTTCGGATAAATTTGGCAAAGAAATTCTTACAAGAATTTACGATGGAATTTTCGGTAGAATGTCTGGTTGAGTTTTAAAAAGAAATTCCTAAAATTTCTTTTAAAATTCCCTTGAAAATAACTGCAAGAATTCGTTCGGTAGATTCTTCAGGATTAATCAGAAAATTAGTTTTTTTTTAAGGATAATTTTGCCGCATATAATTAAATTTCAGATAAATATTCGATTTACATTAACTTCCACCGTGTGGTCCCCAGCCTCCGTAGGTGTCTATACGATGATCTGACCGGTCAGTCCTAATCAAAATATTTGGCTGGAGTGACCGTTACGATGGCACTGCACTTCATCTAATACTATTTTTTACTTCTTATCTCAAAGTAAATAAAATACTTTTTGCTGTTGGGTAACCAAGATACTTCAAACCCATAAATTAGCACTTTTGATGTTGTAATGTCTAAATATAAAAATTACCTTTTGCATATTCTGAAACATGATCAATATTATAGGATTTCCCATTGACAGTCTTTGTCCATTAATGCAACAGTTTATAATTGGATCATTTTTTCTTTTCAGATGACAGCTTGTAAATCCGGCAATCCGGAAAGCATATAATACCGCAATTCATATTTCAACATGTGGACGAAACTAGAAGTAACGTTGGAGCAGGGGCGGATAATTATCTTTCCTGAAATAGCAATTACTTATGGAACACTTCAGAATAAGAAGAATAAGAGAAAGCTACGAGGCTGCTACACCATTCTCCCCTATTTCGCTGTTCCCGATGCTGTCTTTATCTGCAGAAGTCAGAAACGGGGAACGGATGCTTGAGGGATGTGCACTGTGCAGCACACACTGCGTCAAGTAACATTGGTGGACACATTTTACACCCTTTTTTCTCGCTACAATTATAAGTTTTTAAAAATCTTCCGTTTACTTTCACTATATTAGTCTTGTTTGTATCAACAGATATGTATTTCGTTTCCTACTTGAAAACTTCTTCAGTTTTCAGTTTTTTTTGTGTTGATAGATATGCGGCAATCATGCTTCAAATGTGTTTATATGGATGAATGCATTGAAAATCTAGAAAACAATATTGGTGAAGACAAAGCAAACTATAGTTTGACACGTTTTCATACTTTCAGCATACTGTGCAAAGCCCGACCGGATGAAAAGAATAAACTCCAAAGATAATGAAGCCCCGATTTGGAATCCAACCATTCCGAAGAGATATGACCCTCGGGGAAGAAGCTGGCGTTACATTGGAAGGTGCCGGTGTAAAGTGGTCCTTGTCTTGTGTAAGAGGGAGGAGGAGGAGGAGCAGGAAGAGCAGTGCGCTGGCAACAAAGAAGGTGCGGTAGGACCATTATCTCCCTGTGGAGGAAGGCCAATTATAAATTCAAAACGGAAATTGTAGTCTGTCTGTGTGGAGACGACTGTGAAAATCATGAAGATGAAGGATTGCACAGTTTGTATTCAGGCGATGTGGGTGGTGCAATGTTAAAAAGGTACTAGAAATTAAGGTGTGGCTTGACGGTTGAAAAACATGAACATTCATTTATGTTGATGAAAATGCTGGAATCATGTATTGTTTGTTTGATATCATAATATCTACAATTCTAATACATTTTATCTTATTCAGAATCTATTTGAAAAATAAAAGTTTATTCAGCTACACAATGAAGCATTAGAATAGAAAAGGCTTTAAAGAAGATTACAACGTAGTGGAATTAAATGGAATAGTACAAAACTCATCTTATGACAGATGAAGACGGAAAGATCTTAATAATTTTCTTGAGCCAATATACCATTTTTACATTTGCCATGAGGCTACATACAAATTTCTAAAAATATAACTCAAACCGGAAATGTCACAGACTGGACCAAAAAACCGACACCGGACATCATCAGAATGGTTTTGCTTTGTGGACGTGCAATTTCACTGCTAGGCAATGTCACTGGAAGGCACATCCATATAATATCTATTTTAATACTCTCCCTAACGATATTATATTCCTGTCATTCGACAGACACTGCCTAAACTCTCCGAAACCATTAACACTTAATTAGTTGGTTGCGTTGCAAATTAAAATTTCACAAATGCAAACAAACTTGCTGATTTGCTGCCGGCCCGTGTCAATCCGGTTCACTCCCTACTCAGCTTTACGAGCGACAACGGCCATCCGACCTGTCAAGCAGTACCCGTTCTCTTAATTTCTGCTCCCGATGAAAGACCACTGTTGGGGTTGACCGTACAAAGGGCGAGCATTTAATTTAACACGTTGAACATTTTCCGCGAAATGGCTCAGTTATTTAATTTCTTTTCCGAAATGGTCCGGGGCCTTGTCACCATGGCCGATTACGATGATGGTAATGTATTCGGGTGAGGGGATGGTAGAGAGGTGGGGCCAGTCATGAAAAATCTGATATTTGGCAGCGTATTCACAGGTTGAATATGTGGTTTCAAACTTTTCGGCCATGGAATATAACAGGTTCAGTGCACATTTTCCATGTTTTATTTTGCAAAGGTTTTTTGTCTGCAACAGAAAATGCTCTGACAATACTTGCAAAATGTAATTTCACTGTTACATGAATGGTAAAGGAAAGTTAATAAAGTTCAAGCAATGTCGTTGTCTGTGTACTTTTTGATACACTTCGAACCCGATACAAGCGAGACCAGAATAAGCCTTATTTACATGAGGATTGAGGAGTGAAAAATGGCGATGGGTGGGTGTCGATGAGTGTCCAGGGAAAGCCATCTGATCGCTTGGAGGGCCTTCCTCCTGGTATTCACTATTTGACACATTTCTTCTGACTACTACCGGAGAGCTCTATGAAGGGCAACTTCTGGTTTACGAGAAGTCTGCGCTAGAGGAGGGTTAAGTTGAGAACGGAGTTATCTGCCGATGATGTCATATTTGGCGTAATCTAATCTAATCTAATCTCATACTTGCGTAGCCAATACTTGAAAGCATCCTGGAAAATGACGGTTTATGAATTCCGTCATTTTTCTTTTCATATGGCCAGGCCAACTACGCGGTATGTACTCCTAGATATTGAGCAATTTCAGGAATACCTAAAGTCACTTAATAGCTTGGAATCGAGGGGAAAGGAAGAAAGCGTGGACCTCCCATACCAAACGCTTCCAATAATATAGATACCTAATATATAATAAAAATCGTGTGCGTATTTATGTATGATGTATATAGGTTTGTTTATGTGTGTATATATGTATGCGTGTATTTGAGTGTGTATGTGGGTTTATATGTGTAGTGAATGTGTGTGTGCTTTTGTGTGGGTGCGTGCGTATTTAAATAAATTTACAGTTTGTCAAAACCTTACCTCTGCTAAAAAATTCTGACGCTGAACCAAAAGCAAACACGCACTGAACTAATTAACTTTATTACTGGCCGCGCAATGCAAAACACAAAATTTCGGCAAATCGCGCGATCGTTCTGCTGTCCGAAACAAGAGCCAACACGCACTCGATGATGTCATATTTGGCGTAATGCACATAAACCAATGCACATAAACTATTAATAACCAGAATACCTGTAAACAAGCTTCTCTTTCATATTGAACGAGACAATCTATTAAAGAATCTAGAGAAATTATCATTTCTCTGAACGTTTTTTTTTTTTTCAATATACTGGTTCCAAAAACGATGTAATCCATATAACTATGCAATTGAGATTAAATATAATTCCTCAGAAACTGATCCGAATTGAATAATCATAATTGAGAATCATGGGAAGTGAAGGACATAGCAAGCGATTCCCGGATTGAAGAACAAATACAAGAGTTTGATGGGTTGTTAGAATAAATAATAACCATAGTACATAAGGATTTTATTAGGTAGTTAATATGGACTAAATTGCAGTCCATAATATTTGAGTGTCTTTTATTGTTGTGAAGAGATGTGAAATCACTCTTGAATTACGATACTTTGGGCCTCATTCAAACCAATCAGATGTATGTAGGTGGAAATCAGTCCGTAGTTAACAAAATGTGTTTGTGCGGCATACGAATACGAATATGTGTTTTTACGAATACGAATCGAATTTACCGTGATAACTCGTTATAAACGTCTTACAACAGACAGACAGACAGACAGGATAACAGAGTTTCATTCAGAGGTTACTATGATGTTGCAATTGAACCATCTGTCATTTTTGAATCACCCCTTTCCAGATTTATGGCAAGCTTAAAAAGCTGGATAAGTTACACGTTAGGGTGGCTCAAATTAGTATGGGAAAAACTTTTTTCAATTTTTTAGATGGGCCGCCCTCTTTTTCGGTTCTATTTGATGGCTTGATGCTCTGGACAAAATTTCAGCCAAATCGGTCAACGTTTGGGCGGTGCTAAACTCGTTGGAAGTTTATATGCAAAAATGTATGCAGAAACATGCAAAAACAGTGAATTGCAGTTGGACGGCACAACTTACGATGAAGAACTATGATACTCCTTCACATCTTGAAGATTTATACAGAATGTTATAGAAAACGCGAGAAGATTAGAGTTTGCCCGGCTAAGTTATTAACATTTCTCTGAAGTGGGGTTTGAGCATATTTCGTTTCTTTTACCTTTGAAAAGAAATTAATTCGCCCTTACAACACTTCAATAAAATGCTAATATCTTTGTCTAATAAACTCTAATCTTCTCGCGGTTTTCAGCATAACATTCTGTATTTAATTCTACAAGCACTGAATGAGTATCATGGTTCATTCATTTATTTAGTTAACATCTGAACAGATAACACTGAATCAACAATTTGACGCCACAATGCACGGTTCGAGGCCGCATCTCTCCATCCTCGGATACGCCCCACGCTCGCCAAGTCGTTCTGCACCTGGTCTGCCCATCTCGCTCGCTGCGCTCCACGCCGTCTCGTACCTGCCGGATCGAAAGCGAACACCATCTTTGCAGGGTTGCTGTCCGGCATTCGTGCAACATGTCCTGCCCATCGTACCCTTCCGGCTTTAGCTACCTTCTGGATACTGGGTTCGCCGTAGAGTTGGGCGAGCTCATGGTTCATTCTTCGCCGCCACACACCGTCTTCTTGCACACCGCCAAAGATGGTCCTAAGCACCCGTCTCTCGAATACTCCGAGTGCTTGCAAGTCCTCCTCGAGCATTGTCCATGTTTCATGTCCGTAGAGGACAACCGGTCTTATTAACGTCTTGTACATGACACATTTGATGCGGTGGCGAATTTTCGACCGCAGTTTCTTCTGGAGCCCGTAGTAGGCCCGACTTCCACAGATGATGCGCCTTCGTATTTCACGACTAACGTTGTTGTCAGCCGTTAGCAAGGATCCGAGGTAGACGAATTCCTCGACCACCTCGAAGGTATCCCCGTCTATCGTAACACTGCTTCCCAGGCGGGCTCTGTCGCGCTCGGTTCCGCCCACAAGCATGTACTTTGTCTTTGACGCATTCACCACCAGTCCAACTTTTGTTGCTTCACGTTTCAGGCGGGTGTACAGTTCTGCCACCTTTGCAAATGTTCGGCCGACAATGTCCATGTCATCCGCGAAGCAAATAAATTGACTGGATCTGTTGAAAATCGTACCCCGGCTGTTACACCCGGCTCTCCGCATGACACCTTCTAGCGCAATGTTGAACAACAGGCACGAAAGTCCATCACCTTGTCTTAGTCCCGGCGCGATTCGAACGAACTGGAGTGTTCGCCCGAAATCTTCACACAGTTTTGCACACCATCCACCGTTGCTTTGATCAGTCTGGTAAGCTTCCCAGGGAAGCTGTTCTCGTCCATAATTTTCCATAGCTCTACGCGGTCTATACTGTCGTATGTCGCCTTGAAATCAACGAACAGATGGTGCGTTGGGACCTGGTATTCACGGCATTTTAGAAGGATTTGCCGTACAGTAAAGATCTGGTCCGTTGTCGAGCGGCCGTCAACGAAGCCGGCTTGATAACTTCCCACAAACTCGTTCACTAATGGTGACAGACAACGGAAGATGATCTGGGATATCACTTTGTAGGCGGCATTAAGGATGGTGATCGCTCGAAAGTTCTCACACTCCAGTTTGTCGCCTTTCTTGTAGATGGGGCATATAACCCCTTCCTTCCACTCCTCCGGTAGCTGTTCGGTAGCGGCTTTGTTGGTCTTTAGCTGTTGAATGGCATCCTTAACTTCCCTCAACGTGGGGGCTGGTTGGCTTCCATCGTCCGCTGAACTGACGTAGTCATCTCCTCCGCTGCCTTGACTTTCACTGCCTGTACTCTCAGCGCCATTCAGATGTTCCTCGTAGTGCTGCTTCCACCTTTCGATCACCACATCGTTCGTCCGTCAAGATGCTCCCATCCTTATCCCGGCACATTTCGGCTCGCGTCACGTAGCCTTTGCGGGATGCGTTGAGCTTCTGATAGAACTTGCGTGTTTCTTGAGAACGGCACAGCTGTTCCATCTCCTCGCACTCCGCTTCTTTCAGACGGCGTTTCTTTTCCTGAATAAGGCTGTCTCCGCTTTAGTATATAACGTTCCACGTTCTGCCGGGTACCTTGCTGCAGCGCGACCGCCCGCGCTGCGTCCTTCTCCTCCAGAATCTGTCTGCACTCTTCGTCGAACCAATCGTTCCGTCGACCTCGACCCATATACCCGACGTTGTTCTCCGCTGCGTCGTTAATGGCTGCTTTGACTGTATTCCAGCAGTCCTCAAGAGGGGCCCCATCGAGCTCACCCTCTTCCGGCAACGCTGCCTCGAGATGCTGCGCGTATGCAGTGGCGACATCAGGTTGCTTCAGTCGCTCTAGGTCGTACCGCGGCGGTCGTCGGTACCGAACATTGTTGATGACGGATAGTTTTGGGCGCAGTTTAACCATCACCAGATAGTGGTCAGAGTCGATGTTAGCGCCACGATATGTCCTGACGTCGATAATGTCGGAGAAGTGCCGTCCATCAATCAGAACGTGGTCGATTTGTGATTCTGTCTGCAGTGGTGATCTCCAGGTGTACCTATACGGGAGGCTGTATTGGAAGTAGGTGCTGCAAATGGCCATATTCTTGGAGGCGGCGAAATCAATTAGTCGTAGGCCGTTTTCGTTCGTCAGCCGGTGAGCGCTGAACTTTCCAATAGTCAGTCTAAACTCCTCCTCTTGGCCAACCTGAGCGTTCAAATCTCCTATGATGATTTTGACGTCGTGGCTTGGGCAGCTGTCGTACTCACGTTCCAGCTGCGCGTAGAATGCGTCCTTATCATCATCAGTGCTTCCGGAGTGTGGGCTATGGACGTTGATTATGCTGAAGTTGAAGAACCGGCCTTTGATCCTCAACCTGCACATGCTCTCATGAATCGGCCACCACCCGATCACATGCCTTTGCATATCGCCCATCACTGTGAAAGCTGTTCCCAGCTCGTGTGTGTTGCCGCAGCTCTGGTAGATGGTATGATTACCTCTAAACGTTCGCACCATTGACCCCTTCCAACAAACCTCCTGCAGCGCTACGATGCCGAATCCATGGTCCTTGAGCACATCGGCAAGTAGGTATGCGTGTGCTTCCGATAAAGTTGAGAGATTTGCAGTTCCACGAACCGAGTTTCCAATCGCTAGTCCTTTTCGTTGCAGTGGTCTTCGCCGATGGTTCCGGTCCGTACTCTCTTGTTGATTGTTCGTTGCTTATGATTTTTAAAGGCTGGCTTGCAGGGCCTGACACCAAACCCCTAAATTTCCGGAGGACCATTCCTCCTTATTTCCGGTGGACCATGGTGCACAGTTTCACTTTAGAGTCCTCGCTGGCACTCGGACGATGATCAGCCGCCCCTAACATGGAGAACAGACGCTCAATAAGATTTGCACCTCTGAGAGGAGCAAACCCCCTTCCCTGTCAGCATACGACCATAGTTCCCACTGGGGTTGGTTACCTGATCTTCCCTAAGGTTGCTCGTATCCCGGCCAGCACCGCGGGGAGGTAGGGATAGGAGTTGCTGGGTAAGAGGCTAAGGACCGCGAGATGGGGTCTATTTTATTCCTTCAGGTACGCGAAGTACCAATGGTACGCTTTACCCAGCATTTGCCGTGCCGAGTATCATGGTTCTTGATAGTAAATAGTGCCGTCCAACTGCAAATCACTGTTTTTGGATATTTCTGCATACATTTTTCCAGTTTTCCATGACCCCATTTTGATTTTTGAGTTTAAAAATAAATTTTCGAAAAATGATATTCAAAAGTTAAGAAAATAATCGTACCCCTTGGCTATTATTTTCAGGCGTTAGTTAGGCTTAGCCGAACAGTTAAAATTTGTTTCCCTATTAAGTGAAGTTAGAAGAGAGATGTTCGAAGTGAATTTTGAACAACGAGAACTGAGAAGAGAGAAATGAGATTTTTTAAATGAGTACAGAGTAGTGAAAGGTGAGTTCTGAGAAACGGAAGTGAGTATTAAGTAGTGAGACGTATGCAGTAAAATGTGAGTAGTGGAAAGTGAGAAGAAAGTGGTGAGAAGTGAGTTGTGATAGTTGCGAAGTGAGAAAAAGGATGTGAGTAGTGAGAAATACAGAAGCAATGCGTGATAATAAGAGAGGATGTTTATGACGTAAGAAGCGAGATGTTAAGTAGTGAGAAGTGAGTGGAGATATATAAGACAGGAGAAAAAAGACAGAAGAAGGAAGAGAAAAAAAGAAAGAAGGAAAAAGATAGAATATCGTTTCTCACTTCTTGTCCTCGGTCCTCACTTCTCACTACTTATTACTCCTTTCACATAACTTACTTCTCACTTTTCATTTCTCACTACTAACTTCTTACTTCTCTCTTCGCACATTTCACTTCTCATCTGACTTTTCCCACTACTCACTTCTCACTTTGTACTTTTCACTATTAATTTCTCACATATTATGTTTCACTTCTCACTTCTCACTTATAACTTCTTTTATCTCACTTCTGACTTTTCATTTCTCACTCATCACTTTTCACTTTGATAACAAAATTATTTTGAGCTTTTTAGTGGAATGTTTTCACCTGTCATAAGACGAGTTTATACAATCCCATTGAATTCCACCACTTAACTTTTCACTTCTAACTTTTCACTTCTCACTTTTTCCTTCTTACTTTTCACTTCTCACTATCCGCTTCGATCTTCGTACTTTTAACTTCTCACTAGAGGTGTGCGCCGGTCCGATATTCGTCGGCGGCGGCGTTTGTCAGAATTTTGGTCGGCGGCGGCGGCGTTTTCGGCGTCACGCCGAAAGCCATTTTAGCCGGCGGCGGCGGCGGCGTGAATCGGCGTGGCGATTTTTTTCTATTACGTTTCATAATTTTTTTTTGCATTTTTTTCGGATATTTTCAAGACATTAAAGGAAAAATCTTTTGAATTTCGCATGAAAAATCTAATGAACATCTCCAGAAAATTCTATAAGTTTTTCAAAAATTTGAAAATTATTTTTTTATTTATTAAATTGTTCCTAACTTCTACAGGAAAATCTTCGGAAATTCACGGAAAGTTTCTGTTGAGTATTCTTCGAAATTTGCACAAAAATCTTCATTATTGCAGGAGAGTGTGGCTGGTAGTATAGTTGTTTTCAGGTTGACTTTCTCAGTCTAGAATAATTGGGACGGTTAGTTTGGCATGGCCAATGATAAAACAGTAAATTCTAAAGAATTTTCGCGAGTGGCTCTAAGTAGTTTTCAAAGAAAAATTTCTGGAATTTTCACGAGAAATTCTCCGTAAGTAAACTCTTAAGAATTTCCACGGAGGATTGTTCAAAATGTAAATTTCAATAAAGAAAAATCTTTAGATTCCAACGGAAATTTTTTTCGAAATTATTGCATTTCTACTGAAAACTCTTTGTATAGTAGACGTTCGATAACCAAAAGTCATTTAACTGCAATTCAATAGTTACATCAGTTTGCAGTTATCGGACAGCTGAATTCCAAAACGGTGTCAAAGTCTATGATCTGCATTGCGCTGCACAATCAGGTGCACTTCTATTGCGTCGCACATCGCCTGACAATTGTTTGACGACAAGAATGCGTCGCGGTTATCGAACGGCATTCGCTAACTGAAAAGAAGACATGTTGCAGTTATTGAACTACTAGTGTATTGTCCCAAAGAAATTCTTGGGAAATTCCATTGGCCGAAAGCGACATAGCGCCGAACTGGTAAATTGGCCGAAAAAGTTGTTTGCCCTAACCAGGTCGTTTGGCCGAATATGTCATCAGCCCGAAAATGCCGTTCGGCCGAAATGGACGTTTGACAGAATGGGTCATTTGGCCAAAAATATCGTTAGGGCCTACAGGTTATACGGCCAAATGTCAATAAGCGTCTGTTCAAATATAACGTAACGCAATAGGGGGTGGGGGGTTGTTTAATTTTTGTTACAATTTATTATGCAAAATATGGGGGGTGTCCTTTGGAACATAGTTACGCGTAACAAATCAATTGTATAGAGAAAAAATAAAAATGTTAAAAAATGTTTGTTTTCTTTAAAATAGCATAAAATATACTAATGCATAATAATTTATTGTAACATATTTAAAATCCTACCAAAAATCTTTTTTTTTCTCAATAAACTGCTTGTTACGCGTTACGCATAGGGGTGGGGGTAGTTCTGGAAATTGATAGAGATTGTTACGAGGGGGTGGCGTTACGTAATATTTGAACAGACCCACTGAACGGGTAATTTGCAGTTGTTGAACACCCATCATACTTAACAGAGAGCAACGAAACGTTGGACAAAATTTAAAAATTAATTTAGTAATTTAGTCAAAAATATCTACAGGTTTGGCCTAATGACATTTACGTTGAAAAGGTCTTTTTATCAAACGACCTTTGAACGAAATTTCGTAACCTTTACTTTTCAAGTCGATACTGGCCTTTAAGTAAAAAGTTAGCCACCCAAATCCCATAAAACCGAATTGAACGTTTATCCAAAACTGTTATCTAGTCGAAAATGGTTTGACCAAAAATGTAGTATAATCGATAGCGACATACAGCCGAAATGTTAATTTGGTCGAAAAAATCGTTTAACCGAATTAATCATTTAACCGAAAATGCTGTTTGGTAGGAATGGTCATTTGGACCGAAAATGTCTTTTCTGCAAAACAACCCTTCCGGCCAAATGGAATTTTCTGTCAAATTACCTCTTCGGCAATGATCAGTTGAGCCAAACGACACTTTTCAAAGAAGTAAGTAGGTAAGTTAGTAAGTAAGATTGTAGAAAGGGCATTCTAGGGCATTCTAACAGTTTTCGTTAAACGTTTAGTTTTGCTAAATGGTACTTGGCTAGATGTCTTTTGGCCTGAGGGCCAGTATCGACTCAAAAATAGAGAGGCTACGGAATTTTGTTAAATGGTCAATTGACAAAAAGTCTATTTAACCAAACGAGTTACCCTTTTTGATCATATTACCCGTTCAGTCCGAGGTCCAGTGTCATTGATATTTGGCCGTATGACCCGTTGGACCGAATTACATTTTCGGCGAAATGGACCATTCTGACAAAAAACTATTTCAGCTAAACGGCATTTTTGGTCAACGATCGTTTCAGCCAGATGACCTACTAGCAAACGGCTTTTTCGGCCAAGTTACCAGTTCAGCCGTCTGTCGCTTTCGGTCAATGGAATTTCCCAAGAATTTCTTATCGAAAATAGAAAGAATTTTCTGAAGAAATAAAAAAAATCCTCAAAAATTCCGAGCATTTTTCCATTTTTTCAAAGTTGCTTATGCCAAACTAGCCATCTATTGATGAACTTCAAAAAATCACTCTTACTAAGGATTAAAAAAAACTAGCTGTCTTAAATAATCTAGATTGTCAAAGTCAACGTTAAAGCGTCCCTTTCACAAGTCACATTTTTCAGTGTAAATTTCAAAGAATACTCAACAGAAACTCAAAAAGAACTTTCCGTGATTATTCAGAATATTTCCTGTAGAAATTTGGAACAATTTCACGTGAAAACACTGAAGAGATTCTCATGTAAATTCCAAACAGTTTTCCTTGGTAATTCCTATAAGGGCTTCTTTTGGTAATTCTAAAGAGTTCTCGAAATTTGATAGTAGTTCTTGTTGAAAATCTGAAAATAAAATCCAAATGAATATTCTGGAAAAGTTGAAAAAAATTCTAAGAAAGTTTATTATTTTTTTTAAGCGAAGCACAAAAGATTCTCCCGGTAATGTTTTAAAAAAAACCAAAATGACCAATTCAGCCGAACGACACTTTCCACCGAATGTCCATTTCGATCAAAGAGCATATTCGGCAATTACGCTATTCGGCCAACCGATTTTTCAGCTAAAAGAACTATTCGACCAAATGACATTCTCGGCCAAATAACATATTTTGATTTTGACATCAAGTTGATTCAAGATTTGTTTACAAATATTGCTGGAGATTACTAAATTGAATGATATGACATCAAACTGTGTACTTATTTTGCTATCGGAAACCAATATCAAAATTAGTTTTTGATTTGTTCTCATCGACAGCAGGAATAGTATTTTACTTGATTTACAGTACAATTTTTCTGCTATAAGTTTGTTATTTTAACCGTTAAAACGACCAAAAAGATATCAAATTAAGTACACATAATCGATGATTTCACAACATTTAAACAAGTTATTGATTTGCTCTCAAGCTTTGCTCGGGTAGACTTCTACCAAATAGTCTTTTCGTTTGAACAGCATATTCGGCAAGACAACTTTCAGCCTTGTGGCTTTCAGCCAAATGGATTTCTGCCGAACGACTCTTTGCCATTCAAAAATTTAATTTCTATGAGATTTTTTTAAAATTTCGACGGGAAATCCTTCGCAATTTTTCACACGAAGTTTTGCTTAGTTTTTACGGAGAGCTTTTCGAAATTTGAACAGGAAATTGTATGGAATTTTCATGGAAGTCATTGGTATCTTCACGAAACATGCTTAGTTTCAACGTGATGTTGTAAAGATCTATCAGGAAATTATACGGAATTTCCACTGAAAATTTTGTGGACTTCTTGAAATTTGAATCGGCGTGAAAATTATAGACTGAAGCGGCGTGACAAATTTTAATCGGCGGCGCGCCGATGCAAAAATGCCGGCGGCGGCGGCGTGCCAAAACTGTCGGCGGCGGCGGCGTGGCGCGGCGGCGCACCTCTACTTCTCACCTCTCATTTCTCACTTCCCACTACTCATTTCTCACTTCTTACTTCTCATTCCTCATTTTACACTTCTCACTTCGAATTTCTCACTTCTCACTTTTAACTTTTCATTTCTCACTATTAATTTCTCACTTCTCACTTCTCACTTCGCACATCTTAATTCAGAATTCGCACAGAACACTTCTCATTTTCCCTTTTCACTTCGCACATCTGACTTCTCTCACTTCTGATTTCTCATTTCTCACTCATCACGTTTCACTTCTAACTTCTAACTTTTCACTTTAGACTTCTTCCCTCATACTTTTCACTTCTCATAACTCTCTTCGCACTCCGAATTTCTCACTTCTCACTTTGTATTTTTCATTATCCACTAAATACAAACTAAATACAAACTTCTCACTTCTCATTTCATTTCACTTCTAACTTTTCCTCTCTCACTTCTCATATCTCACTTCTCATATCTAACGTCTCATATCTCACTTCTCATTCTTCACTTCTAACTTCTAATTTCTCATATCTCATTTCTCACTTCTCGCTTATCACTTTTCACTTCTAACTTCTAACTATGTCTGTTTCTGACAACATCGAGTTAGCGAGGTGAAAATGCTTTGGAAAATTACTTCGACTTCGACGAGACTATTGAGTAGGGAGATATCGACTTACGGAGGAAGCGCAATATGCTAGAATCAAGGTAAAAGTCACCTTTTTTATCGAGTTAGAGAAAATATCAAGTTACAGAATATCGAATTAGGGAGAGTTCACTGTACTAACATATGTATGCGGCATGTTATTTACTTCTTTTTTTTTCTCAAATTTTTCCACATATTGAACGGAAGAACAAATTATACGGGAAGAGCTTGAAAGATTTTCCGATCAAGGATATAGTTCACAGGGACTGATTATCGTCCACAGATTTTTTCATGTCATGAAATAACAAACTGCTTCGATGCTCTTATCCTTCATTTTCGCCATCTGACTCAGCGAATGTTGGAATAGTGCACCATGTGTGGAAGGTCTGTTTGCGCTTTTTAAGGAAAAGGCTTCTCATCCGAAGTAACAATTTCCATGCTTCTTGGATTTATTTAATTCTTATTGCAGACTTATGACAGCATTCACCAAGCTAATTGCTCAGTTTTATTGGCGCTCTTATCGCTATCAATAAACCTCTCATAAATCTGCTGAAAAAAGCTTCAAACGTCAAATGCTTGTTGACCATATGAACAGATCTATGGTTGTGATAAAGAGCGTAATAAATCTAATTCTCAACGCTCGGATAAAGCTTCAATTTTTGGTCATAATGTGGTCAAATGAATTACCCCCATAAGAATATTTGCATTGCGAAGAGTTTATGACGGTGTTTAAAAAAAGCGAAAATTGTCTGATCAAATTCCATGATGGCCATATTGAAAATGGAAATGCATTTCGAAGTCAGTGAAAATATCACTGAAATTTACGATTAAACGTAATTTTCACCGCGTATCATGCCTTTACTGACAATAAATTTTACCTATTAATAATTTCGGTAAAAGTACTAATCAATTTAGCAGACATCTTAGATAATGTGGTAATAAATATTTTCAATATATTTCCCTGATGTACGTTATATTGCCAGCGCGTGGTGTTCAACCTTATTTTTTTACCAGCTTTGACCATGAAATTGGACGCGCACCTCATTTTCAATGGCAGTAAATCGAAAAACAAAGTTTTGTTTCTCTTTTTTCAAAGCAACATTTTGACAGCTGCCGCAGGTTTCTAAATGCTCTTATGATAGGTTTATAGTGGTTATCTGGAGAGGGCCACTTGGCAATATTTTACTCTTATAGAGGTCATCCGAAGGTTGCCGTGTAGTATTCGGTTTTATTGTTAGATCTTATAAATTGATCTTGAAAACCTTTCCTAGAGCGGAATAAAACTTGAAATGTTACTTGGGATTTCCATAAGAACTTAATCAAATGGCACTCATGAATCACAGCGATAGATTAAAATCGGAACACTATCAGGCAGGGTAACGATTGGACGCTGATTGTGACTGCCTGTAGACGGAGTTCAGAAGACCTCATCTCCCAACTCAGGCACAGGACCGAGACGGCCTCCCAGCCAATACAAGACCGTATATGATTTAATATTGGGGCCCTCCTTAGCTGTGCGGTAAGATGCGCGGCTACAAAGCAAGACCATGCTAAGGGTGGCTGGGTTCGATTCCCGGTGCCGGTCTAGACAATTTTCGGATTGGAAATTGTCTCGACTTCCCAGGGTATAAAAGTATCATCGTGTTAGCCTCATGATATACGATTGCAGAAATGGTAACTTGGCTTAGAAACCTAGCAGTTAATAACTGTGGAAGTGCTTAATGAATACTAAGCGGCGAGACGGCTCTGTCCCAGTGAGGGATGTAATGCCAAAGAAGAAGAAGAAGATGATGATTTAATATAAAACGCTAAAGTGGAAGCGATATACGTACTTCCCGTGTAGCAAGTACGTACGTATCTTATGTGGCATACGGATTTGTGTGACTGGGTTTGGTCGCTGGAAAGAGGAGCTCGAGTACGTTCAGGAAGATACATTTCCATCGAATCTGGTTACAGCAACATGATTGTGACCAAATTCGGTCGAATATCGGTTACGGCAACCGACCTGGAACATGTGTGCTACTAGGGAGGCACAAGTGGTGCACGAGTACTGCCCCTACTTCGGTAGGGTAGCACGTGGCCTGCTTCGGCAGAAGAATGAGTGAACGGCCTGTGCTCTGAGGAAGCAGTGCCTTAGCGGGTAACCGCTATGGTCACCCAGAGGCATGGCGGAACTTTGTGTATAGACTACACATGCTGAGGTAGTAGTGTTTTAGCGTAGTATCTGTAGCTCCAAACAGTTACCGCTAGATTTCTCGAGGCATGACAGTGAATATTAGTGTGAGCTGAGCATCCAAGTAAGTCTCAAATGGTCTGAGTGCCTGTTGGAATGTGTACATTAAGTCCAGAAGTAATACTGGAAAGCTGTCCGGGGGGAAATTAGGGTTGGAGCCCAAGGAGGGTTCAGTGGGTGAGAGTCCCACACTCCGGTACACTGCCATGTGGTAGCTTGGCAACTACTACGCGTGTTCTGGGTCAGTGCATAATGCATTACTCCTTGTAAAAAGGGAGGCTTCCTTAGAGCTAGCGGCAAGATTGTGTCCCGATGACCGACATGTAGTTTTTGGGTGAAGCTGACTAGATGAATTGCTGTAAGCGGGAGACGATGGATGAGAAAGCAGATTTCTCCGTGGTGCTGTATAATTGTCTATAGATGGATTTTGGAAAGCCCCATCTCCCAACTCAAACGCAGGGCCAAAACAGCTGCTGATAGTGATGATGTTGAGTGCGAAGGTTGGTAGACTTGGCACATTAATTCCAATGCGAAGGTGGGCGACGAGAACTGGGAGAATTCCAGCTTGGGGGAAATCGTGATAGTTGAAGTGTTCAAACATGTGTAAATGTTAAAAATATTTCCCACGGAACTTCAAAGTTAAATTTTCGTTGTACTTCAAAAGTTAGTTTCCATAAACATTCCAAAGGAATTTCTTTGGAAGCCTAATCCTCATACGTACATTTTGAAGTTCCAACAGGAGTTCATGTTGTTGTACCCCCAGGAGTTCCTGCCTGGAATTTCTGCAAGGGCTCTTTCTTGGATTTTCCCTTTGGTTGAAATCCAGACCGAACTCCTGGAGGAATTCCAAGAAAACTGGACCGGACGAGTCTCAACCCGAGCAGGAGAAATTGGCTCAATAATACTTAATTATGTTATTGATACCATACTCTGTTATAAACTAGCCTTGCATATGAGGTAAAATACCGAAGGAATAATACCAAAAACTTATATGCACAATACTTAAGCCATAACATACTCAGCTATTAAATTGAATTTCAATACCAAATCTCAAGGAATTCCTTTGATGGAAAACTAATATAGGACTTACATAAAGAAATTATGAAAGAAATATAGAAATAACTGAAGAAACCGCTAGAAAAAAAAATCATGTGGGAATATTAGGAGGAACTCTACTGTCACAGACAAACAGACGTAACGCTTAGTGAAAAAAAATTGAATTTTCTTTGATTTTTTGTGAATTTTTTCGTGGGGTTAACTCATTGCTTCATTGACGCTGAAGGTCTTAAACGACCAAAACCAAACCGTGTAAAAAAACTAACAGTGGGTAATGTCTGTGACATAACCGCAAGTGGACGTACGACTTGACTTGATGCCTTGATGCCTTTAAGATACATAATATGTCCAAATTTCTCACATCAACTATTTTGGATAAATAATCGGCGTTGCATACCATTCCTTGGCAAAATCTTCTCATCAAACCGACACAGAAATCAAATTTATCTCGAACATGAATCATCAAAAACATTTCAGGAAGTATCTGTACGGTCACGGAATATTAGCCACGACAGTGGCAACCTGAAGGACTCCTGAAATAAGCCACAAGTTGGCCCAGCAGGGGATCTAGGGCCTTATAATCCGTGCGATAGCGACTGAAGGAGAACATTATTTTTAACTCTTAGAGCCTTCAAAAAGGCTGTTTGCTTCGGCTAAGTCCAAAAAGTAAGAAAACGATCTTTTCAAATTTCTAGTGGTGGTATAAAAAAGACTGAATTCTCTGCGAGAGAATGCACTTTTCTTTTATATCTTATTTTGAATCTTCTCTGCTTCCCAATTGGTGGGCCAATCAGCCAGTGTCTTGTATCCCGCTTCTTTGTCAGCCAAAGCGTCATCATCATCAACACGTTCGATAAGGGCTTCTTCTTTTTTTACGCTTGTTGCTCGCTGCTGGCGTCTATTTCCTAACGGAACTTTTCGCTAGATACAGGCCAATAAGCCAGGCAAGCGAGCTTAGAATTGCAGTTCAGGTGAGAAGTACGTGTTCTTTTCTGAGACAACATTGTTAGTAGTAGATGGAAGGAAACACCCGGACATGTGATTTCGGGTGATAAGATTTAGAATTGGTAACATGGGATGATCATTCAGTCACGTTCGCTTTGTGTGCGGTCAGTATCAAACAATGTTTATCTAGATATTTCTTGATCAATGTCAAAAAATCCAACATTTGAATAAAAATCGATTGATAGTTTATTAAAGTTTGAGTTGTTATCGATGTTTTATTATGTGAGAGACATCTTATGTTTTTTTAGGCATGGTCAAGCGAAGTCCTTCGTCCACTTCGCGGTTAAATCAGAAAAAATATCCCCTGTTAGTTTTGACCCTATTTATGAAAATCACGCATAAAATTTTATCACTAGAATATTGGATTTGGCACCCAAGTACTATTTCTATCCCGAAGGGTATTGAAAGCTTTGATACTGATATCTATTATTGGCTCTCTGAAGAATCGTTTGTTTTTTGGACATACATGCTGCATCATGTGGCCCTGTCTCGGCTCATCACCGATGCCGGCCGGTCTCGGCTCGACTCTGCTCTGCTCAGCATTGCTGCTTTGTAGGGTCTGTAAGGTGGACTGCTGCTGTACTGGCTAGGTTTCGGCTGATGATGGTAGCTTCGATGGTGTCGAGCCGAAAAAGCGGTCGGTGCAGACTTCATTCCCTGCTAAAAGGTGTGAGTGCTGTTCAATCGATGATGCGGTTGCTTCGCTTGTCCCGGTCAGAATGAAAGGAAAAAATCGCGTTGCGCTATTTTATGGCTTCTCGGCAGACCCAGCGGCTGCTCATTCGCTGGTGTCTGCACCAATGAGAACGTGGTAATGGAATGATGCAAGAATTATGCGGTACCCATATTCATAGGTTACCTTGATCTCAGTGTTTTTCATTGAAAACAATGCCTATTGAAACAAGTTTTTCGGGTCTTACCAAGCATTGACATGAAAGGCATACTTGAAATCTGTTGATTGAGGGGCTTACCGCAGAAATTCGTCCATTGAGACGAACGCTATTAACGTTTAAAATCTTTCAATACAGCGTAACGCGATCGATTTGAATATTTTGGAATGACACCCGGTATAGTAAAGAGAGACGTAAGTCCTACGTCAAAAAAACCTGGGTGTATTGGCTAGCAGTACTAGTGGATGCCAAATGGTTAATGGTGTACTATACGCGAAACTAAAAGTTGGATTAAATGCACGAATTTGGATTGGCTTTGTATTGGATTGAGGTGCAGCCTGAAAAGCGTTATCACGTGCAGTGAAGCGTCGCGTCAGATAATTTGTACTACGAGCGTCAAAAGTCAAAATCATTGACTCCTACGCCTCTACTGGACGAATCGCGCAAAATAATGTATGATGGATTGGAACGAAGTGTTACGTCTGTTTGTCTGTGCTCCTGTGAAGTATTGATATTTTCAAGAGGAATTGCTAACAAGCGTGCTCACTGCTGAAAAATATTACAATGGAAATGGGAGCTATGAGATGAAGTGCCGAACTGTTCCCCTATTTACTAAAGCTTTTCGGTGCCTGCTATTGTATGAATGTGTATCATGTTATCTGGTAAGCCAAGCACAATGGATGGCTTTTCTTACAATAAATGTTTGTGAGCTTATATTTTTCCATTTCTCATACAGGTTTTTGTAGGTTCTTATATGCACATAGTTGTTATAAAATCTAGCAGTTGCTGGTTGGGTGCAGGAAATCGGGAATATTAACCACCCGAAAATATCACATACCGAAAAATGAAGGATGAACATGGCCAAACTTGCTTTAACACTTAAAATAGTCTTGAAAAATTTTACCATCAGATGTTTTTAAAATAATTGAAATGAACCAATCATCCCTGGCTCAAATTTCAAGGCACTATACTTAAAATGATTACTTGTTATGCCAACTCCAGCTCTTATCATCCATTGTTCAGCAAACCATGGATGGTTTGCTTAAATAATAATTCCAGACATCTATGCGATCTAAGACGTCCATCAAATGCACTTCCCATAAAAGTATAACTGTCCCACCTTTGCGGAAATTCCTTTCAACATGAAACAATCGTGTCTTCACCGGCAGGTGCAAATATTCCTAAGAGCTGGCTGCACCTTTGTATCACCATGCTACTTGCTAGCACCATTCAGATAATGATATAACACGTGTAATTCTATCTGCTAAGCTAATGTGCTTTCGATTTGCCCAGCACCCGTTCGAATGCTTCGGAAAGCTTCTCGGAAAACGGTTTGTGTATCTTTCTCGTCAGTTGATTGTATCAGTTTCATAAGCCCTCTCGCTCCTCCATTCTCTTGATTGTACTGGAATCAAAGGTACGAATCCTACCCTGGCCCGAGTTTCTACACTGACTGATGCGGTTTACGTAGATGGATTTTCAGATATGGAGAGATTGCTGCTCGCTCCGCTCGAGTTATTCCAGCTGAAGCAAAGAACCGTTTTCAATTTGTTATCATCTTAATTAGGTTGATATCTATCTCCAGAATTCCAATTTTAACTTGGCCGATACTGTGAAACGGAGGTGGTTGAATTTTATTTCAACACTGTTTTGTAACAGTTCTATAGAAACGAGTATTTTTCTAATACACAAAACGACTGCTCAGTTTTATTACTTTTTATATTCTTAACAAAATTTTCATTTTTTTTCTTTTTATGAGCGATTTCGATTTTAAATCGACTTTTTTGGAAGATTATTTTTATCAAGTACCATATGTGAGAACCTTTTCGGCAGTTGAGCCCTAGACCAACTTGACTCCACGTTACGGTACTTCTCGTTCTTGCTCTGCACAGTCGATCTCGAGTGGAGCTAAGCATACGATAACACTTCGCCCGCCACCCCATGTTCATTTGTTCCATTTAGGATAAGGCCGCCCTTCTCCTCTATTATCTATTATTGGTGGGTGGCAGTGAATTGTTCGGCGATGTACGTACCACCAGTCCGCCAGGATCGGGAGCATCTTCGCAAACCGAACGCCGAGTTAGTGCTACCATGCAGGCGCGGCAGTTGCTCGGCTAAGCGGGGCAACGAACTGGAAAGTTTTCCACTATGAAAAATTTACATTTATAATCAAGACGACATGAATAGATAAAAGCCGATTCTCCGCAGGGCTAACAGTTCCGGCGAGGCACACGATGGCGTCGTGTACGACGGGCGGCGAACGACAATGGAATGTATTTATCGGTATAAAATGTAAATAGGTCAATTTACTCGGAGCTTCGCAATGGGGAATAGGATAGGGTTGAAGCGTTTTTTTGTTATGCTCGGTATGACGCGAAAATACAATACATATTGTTCTGAGGAAATGTGTTCTGTTTCATATTATATTAAAGACAACTACCGGTAAAATTTAGTTTTTATACCTTCCTGATGACTATCTTCAAATGGAATCTGTATCATATTAACAATATTCCAGTACGTACCTGCAACGAAAAAAATAGGTGTGAATTAGATGTTGTCTATGTTTAGTTCTTTTTATTGTATGTCCTAATATGTTCAATACAAAGAGTGGTCCCATCTCATCAAATGATTTGTCTCAATTAATTAGATGAGATCTCAAACCATAGTCTTAAGCTAATGTTGGGATGGAGGTAATCTGTGATGAAACGGTTTTTACATCAAGTGGTCTTCATGCTTGTCTGCACCTTCTCAAATGGAACGAGAATATCTATATGTAGCAGTGCATATTTCAACCAGCTTGACTACTATTTCAAAAGACCTTCTTCAATCACTAAGGTTACTATGCTGAAAGGCTATATGTCGGGCTAGACAGTGATACGATATTCATTCATTTCTTTTCCTTTTCCTTAAAAACTAACTGATAAAAAGTCCCATAATATGGAATATTTATATGCACGATCCAAACACTTTCATTGCTTATGCTATACTCATGATAATTTATATCGCAAACATTTGAACACTTGTACAGCATCAATTAACTGATCAAACAGAAAAACATTTCTCTGATAAATCGTAGCATTTTAAAACGCATTCGACCGGTTAATTGCACATAGACAGTGGTAAACATTCTATCCCAATAGGTCTTCCTGTGTCTCGCTCTCACCATTTTCCAAACCATTCGCAGTGACATGGATGGTTGGCATTTCTAACTCTGACGAACCTGTTGTTTAGTCGTATTATCATTATTGTCATCATCATTATGTGACGAGGAGATTGCATCGCATGTTATGGTGCACCGGCTCCACTCCGCCAGGCACCAAACCAATCAATTCCTACATGGAATCAATCCAATACACTATGGCAGACAGAAAACGAATGTACCAGCACTCAGCAGGTAACGCATAAGTACCGACAGGTAGCTGATTGGCGAACGTAACGGCATGTTGGTCGGGTATATGAAAAGAAATTCTTTCGATCGTCGTCTCCGTTGACGACAAAGGAGCAGCATGCAAGCTCTGTTAAGCAGATTGCATGCTTTTGTAACACACATAACAGAGCAAATTTTTCGTTAGGGTGATTACTCATTCTCATCATATTGTATCAGTTATTAAAAATAAAAATTGTAAATTTTCATGTAAATAATAAATATTGAGCGATACAAATTTGCAAAAAACCTCTTTTCATGGGAATTTATTCGTTACTTTATTTGAATTTCAAATGTTCTACCCTAAACCGAAAATTACTACACCAAAGAGAGACAGCTTATAATGTGGAATTGGTAACATGAAAAAATGAAAATAATAATACCTTATAGGAATCGATTTAGCTGTCGCTGCTGATTGCATTTCAGATGATAAATGGTACTGCTTGTGAGACATAAAAGGATACGATAGGGACACGACAGGTATGTATTTCCGTCCATCGTCGTAGGGGCTAAAACCAACTAAAGCGACGTTCATTTGCGTGAACTCCACTATAGCAGAACGTTTCTCCTGTTTTGGTACGGATCAAGGTGAAGAAAAGTATGAGGGATCAAAGTATGCCACCGTTGCGGATGGACGCGATTTTTTCCGCTGTAAAAATTTTTGTCATTATTTTTCGGCTGTCGGAATCTTCTGCTCAAATTATTCCTACTTCCCCAATGTTACGAGATCATTCTTTTCAAAATACTGAAGCACAAGCTATAAATCTTTCGAAGAAAAACGAAACGTCACCGTTTGCCCAACATCGAATGGACTGAATATGGGACACTGCAAGCATTATTCTCTACAGGCCGATGCGATCTTCATTTGGAAGAATTAATAAATTTTTCGCTGATGCTGAACAGTAATCGAATATGAAATTTACGTCTGAGAAATCAACTTTTGATGCTCTGGATCCGATTATTGGGCTGGATTCGAAGTGCTGCGAGGGCGGTTTAAAGCGAAGAACATGGCGCCACCCTCAAAAGGCATACACAGGAAGATTTCCCGGAAACTGCCATAAAGTGATGCCTAGATACGGATTTGTACTCGGATGGGCTGCTGGCTGCATGAAGATTGAAGAAGATTCCCGGGTTTCAGTTTTGGTGAGATTGATCCTTTATATTATTTTGATGGCTGTTCGACCACATTGAGAGTTGACGTAAAGTCAATGTCAACTTCTCTCCACGAACAGCCTAGATAGCCGTGCGTGGTGTCGGCAGCTGGTTATCTGGCTAAGAATAACATTACGGATTGCCTGTTCCAGTGGTAAAAGTCCACCATACCGGTGACCCTAATTTTCGGTGTGATGCGGCTTTATGCTTACCGTGCCTACGAATGAATGGTTAGGGGTCTAATAAGAACCTAACCGCAAACGGAGCCTGTGAAGCACCAGGGCCCCCTTCACAGTATTTGAGCCCTTCGCTGCGCTAACCGGAGCTATGGCGTAGTTGACTTTTACTTCTCCGAGATAATCGGCTACTCTTATTCAACCTCATCGTGAGGTTAAATAAGAGTAGGGTTATGAATATGTGTTTTAATTAGTTTTCAACAAATTGTCACCTATATGGATTCGCATTATGCGTTTTTTCACAGTGTACTCTGTGTCTCTTCCTTGACGTTAGGCTTCGGCTACTCTTGTTCATCCTCAACGTGAGTGTGGGGTTATGAATATGTGTTCTACTTAGTTTTTCAACAAACTTCCACCTATATGGATTCGCATTATGCATTTTTTTTTTACAATGTACTTTGTGTTTGTCACCTATATGGATTCGTATTATGCGCTTTTCACAGTGTACTCTGTGTTTCGTCTTTGACGTTCGGCTTCAGCTACTTTTGTTTAATCTCAACTTGAGGTTGAATAAGGGTGGGATTATGAATATGTTTTTACTTAGTTTTTCAACAAATTTTCACCTATATGGATTCGCATTATGCGTTTTTTTACAACGTACTTTGTATTTGTCACCTATATGGATTCGTATTATGCGTTTTTCAAAGTGTAATCTGTGTTTCGTCTTTGATGTTTGGCTTCAGCTACTCTTGTTTAATCTCAACTTGAGGTTGATTAAGGATGGGGTTATGAAAATGTTTTTTTTTTTACTTAGTTTTTTTTTCAACAAATTGTCACCTGTATGGATTCGCATTTTGCGTCTTTTTTACAATGTACTTTGTGTATGTTACCTTTATGGATTCGCATTATGCGTTTTTCACAGTGTACTCTGTGTCTCGTCCTTGACGTTCGGCTTCGGTTACTCTTGTTCAATCTCAACGTGAGGTTCAATAAGAATGGGGTTATGAATATGTGTTTTCAACAAATTGTCACCTATATGGATTCGCATTATGCGTTTTCTTACAATGTACTTTGTGTATGTTACCTATATGGATTCGCATTATGCGTTTTTCATAGTGTACTCTGTGTTTCGTTCTTGACGTTCGGGTTCGGCTACTCTTGTTCTATCTCAACGTTAGGTTCAATAAGAATGGGTTATGAATATGTGTTTTACTTAGTTTTCAACAAATTGCCACCTATATGGATTCGCATTATGCGATTTTTACAATATATTTTGTGATTGTCACCTACATGGATTCGCATTATGCGTTTTCACAGTGCACTCTGTGTTTCGTCTTTGACGTTCGTCCATTGTTACGTCCTCTGTATTTTTGTGACCTCTCTTTTTAGTCCCTAGCTGAATGCGTGTGAGTCCACAAAATTGGCTTTCCTATAAATGGTTCCATTCTTCTTTCCAACTACACTTCCTCTTCCTTTCCCCTTTTCACTTCCTTTTCCGTCAGGTAAATGATGAGAAAGGCCAGTGAACGCGATGGCACAAATCTCCCAAATTGAGGGCAACGTGCCTCCTGAGCCGACGTTCTGATACCTGATACCTGATGGCGCCACCCTCAAAAAGGCATACACAGGAAGATTTCCCGAAACTGTCATAAAGTGATGCCTAGATACGGATTTGTACTCGGATGGGCTGCATGAAGATTGAAGAAGATTCCAGGTTTCAGATTTGGTGAGATCGATCCTTTATATTCCTTTGAATGATTGCACTTTTATTAATGCAACAATTATGAATATTATTTTTCCATAGCACTATGTTACGCTATGTTAGCACTATATTTCCATAGCACAGTCGATACTGTTACATATTGATGCATAATTTCTCTTGCAGTTATATATTACACAAACATATATCGATTAGTTCGTTACCAAAGTTAACGACGAACTGTAGAAATTTATCCTTCATTAATTTAAATTGGAGTGTGATGATTCCGTGATAGTGGTATGAAAGAAGGAATTTATTTATTATTACATACCTACACTTCATATACTTATATGAAATAATCAAATTTACTATCACAAGTATTACCAGTGTTCAGAGTACATAGTGAGTATATGTGATTTAGAGGGATATTGTATCATTAAATGGTTAGAGGGTTATATGGATATTGTATCTTATTATTAAAGATAAAAAGATCACCGTGCAACCGATCATTTGGAAACACCAACAATAATTTTCCCGCCCAAATTTGCTTTCCATTCTTTGCTTGATACTACAAATTGATGCGTTGATGAATGCACAATGCACATCTATTCGATTATCTCCTTACTGTCATATCTCCAACATTTAGTATATTGTTCTATCGCAGATTTGCATTCACTAAGCATTCTGTGTGAGTTGAAAGCTTCGCTTTTAGGACCACATTTTTTCATTGAAATTTGCCTTGGTACATATTCTTATATTGATTGCGTTTTTTTAGTGCTGCTTATAAAATTAGAAAATCATTTTGACTATTGATAAGAAAATTATTTTGAGTTTTTTGTCTTTACTTAAATTGGAATGCTTGTTCAGAAAAAGTCGAAAAAATACCAAATCATTTTGTCCCATATGGAAGATGACCGCATATGAGTCCCTATGAGTTTATTCCTCATTTTCTCCATTTGATGTTTTTTTTCATATGGGACTAATATGCGAAACTTAAGGAATACCATAAGTCCAATATTATTTTATTTATTGCTTATTAACTTACGCCGTATAATTTTACATTATTCGAAGAGTTCTTTTGATAAAAAATCAAAATAAACGAAGCTCGAATTAATGCGTGGACAAAATAACGAGTCCATTGTATTGTACCACACACGCATGATCACATATCATATTAAATAGAATTTCCCATAAAAATATAAACTAAAAATTGAATAAAAATGTGTTAGCACATCGTTGTATAACAATATCAATTGTATATCTGATGGTTACGAATAATAACAACAATCTAATTACCGCATTAGGAGACAGCAAAACCATTGCCTAAGTTTGTTGCTAATATATCTGTCCTTCTTTTTTGCTTATTGCAAACAATTCTAGTTTATATGATTAATGCAATCATATAAGTTATGTACCTATAAACATTTCATATTATTATGCATATATTTATTTGATAAATATATTAAAATTTGAGCCACTCTATTATGTTTTAAGGAACATTATAATAACTTAATATAGGAGAAATTCTTTAAATTACTCCAATATAGAATAAGTTCATTTTATCACGAAATTCATATCACATATATATACATTATCTGTATTTGTTATTGAGTTTTGTGGCTTATTAAAATCTCCCTTGATTTTTTTTCAATTCAATTTACGAGAAGTTTTAAACGGAGACCGGAGATAAACGAAAATCGGCTTTCTTGGTGATTTTTTCTTTTGTTTCTTCATTTTCACTCCCCATTCACTTCTCGCGAAAATTTGTGGTAAGCAATTTCAATAAATTGTGTTTTGACGGGAGTAACGATTCCAAGCACGGAAAATATAGAGATGTTGAAAGTAAAAATATGATATAATTTAATCGATTATGAGTTGACGCTTGTTTTTCATCGTTTTTGTTTCTTTTCTTTTCTCGTTCCAGAGAGCGAGTAATGGCACTTAAACCTAGGCCTATATGTGCACTGATTTACATTAAGTATTTGTCATGCTTTCATAGTAATCTATCTGAATTTATGCGAATACTTTTGCCCATCAGTGTATAAGCCAGGGCACTAGACTAAAAACTGTGTCCCATCCCAAGACGTCGAGGACCCAAGGAGTGTACATTAATCTTCTTAGCAAAGTCACTCCCAACGATACGTCAATCATCTTTCCCTGAATGTGAAACGGTTGGTACGGCTGTCCCCGTTTCTTCCTTTTCGTAGATTCAAAACTCTTCGTCGATCATGTTATTTATTACTAAATAATCTGATTGCCGGGAGTTCTGGATTTTCTCCCAAATTCAAGCCTGCACGGTGGGCCTGGCCGTTTTAATACTTGTGTCATATTTATGATATGCTGCAAATAATAATGATGACAAGAACATGCTCAGGGATACAACCGACATTTCCAGGATGCTTTTCAATACTGGCTGTGCATGTGCTAAGACAAGACAAGACAAGACAAGGATGAGTTTGAAAAAAAAAAGTATCTATGACGAAAAGACGAAAATGCCTGCCTTAACCCTTTAAGCGATGGCAAAGTTTGGAAAGTTATTCCATCATGAAATTATTACGAAATTACAATTTGGTCGATTCCCATGTAACCACTTCCATGCTTATTGGATTTATTAGATTTTTGTAGCGGATTTATAACAGCAATCGTGGTTAGTTGGTCAGTTTTATTGATGATCTAATTGCTAACAATAAACCTCCCACAAAACTGCTGGAAAAGCTCCAAACGACAAATGCCGGTTGCCCTTTAGAGCAGCTAAACGGTTGTGATGAAGAGCGTAATAAGTTCTATTCTTAATGCTTGATCAAAGCCACAATTTTTGGTCGTAATATGGTTAAATGAACAACCTTAATAAGAATATTTGCATTGCTAATGGAACATAACGAAATATAACAAGATGGAAATTCATGATGGCCATATTGAAAAAGGAGAAGTATTTTCAAGTCAGTAAAATTTATTACTGAAATTTTTAATTCGACGATAATATAATACCGTATGTGTAGAATACTTTTTCTGGTAAATGATAAGAATTTCAACTACACCAGGATGGAAAACAACAACAGATCAAGTGAGTATTTATAACTTTAATGTTTTGAATATTATTATTATTATTATTATTGCCTTTATTTGAGAGGCTTTAAGCCCTTGGTTGGCTCACCTCTATGTTATAAATGTTTTCAATTTATTGCGCAGAACTATACATTATTTTGCCAATGCGTGAGAAAAAAATCCTATTTTTTTCTGTAGCTTGCACCATACAATCAGACGAGCTGCTTTTTAAAATGTTAAATACACGGACACATACACACATACAAATACATAGGGCACGGAATGATTCAGTTACTGGAATTCCGTGAGCAGTACGGAGCTGACAAGTAAAGAAAATTGTATCTTCTGGATGCCCAGAAATCCGAAATTATTTCAAGAATTCATCTAAAAATGTTTACAGTGATTCAAACCAGGAATTTTCTCCAGATTTTTCTTTCAGATTTTTTTCGAAAATCCCTCCAGGAAATCCATTAGGAAATAAATCTGAAATTTCATTGAAAATTTCCCCATGAAATTCTATAATTTCTATAGGAATGTTAACCAGCTAAGCTCCTTCTCAAATTTCTTCAGGAACTTCTTCCTGAAATTCTTTAGGACTTGTTCCAAGTAATCTTTTAAGAACTGTTTGAATAATTCCAGTAAAATTTCGTCGTGAATTTCAACTGATGAAATATATCAGGGCAGTTTCTGGAGGAATTTTTTGGAGTATACCTTAAGTAATTCCTTAAATTCGAAATAAATTTCTGAAACAATTTTCAGATAAATTTCTTGGGAAATCTATAAAGGGGTTTATCTCGGGATTTGTATAAGTATCCTTGATGTAGGAGGAACTCGAAGAAGAGAACGCAGTAGAATTTAAGGAAGAATTTCAAGAGGTGTACTAGGAAAAAAAATGGGGGACTTTCGGAAGGAATTGACGACGGTATTTTTCGGCTCTTTATTACGTTAATAAACATCGAAACGTCGGATAGTTGACACAAAACCCGTTTTAGCTTATCATAAACACTGAAAAAGCCGAAAAATACCGTCGTCAATAATCAATCACAGTCGAGAGCAACAATAAATTTCGGAAGGAATTTATATGGAAGCCTATGTCAGAATTGTCGGGAGAATTTCAAGTATACACAATTAAACAGGGAATCGAAATTCGGTTATTCATTCTATTGAAAAGATCAGTGATCTGAAAATTTACGGATGTTTCTTAAATATTTCGCAAGATATTTTATACTGTAAATAGAATTACTGAATCTTGGTGATTTTTTTTATAATTTACAGTTATTGACTGTGAAAAATATTACCGATGAAAATGTAAAAGAGCTGTATCACCTATTTCGGTTAAATACAAAGCTGAAAAATCAGTGAACGCAAACAGCTTAAAAATCAAGGAGGTAACTGAGAGTGAATGAGTATTTCCTAATGAATTTCGAAATCTCGCAGTTAATGACATTGTCTGCTCGGAATTACTTGACTTAACCGAAACACTTCCGAAAAAACTTCCTGGAGAAACTACTGGAGGAATTCCTAGAGAAACTTCCGAAGAATTTCTTGGATAAATTTCTTTAAGAATTTGAGTGGCTCTTTTGTAGGAATTCCGGGAGAATACCTGGAGGAACTTTCCGAGGATTTCCTGGAGAATCTTCCCGATGTATTCTTAGGGGAACATAACAACTATTTTTGATGGAACTTTCGGAAGAATTCCTGGAAGAAAACCCGAAGGAATTCTTGCAAGAGCTTCAGAAGGAAATCATGGAGGAACATACGGAGCAATTCCTGGAAAAAACTTCTGGGAGAATTTCTGGAGGAACTTCCGGAGGAGTTCCTGGAGGAATTTCCTTATGGAACTTCTGGGGAAATTCCTTAAAGAACACCCGCAGGAGTTCCTGGAGGAACTTCCGGTGGAGTTCCTGGAGGAACTTCCGAAGGAGTTCCTGGAGGAACTTCCGAAGGAGTTCCTGGAGGAACTTCCGGAGGAGTTCCTGGAGGATGATCTTCCGGAAGAGTTCCTGGAGGATGATCTTCCGGAAGAGTTCCTGGAGGATGATCTTCCGGAAGAACTTCTGGAGGATGATCTTCCGCAAGAGCTCCTGGAGGAATTCCTGGAGGAACTTCTCGAGAATTTTTGGACGAGCTTTCGTAGAATTCTTGGAGGAATTTCCGGAGGAATCCCTGGATGATCTTTTGGAGGAATTCCTAGAGGAACTTTCGGAGGGATCTCTGGAGGAATTTCCGGAGGAATCCCTGGAGGAACTTCCCGAGAAATCCAGGGAGGAAGTTTCGGAGGAATTCCTGGAGGAACTTCCAGAGGGATTCCTAGAGGAACTTCCGGAGGAATTTCTGGAGGAACTACTCAGAGGTACTTTCGGAAGAATATATGAAGAAATGGCCAAAGGAATTTCTTTAAGAATTACCGAACGAACTTGTGGTAAAGCTTAAGGAGGAATTCTTTGAAGAACTATTGTAGAAACTCCGTCTAAATTTTGGCGCATTAAACTGGTTGACGCTGACCCACGTCGCTGCGTCACGCCACCGATCACTAATGCCACCACGCTGCCGCCACTGGCTGAAAATGATCTATCACGCCACCGCCGGTAAAATTTCAATCGGCGCACAGGTCTAATTCATTAGTGGGTTTTCTTGTTTACTAGCAGAACGTACCCTGCGTGCGTTGCTCGGGTTTGTCGTTTGGCGTTCTAAATGCGAATTAGACATGAGTTTTTTTCGACGCTGTACTCTAGATCAAATTTCGTGCGATTATTTTTGTACTTTAAAGATTTTTCTATTTTTCACGACAAATTTACAAACGATTTGTAACGCAATATTGTGTACCCACTAGAGTGGGGCGCAGTTGTATGGAAAAACGCAAACTTCGTCCGATCAAGTGAGATCAAGGTTTTTCTGAATCGTTTCGGGACCCTAATCAACTGTGCAAAATATGGGCTCGATTGGTTGCAACCTCGCATGCCGCATCGCGTTTTAAATTCACATGGAGATTAGTATGGGAAAACGTACTTTTTACATTTTTGCTCTTAGCGGCTTTAATTTATCATCAATCACGTGACTCAATACGTTAGCATATAGTCTGGAAGATACCGAAAGACTTTGCCGAAGAAGGTACGTAGCTGGAAGGTCTACAGAAAATGTTATTTCGTTTCGAAAATTGATTGTTTAAACCATATGCAAGAAATCAATGTTTCTACCAGCACTACCGGACAACCTACATGGAAGAAGTAAACTACCCAATAGTGAGTTTAATTCACCCAACCTCGAACATCCGTACGGAAGCCAAAATTGAGTAAGTAGGGTCGAAGTAGTTTGCCTTTACTCCCATGTTAGAAAAGTACCCAACGGAAAATTTATTTACCCAAATGTAAGTTTAATTCACTCAATTTCGACCTCAGGTAATAAAACTCAAAATTCGCTTCCCGTATTGAACTGGCGTCGTTGGATTGCTTGGCTCTTTTGTTTTTGACAACAGAAGAAAGAGTGGATGAAAGAGAAGAGAAAAAATTACTCAAAAATAAGTTTAAAAAAACTCAACGGTGGGTACTTTTTTTCTTCCGGCTTTTTCTTTTCGGCTCCTTTGGGTTATACTTTAACGCAATATGCCACTTGGTTTACGATGAACTAAAATCACTAGTAGTAGAAATGCAAAAATATACGTTCTCCCATACTAATTTCCATACAAACTTCAAACGCGATGCGGAAAGCGAGGAAGCAACTAATCGGTCCCAAATTCTGCACAGTTGTTCAGGACCCAGAATGGCTTCGAAAACCATTGATTTAACAAAATGACCATGACGCCCCACTCTAGTACCCACCCACCGCTTAAGGCGGTATTTATTTTGTGAATGATCCTTTACTTGTTGGAATAGTATCATATATTGATCATCTCATCAGTAAACAATTGATCACATGCGTCAATAAAATGTAATCAAACCAATAATATTACCAATAGCAACCGTACAACTACGTCAATCAATAAATCACTCCCAGCTGCTATACATCATATCACCCTGGCAAGATTGACATTATTTTTTCGACACTCCTCAATGTAGTATAGACATCACATCACCTCCTGAAGAAAAACACGGTTATTCCTCCACTTCCACCGCTCGCATTGGCTTCCCAGCTTTTACGATACTCATATTTTCATATTTTTTTTTTATAATTTCTTAACGTACTGTCATCGGGGGTGACAATGGGTCTGGGGGTAAGAATGGGTCAGCGCCTTCACCGACAGTCTGGAGGTCGGATACCAAAATCGTTCAAAAAGGTCTCTTATAATTAAATTTTCTTGTCCTCGGATACATCAAATTTATTCTACAAGCATTTCATGTAGTTGAAACAGTGACCCATTCTCACCCCCCAGTTGACCCATTGTCACCCCGACAGCGGCAGTAAAGCTTATCTCACCCCCCCAGTTGACCCATTGTCACCCCGACAGCGGTAGTAAAGCTTATCTCAACGCTCTTCAACCTACATTAGTCTGCATTTGTAATTTCATAAAAAACAGGGTACATTTTTCTGATTTTTCATGGGGAATTCTTTTGAATTCCAAATTTTGGTTAGCATTCAGCAATTGCATTATGGTAAAATTGTAAAATTGTACATTATGATAAAAAACATAAAAACATAAAAAACCATAAGTCGAGTCAAGTACGAGACACTGAAGACGACCTTACATTTGAGGTCGAAATACGTATCTGTCAAGATACAATTAAGTGGTGGAATTCAATGGGATTGTATTAACTCGTCTTATGACAAGCATAAAAGTAGATGGGACAATATCACATATGTTATATGCATATGTTATAAACATTATAAAATTTTGGCTTGTGTTCCCAATTGGTTTGTGCTAAAAATGGATGGTAGAGCAGCGTCAATATTACTGATCAAATCCAAATAATCATCAATTGAAAAGGGTGCTGCGTAGTTAAAAACAATAAAAATAATGTCCTGTTAAAGTGAAAAACTTTCTACACGAAATTCAACAAATGAACTTTAACGTGATTATCGCACCCTACCTTGCATCGAGAAATTTCGTTAAAGCATTGGACCATCATCAATAGAAACGACAGAAGAAAAAAAAATGGATTTCCATCAGAGAACAAACTAATGTTCGCAATTACTGCTTCGAATCCACTTCCAATGACATTGCTTCAAGGGCACCATCGGACAGCGGCGTAGACCTCCTTCGTGTTTCTGTTACTCTGCCTTTTCTGCATTGTAGGAAACAGGTTCGCATCGCACACATAAAATCCAAAACGTTCACTCGCTTATTTTAAATTGGACTCGACCCGGAGGGAAGCACAGCGGCAAATCCTGAAACAAAATCTGGACAATACGAACCCTCCAGTCAGTGCTGGTGCACAGGAGCAATAATCACTGTACTGTAGAAATGTGAAACATATGAAAAGAATCAAAACTGCCGAATCGAATGATGAGGCTACGGCCACTGTGAGAAGGTCGGCGAGTACCGGTACGACATGAACCATGCGATGCGCCCCGTTCCGTATGTGTTTTTGATCACCTGGCGTACCTCGGGATACCGGAGGCAACATGCGCGGGCCAAACCGCGGTACCCGGGAAACAGCGAATAAAAAAAACGCTGCACTGAGGCATCCGGGAAATAAATTTCAATAGAGAGGTTCCGAGTGTTCCGAGGGATGCGTCGTAAGTTATGGGTTGGGCTTGTCAGAGCTCACCATCCAATTTTCCGCCTATTTTTTTTTCTCTTTTTTTGCGACGGTTATAAGTGTGTGTTGTCCAAATTGCGAGTTTTCTACCGGGACCGTTTCAGAAAAAGGGGCTCTGCGAAGACCAATCGCTGTCGAAAATGGACTTCATGGCTACACGTCCATAACCGAAAACGCGGTAAGTGGAGACAACAAAAAATGAAACCATACGAAATTCAATATTGAATTCCCCATTTGTAAGAGATCTATCGAGAATACTTCTGCTGATTGCTTTTGGGAGGAGTTGTCGGAGAATCAAGTTTTTTTTTTCATTCTTTCGACGACGGTTCCTTTGGGTTTTCACAATTTTAGCTTCCGCCCGATAACCTCGTGCTGATAAGTGGTTTCTGTTTCCTTGCCAGAGATGAAATTTTCCAAGGTCTTCCGAAATTATCGACGAGAGGAGCGGGTTTGAGTGATGTTTAATATTTGCTCTGCTGCCAGATGGAGTGACATGCGTTCAGGGAACGACAGGAGCGGTGATGATGTCGATCGTTTCATTGGAATGGTGATGAGAATGATGATTATGAAATTGATATGTGCGTTCACGTGTGTGGGCCGTCATGCGGAACTGAAATTGGTTTCTTGAGAAGGGTGGAGAAAACAAACGAAACGGGGGGCGTAATATATAAATAAATCGATGTTTGGATCGCCTACCCGCACTGTTCACCAGCGTATGGGGAAACCACGCTTCGAAATATTGGAGCTGATTACGATTTGACTATGTAATTCGTGTTGTTGCTATTACCGGAATCAACTTTGTTTGATGTTCGATTTTTTCTCCTCCCTACATCCATTCTGATTCGAATTGCAATGATGTGGAATTCATACAGTTGGAGCCGCTTTTCTGAAATTTATGGTGGGTTGAGTCAATTGAAATGAACCGAGCTATCAAATGGTCTGTGAGAATGGATAAAAATGTTCTTTGATTGGATTTGGCAGCAGCAATTTATATGAGATCGATTCTGATTAACTTTATCTTACATTCCTTGATCTTAGATTAAGCGATATCCGCGGAGACAATGAGGTAGAAACCAAGAACAGCCATTGGCATTTGGCATTTGAAAATTTTAAAAAGCACCTACAGTTCCAGAAAAATGAAACGGAAAAAAATACCAAATTTGAAACAGAAAGTTGAGATTTTTCGATAGAACTTCCAGCCACTTCTGCAACTGTGGTTCTACGATAGCAGTGTCACTGTCCAACGAGGACCTGGAAGTATTCTGCAACAATACTTTTAAGAACATAACAAAGTGAAAGCGAATGATGTCCAACGGATCGGCGGTGCAATGTCAGGTGCGTAGGCTTATAGCGGGTGTAGCATTGTCTTTTATCCGATACGGCGTACCAGCAGCATGGTCCAAAGCACTAGAGGTCGGGTGCAATGTTAAGAAATTAATCAGGATACACCGGCTGATGTGTCTGCGGGTTGCAAGCGCATACCGCACCATATCTTATAAGGCGGTGTGCGTCATTGCTGGGAGGCAGATGTGGAGTGCTTCAACGACAGGGACTCGGTGCAAGTGCGACGTGTCAAGAGAGCAGCTTCATTGCTCAAATGGCAAAGAGCATGGGACACTACAGTCAAAGGTCGTTGGACCCACAGACTGATTCCGGAGGCATCGAATTGGGTTAGTAGGAAGCATGGTCAGGTCAACTTCTACTTGTCACAGGTGTTGTTTGAACGTTGCTGCTTTAAAAAGTTCCCGCATAGGTTCGGGTTCGCAGATTCTGTGCAATGCCCGGAATGTGTAGGTGAGGTAGAATCGGCAGAGCAAGTGATGTTTGCATGCCCGCGATTCGATGTTGAACGCCATGCTATGCTGCTTGTCAGCGGCATTGATACAGCCCCGGACAACCTCGTTGAGAGGATGTGATTGATTCAGAACCATCATTGTACACAAGAGAAGGTTGAGTCGAGATAATTGTTTTTCAATGTGCAAATCCTAATCGCTTGGTGACGGCAGAAATTTTCCGTCGGTAACAGCGCAAGACACTGCAAACAAAATATTCGCATTAACGTCGTCTATCGTGTTTCAGCGGTGACTCTTTGAGTAGCTGACGTTGGCGTCGGTAGCAATGAAGTGGACTTTTCTTCCAACATTCTGATTTTCTGCGTGCGCGGTACAAAACCGATCTCTTCTTTGATCTGTGGGTGGTATAGCACGCCGTAGCAGCTATGGGGTCTCTTGACCTTGAATCCGTAAACGAGCGACTTAAGCGCCACCTCAATCAACATTGAGGGCCGCCCGTCTGTTTTTGTGCCCGGCAAGAATCCAAACCTCAGGGCAGGTTTCTTGAAAGAATTCAGTGGATGAGAAATGCACTAGCAAACCCGAACGGTTATGAAGTACTTCCGTTCTTTTTCGGCGAGATGACCGTCCCACGCGTAAATTTATGATGGCTAGAGATCGTCGTTCGGCTAGTCACTGTAGCTCAAATTATCATCATTGGCAGAACCAACCTTCACAATTCTCCCTTCTCGTTTTAAGAACGGAAAAGGAGGGACTGAGTTTCCCTAGCAGTCCAACTACGAATAAAAATCACAAAATACGATAAAAAAACACTTACCGAACGACATCAAAAACCTTTAGTACCTAGACATTACAAACTCGTTGCATTTGAATGGAAAAACATTTATTTTTGAAGGGCAAAACGGCAACGATTAACAAGCATGCTTTATTTGAATTTACAAACTTATCCTAGGATCATTTCACTTTCTCTTTTCCTTTCCTTTCTCTCTACTTTATCTTGTCTGTCTACTTCATGTGTGCGGTATTTATAATTTTAGCTAGCTTTTATGAGTGTGTGTCAATTTATTTACGCATGCGCATTTCTACTCACGGTACCGTGGATGTTTTCTGGTGCTCTGCTTTACCGACCTTTCCTGATGTGGCTCGCTGTCGTAATGGTATTGCGGCAACTCCACCAAGTGACCGCGAGGTTCGCGACCTGGCGAACGGACTGTTCGATGATGGTTGGTCTTGCTGAGGAACGGTTGCCAACGCGTGTCGCTGGATGCTACGGATTGCAATGGCGATCGATGGCTGCTACACAATAGCGGACGGATGGCGGGGTTCGGACAATAACGATGGCCGAACAATACAGCGTCTCGTGGAACGCGCCACCAAAGATGGTAACAAAATGGATTCCGTGGGCAGCCGGAATGACTGTTCGGCTTCGGACGAAATAATTCGTTTTGAAGGTGGCCGGCATGGCCAAGACGGACGCAATGGTGACGGTGCGGTCCATTTCCGGATCACGGTCTCGGTTGAAATGATCCAGTGTGGTCCTAAATTGCCTCAGATAGGTCGTGAGGTTGTTCAAATCGTGTCCGGGGTTGTTGAACCTTCCCAAAGGCCATCAACCTTCCCGATCTAAATTTTTAGCCATCATAAACCTGTGAAGCTTTGGCGGTGTTCATCTTAGATGAACTTGAAGAATGAACGTTTACGCGGAACATTTAACATATATGCGTTGAGTGAACTTGTCAGGTGTCGAATTTGTATCTATATTGAATAATTTATACACAAAAAGATCTAATGAACATTGAACCATAACTTGAATACAAGATTTACATGACAAGAACCAAAACAATTTAAATTAATTAATATCTATTTCATTCATTTACCGTAATTATCTATTATAATTCTATTTACATATTCACAATAGCCATCATGCTACATCATCCCTTACTAAAGGTACGAAAATTTGTTTGGAATTCTTTTGAAACCAGAAGAGAGGAATTCTTTTGAAATTAGAAGAGATTCCAAACAAATTTTCGTAGGGGTAAATCCCTAAACTGTCGACAATGATCAAAACGGAAACCAGTACTGGTTGGCAAATACTCAAAATCATACTCACATTCATACACAATTAAACTAGACTAAAGTACTACTACCGTGTGAAATGAAGAACATTTCAACGGAGTAAAAGTGACTAGGAAATTCTCTCTACTTCAATTAATAATTTGAATTCCGAAAAAATATCCAAAACAATTTTAACTTTAACTAGTGGATCCTGAACCGTGATCTACTCCAGAAATAAATCCCGAAAAACTTGATCATCTTGATTCTCCACAAACATAAACCATGGATCAGTTTATGTTCACTCAGAAATGTATCCAAGACTTGAACGCTACACCTTTCCATTCATAACACAATTTTGAGCACGGAACCAGTCAGAAGTGATTTTCCGACCATGCTTCATAATCGATATTCCATCATAAAAATTTCTTTCGAAACATTATGAGGCACACACAATACGCAAACGCCTCAATCATCCACCACTATCACATTGGGGTAAGCCGCGGTACTCACACCCGTAACTCCTGCACTCAATGTATTGCCAACACAACGGAACAAAAAAAATCAAAATGTAAACAAAGGTTGAGGTGATACATTTCGTAATCGAAATTTGTTTGCCAAATTGCGGATGTCGGTAGCTATATTTCACGGAAAGTAGTGAATTACTGTGTCGTCGATGTTTGTTTCTAAATAGAACAATCTTCGGGGATCGTGGGAGGGTTTTCTTGTATATTTTTAGGTAACCTTGCTGCATTCTAAAACCACCTACTATTGAAGAAATTTCCAATAAGATTCTACCTTACCGGAGCTAAGCTGATGTAAACAATGCGATGTTCTGCTGTAACACGAACGATGATAAGGAAGAACACGAGCTATTTACAAGTTGAGGAACAGAAGGATAACTAACGGATGAGAAGAATGGTATAGAAGAACGATAAACACAGGCATAATTCTAATTAGAAATCGTGAGTTGATTAGAATAATTCTAATCTTACTCCTAAGCACTAAACTAGATTGGACGTAGGTTTCGCGTAACTAATCACCAATATTTACATTATTTACTATGGGGAGTTGCATTACAGCAGCTAGCTAAATGGAAGTTTATGCCCTTTTCAATCGGTGTTTTCATTAGGGAAGTTTGTCTAAATTCCGTGGTTGCTTCAATTCAAGTTACATAGCTTGTGAAAGATTTTGTGAAAGGAGATTCCATTGAAGTTTTGAGGTGCCGAAATTTGTTAATGAACTCTAAAGAATTGGATCGTTGCTATGCTCTTCCCTGTCTCATAGAAACCACTACTCAGATATGGAAGTCATCATTCGGCTCACTTTATGCTTTGTCAATGTACTACTATACTCAGGACTTCGCCAAACTCCTTCATTTGCTCATGATTTCTACTACTACCGGCTTGGAATCATCGTTTAGCTCCCCAATTCATCAGTGTATCGATAACATTCTCTACTCTCACTCAAATTATGCTCGAATCCCTACGGCGTGATGGTATTTTTTGAAGTCTAGTTAGCAGTTTTACATGTAAGGACGGATGCACTTTCTTGAGATGGCTAGCAAAGAAGACACCCAAGCGTTTTCCCGATTGTTCCTCAAGCTCGTAGCAGTGTTGTCCAAGTTGCCTCCTGACTACGGCGAGTTCGTATTTGGGTGCCAACTTTGCGCAAAAACCTTTTGCCTTATCGGATTGCTCGAAACTTCTTTTTAGAACGGTTTCGCCCACGCCATACGACGGACAATCCGGGTTCGAGCGTAGATTATACGCTTTTTTGTGTCGTTCGTACGCCTTAGAAAAATTTTCCCGGACTTCTTCGTACAGCTGCATTTTCCTTCGTTGGACCTCGTCCTGGGAAGTGGCCGGCGTTGTTTGGTCTCGCATTCTCTGGTAGTCCTTCCCGTCGGATATCATTTCCCGACCGAATACTACGAAATACGGAGAATATTTGGTCGAATTATGAACAGCGGTGCGGATCGCACAAGCAATCTTTTGCAGATTATCCGCCCAATCCTTGTGCTGCTTGATTGTAGCTCTTATTGCAGTGGAGATCACCCTATTAACACGTTCCGTGTTATTCACCTGCGGGTGATAGGCAGGTGTGAGCCAATGGTTGATGTTGTTCTCCGCCAGCAATTCACGAAACGCTTTTGAGGTAAATTGCGTACCATTATCCGTAAGGATTACCTCCGGAACGCCGAACAAGTAGAATATCATATTCTTCATGAATTCAACCAGGGAACACGCTTTTGCCTCGCGAAACGGTTGGATTAGCACGAATTTGCTAAAAACATCGGTCGCCACAAGCAAGCACGTGTGTCGACCTCTCCCTGACGGTGGTAGCGGGCCCACGTAATCCAATGTGATAAATTGCCATGGGAATTCGACAAACTCCTTCTTCATTCCCATCGGAATTGTAACGTTTACGTTTACGGCTTTCGAGGTCTGACATTTCAGGCATTCCCTGCACAGGTTCTTCACGTTTTTCGCCATTCCTGCCCAAAACCAACGACGCTTGAGACTGGGAAGAGTTTCTCCGCTCCAAAGTGTGCAACTTCGTGTTCTTTCAGCATGATGTCTCTACGCTCTTCTTCTCGCGGATACATTTTCATTGGAAACGCGGATCCTCGTTGCGGTTTGCACTTTTCACTAACCGGAAGATTGTATCGCTGGATCTGAACGAATATTCTCCATTAGCTCGTCGTAGTCGTCTTGGGTACCTGTCCCCAGAAGGTTGATTGACCTTGACAGACAATCTGCGGTGATATTCGTCGCTCCCTTACGGTACTCAAGTTGGATATCGTGTGACTGGATCTTAAGGGCCCATCTTAGAAGCTTAGAGTTTCCGGACTCTACTCCGATGGTGAAGAGCCACAAAAGACTTCTTGCATCTTGCATCTCACCTTAAACCGTGTTCCTTCTACGTAATGGCGAAAGTTTTCTATCGCCAGTAACACCCCAAGGCATTCCTTCTCCACACTTGAGTATGCTCGCTGTGTTCTGCTCAGCTTCCTACTGAAGTACGCTATTACTCGGCGCTCGCCTTCCAACTCCTGGATCAACGCCGCTCCCACTGCTGTGTCGGACGCATCACTCTCAATCGTGAATGGCCTTGCAAAGTCCGGGTTCGCTAGTATGGGCGCTGAAGTAAGCACAGACTTCAGCTCCGTCAAGGCTTGTTCCGCTTCTTCAGTCCACACGAACTTTTTCTTGGACTTCTTAAGGAGATCGGTTATCGGGACTACAATCTTGCTGTATTCTTTTATAAAACGCTGATAGAATCCAGCAAGGCCTAGCAGTCTTCTTACATCTTTCACGTTCCGCGGTCTAGCATAGTCCAGAATAGGGGATATCCGGGACCCATCGATGGAAATCCCTTGGTCGGTTAAAAGATACCCAAGGTAGCGTATCTTTTTCCTACAAAACCGTGACTTCTCGATAGAAACTGTCAAATTTGCATTCCGTAGTCTCGCCGCCACGATCCTCAACAGGCGGAAATGTTCCTTGAGACTTCTTGTGGCAATGACAATGTCGTCTAAGTATACAAATACTGCCGGCATCAGATCGAATCCGATCACCTTGTCCATCAGCCTGCACATCGTAAACGGTGCATTTGTCACACCAAATGGACACACCTTAAACCGGAAAAGCCCTTTTGGTGCCCGAAAGGCTGTATAATTCCTGCTTTTCTCTTTAAGCGGTATCTGAAAATACGCATCCTTGAGATCAATGATCGAAAAATACCTGGCGTGTTCTAATCGCTGGAAAATTTCGAGCATGTTGCGGATAGGATACGTGTCTTTTACCGTCATGCTGTTGATTTTGCGTGAATCCAAGCAAACTCGAATTTTCCCATTGGACTTTCTTACCGGTACCAAAGCATTCGCCCACTCACTATAACATTCTTCAATGACGTCCAAGTCTTTGAAGCGTTGAATTTCAGCGTCTATTTCCCTCTGAATCGTTGGTGAGCACCGGTACATGGCTTCTCATGTTCGATTAGCTTTGTTCTACCGAGTTTCCCAGAACTGGTGATTTCAAACGATTTAATAACCTTCAGCAATTCCTCTTTTTCATCCTGAGTTAAGTCGTGTTCAATTTCTAGCGACTCGACCGTAGGTTCCGTACTTTCGGGTATTTCGAACGTTGGAACATCTAGGGTCGTATCCGCACCCATAGACGGTATTGTCGGAAGTTGATCAATCGGTTCCAGGGTGAAGGTGATTGACTCGCTCGGTCTATCAAATTCTCCGATCTGTTCCGGTCCAGCGCCTAGATCAGCCATTGGCCTGATGCCAAAACTTTTCCAGAAATTACATCCTGAGCTTTGTAGGTTGAAGTTGTAGACCATACTTCTCAGATAAATCTAACGAGTTGATCACGCTAATTCCGGCACCGGAGTCTAGTAGGGCGACTAGCTCGGTGTCGAAGACATTAACCCGTAAATAAGGACATTTCCGTGTTTGAATTTTTATCGTGTGTATTCGATTAATTGGGTCAAAGTTAGTTTTTGGTTTGGGAATCAGTTTTTGGCGAGGAATGACCGGATCCCCAGACGTGCACTCCTTTACTGGTTTCCCTGGTTCCTGTCAAATCTTGGCTGCCTTGGTCCCGCACATTTTAGACAAGAACGAATCGTTCTTCCGAGATTTCCAAAGCCGTAGCAGAATACCGCTTTCGTTTCCTTACAGTCCCTCCAATTGTGCCCAATCTTCCTGCAATTCCAACAGACATTCTGGTCTGGACGTACCTTTAGTACCTAGACATTACAAATTTGTTGCATTTGAATGGAAAAACATTTATTTCTGTAGGGCAAAACGGCAACGATTAACAAGCATGCTTTATTTGAATTTACAAACTTATCCTAGGATCATTTCACTTTCTCTTTTCCTTTCCTTTCTCTCTACTTTATCTTGTCTGTCTACTTCATGTGTGCGGTATTTATAATTTTAGCTAGCTTTTATGAGTGTGTGTCAATTTATTTACGCATGCGCATTTCTACTCCCGGTACCGTGGATGTTTTCTGGTGCTCTGCTTTACTGACCTTTCCTGATGTGGCTCGCTGTCGAAATGGTTTTGCGGCAACTCCACCAAGTGACCGCGAGGTTCGCGACCTGGCGAACGGACTGTTCGATGTTGGTTGGTCTTGCTGAGGAACGGTTGCCAACGCGTGTCGCTGGATGCTACGGATTGCAATGGCGATCGATGGCTGCTACACAATAGCGGACGGATGGCGGGGTTCGGACAATAACGATGGCCGAACAATACAGCGTCTCGTGGAACGCGCCACCAAAGATGGTAACAAAATGGATTCCGTGGGCAGCCGGAATGACTGCTCGGCTTCGGACGAAATAATTCGTTTTGAAGGTGGCCGGCATGGCCAAGACGGACGCAATGGCGACGGTGCGGTCCATTTCCGGATCACGGACCAAAAGCCGCAACTCGGAGAGTTTTCAACGAGAGCGCGTGGATCGACGAAAACGGTGGCCGAGAGGGTTGGGCGATGCGGTCGATATCCAGAGGTCGGTAGAGGCGTCGGTTCGAATCTCGTTCTCAAAAACTGGCAATAAGAAGCCGTCAAACGGCTTCTATTTCTAGGATACTCGCACAAAAATACTAACGAACCGCACAACACTCTTTAACTGGACTTTAGCCACAACAGATTCACGATACTACAGACTAAAAACTCGCACTCCCGGATCTTTCCACGGTCTCGGTTGAAATGATCCAGTGTGGTCCTAAATTGCCTCAGATAGGTCGTGAGGTTGTTCAAATCGTGTCCGGGGTTGTTGAACCTTCCCAAAGGCCATCAACCTTCCCGATCTAAATTTTTAGCCATCATAAACCTGTGAAGCTTTGGCGGTGTTCATCTTAGATGAACTTGAAGAATGAACGTTTACGTGGAACATTTAACATATATGCGTTGAGTGAACTTGTCAGGTGTCGAATTGGTATCTATATTGAATAATTTATACACAAAAAGATCTAATGAACATTGAACCATAACTTGAATACAAGATTTACATAACAAGAACCAAAACAATTTAAATTAATTAATATCTATTCCATTCATTTACCGTAATCATCTATTATAGTTTTATTTACATATTCACAATAGCCATCATGCTGCAGTGGATCTACTTCCTCGTTCTTGTTCAATTGGTGCTGGTGTAATTGTTGACGGCTTTGTTTCCCTCCGAGATGGCGGCATGCTTGGCCAGGTTGGCCGACACAGGCTTCATCCGCGATACGCTTAAAGATGCCATTTATGGAGCTGTTCATGATGCACATCACTTTCGACGTTGTTTGGTGCTTAGTTCTGGTCGTTCAGTCGATCGGTCTCGAAAACCGGACCTCAGCTTGCCAGTATCCGATATCAATTGAGACCGAGGACTCGTCCCTTCGGTGGCCGGTACCGGCTGGTTCGCTCCGCCTTTCGTTCGTTCGATGCCAGCGCTCCCGTGCCAAACCAGGGTCAAAGCATTTTTTCAAAGTGCAAATCATAATCGTTTAACGTCTGTAGCAGCGCAAGCGCTCGGCGGATGAAGATGCTGCTTCGCATGAATGGAATCTATCGGGTTTCAACGGTAACCCTAGTAGCACAGTTCTGACTGATCAGCAACTGCAACTGAATTCTCACTAGTTCTAGTCACATATGAGTCACATAAACTTTTTTATGACAATTGTGCTGCTCGGGAAAATATCGAATGGCTGACGTTGGCGTCAGTAGCAATGAAGTGCTAAGAAAATTATTTTGAGCTTTTTAGTGGAATGTTTTCACCTGTCATAAGTCAAATCTATAAAAGTACTACGCTCGTTCCGCTTGGATGCCATTTTGATAAGAAAATTATTTTGAGCTTTTTAGTGGAATGTTTTCACCTGTCGCTCCTCTATCTTCCTCCAGGTCTCATCGGTGATCCATTGTTTTCTCTGGGTGCGCAGTTTGCCCAGATTGTTCTCGCTGGTGGCGATGAAGGCATTCTTGATGGCGGTCCATTGGTCTTCCACGCTGCCACCTTCCGGGATATCTGCAGCACCCGTCTCCAGTTCTTCAACGAAGGACCGTTTCACCGTGGCATCTTCCAGTCGGCGTGTGTTGAATCGTCGTTCAACTCTTTCCTCCTGCCGACGAATCCGCGCAATGCGCAGGCGTATTTCGCCGATAAGGAGGTGATGATCAGACGCGATATCGGCACTACGTTTATTCCGTACATCAAGAAGGCTCCGTTTCCATTTTCGGCTGATGCAGATGTGGTCGATTTGATTTTCTGTAAAGCCGTCACGGGAGACCCACGTGATCTTGTGAACCGGTCGATGAGGGAAGAGCGATCCCCCGATCACCATGTCGTTATTACCACAGAATTCTGCGAACAGCTCTCCGTTTTCGCTCATTCCTCCGAGACCATGGCGTCCCATAATGCGCTCATGGTTTGAGTTGTCGGATCCGATCTTCGCATTGTAGTCGCCCATAAAGATCTTGATATCACCCTTCGGAATTCTATCTACGACGGCATTGAGTTGACTGTAGAAGTTCTCTTTGTCTTGCAGATCGGCAGCATCGGTTGGCGCATAACATTGGATTATAGTAAGGTTTCGGACCCGTGTTCTAAATCTGGCAACGATTATCCTTTCACTTATAGGTTCCCACTTCATTAGCGCAGAGTGTGCCTGAGCGCTTAGTAGGAAGCCAACTCCGCGATGCCGGGGAGCGTGTTCACCTCGTAAACCAGAGTATAGCAGAACTTGTCCCGACGGCGTTCTGTGTTCTCCAAAGTTTGACCAACGGACTTCACTCAGTCCCAGGATCTCAAACTACATGCGGCGTGCCTCATTGGCAAGTTGTGCCAATTAACCCTGCTGGGCTAGGGTTAAAACGTTCCATGTTCCTTTTCGTGTCCGTTGTTTCGCCCTAAGAGTCGTCGCCGTAAAATCAGTCCGTACTCTTTCATTATCGGTTTCTCGAACAAATTGATGTTTCGGGAACAGAAGGTTGTTGGCCCAAGGTTCCCTATCCACCGAGATAGCCGGGGAATAGCATTTCATACTCAGCCGCTGGATGCCAGAACAGACGCTGTTCGAGACGCACCTCCTTGGTGAACAGACGCTCGATCAGTCGGGTTATATTTGTTTAAGGTCCACCCAACACTAGTACTAGGCTAGTGCGCTTTGAGAGGCAGACGGTCGCTTTGGTAGGGCCTGCTTGCGGACATATGCAGCTTTTTATAGAAGTTCAACAGAGCCCACTGTCGAACCCCACCACATCCTAGCCAGACCCCACAGGACGCACCCTTTTACTCTAGCTGATGTCAAAAGGACAACAGTGCTCAGGCTGCACTACCAGCTAAGTACGCAACCCTTAGCTGGCGGTCAATTGTCATCGGAAGACCCGTGGAAGCGTGAGTATTGGAACTTGTGAGGACCAGAGCTATGTTAGGCGCCCCTTCCCGGATGTCAACTCACCATTTCGCAGCCCACTCTCCCTTTGTCGATAAATTCAAATTTCTTGTTGTTAAATACACTACATTTATACGTCATTCTACGACTGTCTAAGACGAGTTTAGTACCTTCCATTTAATTCCAAAACGTACACCCAACCAGCAGCGGATGGCAGATTTTAATACAGTTCTGCATAAGAACCTTACAGAAACTGTATAATAATGTGGCATATACAATTTTTGGAAGATTTTTATACAATTGTTGTATTGAAATCTTACAGATTTGTATTATATTCTGTATAAAAAGCTTACAGAATTGTATATGCCACGAACTTATACAATAATTGTCAGATTTGTTTTTTGGGTGTAGTGGAATTAAATGAAAAGTACTAAACACGTCTTAGACAGTTGAAGGCATTTCACTAAAAGAGCTTAAATATTTTTTCTGTAATTCTACGTCCAATTGGCGGTCGTGTCTCTGATACCACCTTCTACTTTTTTTTAATAATAGTTGGCTTAGCTTATTCTTTCAGGTACACGAAGTACCAATGTTACGTCTGCCTTGGCCGAGTGATATCAATGAAAATTTTGATTTTGATTCGAAGTATAATTCTACGTTTGATGTTCTTCTTATGTTAATTTTAAAAGTTATAGCATATCTCTTTACTTACACTTGAATTGTATTACAACAAGAGCTTTTCAAAGTTTCATCTATCGATTACTATTTTCAGCCCACGAGCTCACCGTTGTGTTCCATGTCCGCTGGTTCGCAGAGTTATGTACTCCCGAAACCATTACGAAGTGTTTCATCCCGGATAAATGTGATTTATACTGCTGTAATCGGCTTAAATGTTTTTTTTTTAGTTTTCCATCCTTGCCAGTGACCACTCGTCTTCTTGTTTGGAATTCATTTTTTATACTAGCTTTTTTTTCAATTCCACACCCATGACCACTCTTCTGTTACACTGTTTCTACCACCATGCCAAGTGAAAGGATTCGCGTTTTGTGGTTCTCCCACACCAGACCAGAGCATTGAAGTTGTGTGGTTGCAAATAAATTTCCACACTCAAAACAACAAATGGCTGGATCCAACCCAAATGCAAGTCGTACCTTGTGTAATCAGTGGATGGAATCCTGCGAGAATGTGTAGTAGATATTTTATTAAACTCTATAACAGCGTACTATCATCGGGTGTTCGATTAAAACTTGTATTCACAACCCCCACATCGGGAAAAAATGCGACTGAAATGCAATGAAGGTGTTACTCGTTACGCACGTTGTATTTTATTCTCAAAAAGCGATTACTGGTAAATTGTTAACTTAAATTAGTTACTTGCTTCCAAAATACGCAAATCTTTATATGGATAAGACAGCGGATTGAAGTCGAATACCAAAGATTCGTCTTTTGCTGTTTTTGTTCGGCGTTTCGATTACATTTGTGATTCAAAAATATATTTCTTCATATTTCCGGAGTTTATTTAACATTTTTGGTTGTGAAGCCTTTGACATGAACTATAAGACTAGAACAAATTTGTGCAGTTGAACGTGTGTAACTGAGGGACATTCTTCATTATTACATTCCTGTCAGACAACAATCTCTCTCTAAATTCATCACCACACAACTTGTCACATTTTGACTTTCTTCACCCGGTTTGCTTACCGTGATCAAATTGTCAACCGGAGGCTGCACGCACATAGCTCTCTTGGAATTTATGGTTAGGTGTTTCACTTTTCGTCGTCGAGTTCTGGCGGAAAATCTGCGCACAGTATAGGGACAGTTTGCGCCCCAAAAAGGCGTGTCTTTACCACCGTCAGCGGACAAATGGATAAAGCGTATTTAAAGAGTGAATCTTTAAGGCTGCAATTGCTGCTGGGGATAGGCCGGCCATTGCTGACCGCGATGGTGTGATAAATATCTGCCACAATACACCACAGGTAGGTGCCGCTGCGGTTGACAGTTTGAATTTGGGTAATGGTTTCTTTTTTTTTTGTTCAAGCCGGATTTCAGTTTTTCCCTTGGTTTTTATCTTTTACTGGCGCAAGTGCTGGGCGTGGTAAAAAAGTGGATTATTTATGGTAGGTCGGTGGAAGTGAGATGTTCCGAGCTGGTGCCTTCACCTGGAATTGTTAGAAAATCGCTTTTAATTTTGGATGGCTAAAGTTAGAATCTTAAGGGTTGAAAAGCTTTCAGATTAAAGGTGTGATGGGGAACAGTGGTGGTTTGTATAAATCTGTCGTAATTGGAGCAGTGATGGTAAAAACTCAAATTCTCAAATCTAATTCACGATTCAAATCAAGCGCAAACCTCACCCGACTCATGGCCCAGAGAATCGTCCATGATTCGACTCGCGATTTACATCATTGTGTGATTTTTGGGTATTCTTCTTCGTTAAATCCATCGGAATAACTTTCTTTGCTTAAAACAATGAATAACAATCCATACGTAAACATAAAATACGTTTCGATTGGGTATTGACACTTTTTGGAGCGCAATCATTTTTCGGCGAATGAGCGAAACGATGCGATTCTGCGTGAAAAACTCATTCGCGATGCTGTCCATGCAGAATCGCATGCGAGTCAGCTCGTGCATGATGCTTCGGTGAGGGAGATTTTAGCATGATTCTAACAACACTGAATTGCAGTAGTACCATCAAACCCATTCATATTTTCATTGCACATAGGCAAATCATTTCAGACCAGTATGCTTCAACCACCAAGCACATCGGCATAAAATAACGTTTTGTTATGTGTATCCAACGCTGCAGCGTGTGGTTGGTCAGGTTGGTCACCGCCAAGGGCGTCCGGCTTTAGAAGGGCGATGAAATCTGAAATTTCCAATGGGAAATGATGTAAACATATTCTCAAAGTCACTGGTTCGAAGTGATTCAGATTCAAGCCTTTAACAAACGATTCCTAACGGTGATTACATCCGCAATCAACCGTTTGACTTATTTCTGGAAGGGCTTTTATCGTCAATAACAGATAACACAACGTCGGCTCAGGAAGTATGTTCTCCTTAATTTGAGAGATTTGTACCATCGCCTTTACTATTTTTCCATTATTTACCTGACAGAAAAGGAAGTAAAAAAAATCCAGATTAATCCACCTGATGCCTTTCTCGTGCACTATAAAATATATTCAAAAAGTCACATTAGATAGGTCAAAAAAGCTCTTCAGTAAAGTAGATCACAGTTTTCGATCATTTTGCATGTTTTTACATTGATTAAAATGCATTGGCACCATCTTTGAAAAACAAAAAAAAATTTCGGCTCTGATTTTTTTTCATTGGTAAAAACAATAATTTTTCAATAGGGGGAATGACGGCTTTGGCAGGTTTTGTTCTATTATTGGCAGGGGGTTTTGTTGACAATATTCTTTGATATGCAAAGAATGTTTAGGCCAAATTTGAGCATAATTGGTTATAGAAAACCCCCCTGCCAATAATAGAACAAAACCTGCCAAAGCCGTCATTTCCCCTAATTCCGAAATTGATAGTCCGATCGGGCCAATTTTCAATAGCAAACAATGGGACCGCGTTCCCCGCCGAATGCAACCTGTTGCGAGTGAATCGGGAAATGCTTAGTTCCCAAAAGTGTGTCTACAAAATGTGTACACATACACACACACACACATACAGACATCGCCTCAGTTTGTCGGGATATATATGGGTCTCTGGGCCTTCTATCAAAAGTTATTTTTTTAACAATCATATAGCCTTTCGATACAACTTGTACGAGGAAGGCAAAAATAGAAAGAAACAGGAAGGGCAAATAGGGTTTCCAGTTAGTCTTGCCCTTGCCAATCCGGAAATGGCGAGTTCGATTCTCGGTTCGGTCTAGGCTGTTTTCGGGTGGGAAACATTCTCGACTGCCTGGGAATAGTGTATTCATTGTAGGTACTTTCCACACAAGATACATTCTCATCCAATATGGCGGGCATAGAAATGTTTTCAATTAATTACTGAGAAAATCCCAATAGAATACGTTGAAGTTGAAAAGCAGGCCAAGTTCCAGTGGGGAATGTAGAACCATAGAAGAAGAATGTAAATGGAGCGAAGCATGGAACAAGCTTTTGGGGAAGGAATTCTAGATTAGGACTTCAATACGACAAAGGTGAAACACAGAGTAGACTGTAAAAACGCGTAGGTTAAATCCATATAGCCTACACATTTTTGAATAATTATTTGCGAGCGTCTTGGGGGAAAATGTGACACGGTTTAGATGATAGTTTTTTGGTATCAATACAGATACGCATTTCGTCCTCCACTTGAGGACTTCTTCAGTGTGTTGTTTCGACGATAACAACACACTGAAGAAGTCCTCAAGTGGAGGACGCAATGCGTATCTGTGTTGACTACAAATTTTTGTTAAAACATTTAAACCGTTTTCCCATGATAGATATTCGGAAGTAGTAATAAGAAGTTTGTTTGAGTTTAGGATAAATTCTTTTTATTTTTGCAGACAAACTATTTGAGGTTCGAAAGCGGACCAATTCGATCCAGTGCCATTTCCGATTGCATTAGAACAGAAACTTATATTTATATCAATGGTAAGAATAAAAATATAGCAAAGTCGTTGAATATTCGATGAGCAGTGATAATTTTAATTTGATTTTTACTCTTGGGCCAATTTATTTGTTTAGCTTATATCTGACCCAGATAACACTGAATCAACAGCTAAGGACCGCGAGATGAGTTCTATTTTATGTCTTCAGATACGCAAAGAACCAATGGTACGCATTAACCAGTAATTACCGTGCCACTCCTGGGTTTGTATAAACTAGTACAGCTCTAAACGATGATGAGTAATTGAAATGAAAATCGGCAACCAGGGAATTTAGTAACGTTGCAACTGACCTACTTCAAAGTTGCAATTTATTGGTGCAACATGTAATCTCAAATCTAGATAATATATTAAATCATAATGATTCAAATGAATTAGTAGTCAAATAACATGTGTTATAAATCGAATCGGAAGTGATTCGCACAAATCAAAGTATTAATCACCTGTAAACAAAAAAATAGTGGGTATAATTTGCTGGAATATTTCTTTATTATTTCATATTTTGGAGAAGGGCCGTTTCGCCGAAAGTCATTTGGCCGAAGTGTAGCGACGTGTATTCGGGTCCGAGGTACAGCATTGAATCAATCCTTTAATTGCGTGCTCTTAGTTAGTTACATAAAATACATCCCCCTCTACGTTTTATGGAATAGAGGAAACTGGGGTAATATGCACGCTGGGCAAAACGACGCTTTTGGCATTTTTGAGTATATTTTTGGTAGTTTTCCAAAATATTTACTACAGCTCAGGTAGTTCGGATCTCGAACTACCAATCCAGTAGTGAACATTCTTGAAAATATTCCTGGAACATCGCTAAAAATTCCAAAAGGTCGTTTTGCCTAGGGGGTGCATATTACCCCAGTTACCCCTATACATTTTATTATATTAACACTCACGTGCCTGACCCACAGCTAGAGGTGTGCGCCGGTCCGAAAATTTCCAGCGGCGTTGTTTGTCAGAATTTTGGTCAGCGGCGGCGGCGTGAATCGGCGTGGAGATTTATTCACGATCGTTTCTTCAAGATTTTTTCTTGCATATTTGCAAGATGTTTTCGGTATTTCAACGGAAGAATTTTGTGAATGTGAACATCAAAAAAAAATTGAATTTTAACGGCAAATTGTTTGAAATTTTCAAAGAAAATTCATTTTGATTTGCACAGGATATTTTTTATGGACAATTCTTAGGAATTTCCAAGAATTTTACAAAATTTTATTTAAAATAGTTCAGCCCTTCCATGTGATTTTTTTTTTAATTTTTACGTAAAACTGTTCGGAATTTCAACGAAGAAAAAAATCCAAATTTTTAAGGAACTTCTTTGTGTTGTTCAAGGTCCACAAAAAATTCTTCGGAAATTCTATAGAAATTATAAAAAAGAGGAAGGGTCGTTTGGTGTTGAGCCATTTTACCGAATAATATGTTAAGTCGAAAATAATCAAGCCGAATTGCATTTGGCCGAAATGAAGGTTTTGGGCGAAACGGTTATACAACGGAAATCAGTTTGGCCAAAAATTTCATTCGGCGAAGCGACATACGACCATGCTCACAAAACGAGAAGTAGGCAATGCAAAATACTCGCGAACACTTGTTTTTCCCTTTTTCTTGCCTACCTACTACTCGCAGAGAAAACAGAAAAACGAACCCCGAAAAATGTTCGTGAAGCTTCGCGAGTCATTCGGGTTAATTTGCAAAATGTCACAAACCAACTTCGGAACATATTTATCACGGATGTTCGAGGTGTTCGAGCAAGAACACCTTTGTTTATAGTCATTGTGTTTATCACAAGTGAAATTTATCCATTGTATTCGAAATAACCACCAAATACTCGCGACCGTGATTTTTACTCCTGAACAAAATACTGCCCTGCTTTTTTACTTTGCTCTGCCCGTACTCGCGAACAAAGCAAGCACCAGAAAAATGCAGGCAGTAGGTTCGCGCGAGTGTGGCATTTTTTGTAGGCCCAATTACACTCTTTTCTTACTCGTGAAGCGAGTTTTTCCAACACTGCATACGACCGAGTTGGTAGTTTGGCCGAAAAAGCACTCTTCCTTAACACGTCGTTTGGTCGAAGAGGTTATAAGGCGAAAATGTCGTTTGTCCGAAATGGTTGTTTGTCAGAAAGGGCCATTTGATCGATCAACCAAATAACATTTTCGGCCAAATGGCCTTTCGCCAAACGACAATTTCGGCCGAAAAAGATTTTCGGCTGGATGAGTTTTTCTAAAGGTTTATATTTGGCCAAGCACCTTTCGGTCAAATGACCCTAGGAATCATCCATAAATTGCTTAAACGCTTAACGCTTAGAGGGGAAGGGGGATTTGTGGATGCTTCATACAAAAAGTGTGCCAGACGGAGTAGGGGGTTGGGGCAACTTGGTTGAATAACATGTTAGGCCAAAAGTCATCTAGCCAAATTCCATTAGGCTGAATTAAACTTTTGTCCGAAACAGTATTAGGTCGAAAATGGTTTGATCGAAAATGACATTTAGCCGAAAGTGACAAGCAGCCGAAAGGCACATTTGGTCGAACTGGTAATTTGACCGAAAAGTTGTTTGCCCTATCGACCATTTTGGCTGAAAATATTATTTGGCCGAAAAAATCATTTGACCGTAAATGCCGCTTGGTAGAAATCGTCGTTTGGCCGAAAGAGCCATTCGGCCCGAAAATGTCCTTTCTGCAAAACAACCATTTTCAACCAAACGGCATTTTCTGCTAAAAGACCTATTCGGCTAAACGGCTATTTTTTTGGAAAGATGACCAATTCAGCAGAACGACACTTTCGGCCGAATGCCAACTGGCCAAGATGGTCAAATGTCCTTTCTGCAACACGATAATTTCAGCCAATTGAGCTATTCGTCCAACTGTTTTTTTTGTTCAGCCAAAGGAACTGTTCGACCAAATGACATTTTCGGCAAAACAATTTTAAACAAGATCCAGAGGTGAACCAGCCAAGAGCTGAACTGCCCATGATTTCATAGTTGACGTATCAACCCTTGCACTTTCCGATGTAATTGAGATGACACTTAAGTGAGATTTGAATCACGCAACGTATCGATGTTACAACGGCTGAATTGCCTTTGTAAACGCCTAGTAAGTCAGATTCGTTGAAATTCTGAATGGTTGATACGTCAACTATGAAATCATGGGCAGTGAAAGCCTCTTTAATAAAGAAGAAAAAGAATTTAAACTAGATGGGTTTCAGCCAAAAGATTTGTTTGGTTAAACAACATATTAAGCCAAACAGCTTTCAGTCTTACCAACAAACAATTTTAGCTATATAAGCTATTGCGGACAATTTTGTTCATATAAGCGCTTTATTCATCTCCAATGTTTCTTGGGTTGTGGGCTTCGGCAAAATGAGTTTCTGCCAAATAACTACCAGGCAGTCTTACATCGAAACTTGGTTCTGTTTTCTGCAATCGGTCACAAAATATATGTTTCTGGGGCATTGACCATTATTTTAAAAATGGACATCTGGAGATATTGATGGGAGAACTGGGGTAACCTCCCGTCCTGGAAAATGGTCACTTCCTGATCTAGCCGGAAACTGAGAATATTTGTTCCATCTGGTCACAATCAGAGACACGATGGCATGCTGGTTTCTTGGGGAAGTGGCCACGTTTTGATTAATTCTGAAGTCTGGCCAAGTACGCTAGACAGGTGCTTTCCCTACTAAGCTACGAAGGACCTCCGGAGGTCAGCGGGTAGCAATGTAACCAAAATTCCATCTGATATTGATGAAACTAATCGAGTCTCAGTCATAGTAATTAATTTCCACTCTGGGTGGATTATACCCGGAATATACCCAACCAAACATTGGAAGCAGGTGGAGCGTTAATTCAGCTAAGGTCTTCTTCAGTTGAAAAACTTGCTTTTCAACTTAAACTGTTTGTTGGGAAGACATTGATTATTTATTGTACTGAACTCGAGTGGCGATCTCTTTCCTCGCTTGTATGTTCGGTTTGGAATGATGGGTATGACGACCACCTGGTACAATCACACAACCCTACTTCAATGAGCGCAGTTGCTGATAAAGCATGTGTGTAGCTGCCACAATGAAGAAAAATAAATTATAAAATTATGATGTTTAAAAACTAAAAAATTATAAATTAACTTATGGATGGGGATTTTATTAGTTCCTTATTACAGACCTAAGCTGACCAAAAAGATTCTTGTGATTTCCAGACCCGGCACTTATGATTGGCATAAGCCCTTATTTATGAAAAAATCCTTTTCAATGTTGGCAACGATGAATATGAAAAGCATTCGTTTTCATTTGTAATGTAAACATCATGTCTTCAAAATCTATAAACCCATTCGACCACGTTTTCATAGATGATCACAATAATCATCTGTATTTCAAAAATGCTACATGTATGTGCTACATGTTTAATGGACTACTTATTTTCTTCTCTACATTCAAATAATTTCTATATTTTGAAATTATTTTGCAGGTTTTTGTTGATGATCCATGGGAGGTAAAACATGAGGAAAGCCATCGGTTTATAACAATGTTATTCGAAATTTTTATTGAGATTATCCGGAAGACTTTTACGCAAAGAGTCTGACATTGGCCAGATCGGGCTATGGGATCAGAAATTATGGCCAAAATACTATTTTTTATGCCAAAACACGCATAAAAACAATAACAATACTCATTTATATATTTTTTTAGTATTTTTTGCACTAGAAAGGCACCAACACCGGCTAAATAAAGGCTACTGCCTTTTAAGATACGCATAATCGTTAATGATGATCATTAATTCACTCATATTATCTTTTGCATAACATTTCTGATCTAATGTTACCAATACAATTCAATATTAGTTATTCATTACCGCTGCATTGGGAAAAATTGAGCAAAATCTCTTAATTTTTATATAGATTTAACGATTTGCGATTCATTCACCCCACCTGTAAGATTTTCGTTCAATCAGTTAAGAGAAAACAAACAACCTTGCGTTCACGATTATTTCACATGCAATTGAGTCATTTCACACCGCCTTTAGGGCGTTTTGTCCCAGTTCAATTAAAAACATGCTAAGAAAATTATTTTGAGCTTTTCAGTGGAATGTCTTCACTTGTCATAAGACGAGTTTGTACCTTCCCAGTTCCTTGTCGTAAGTCGAGTCAAGTACGAGACACTGAAGACGATCTTGTTGAGGTCGAAATACGTATCTGTAAAGGTACAACCAAGTGGTGAAATTAAATGGGAAGGTACAAACTCGTTTTATGACAAGGGAAATTTAATGCATTAGAAAGTTACAAAAATCTTGTTGTTTTGAATAGGAGATCATTTTGAAATTTAGTTAGTTTTATAAATTTTGCATCTGCACGTTGAAATGGTTTGGTATTCTATATTGTTGATACTTTGTGCAAGAACAGTTGGTTCTATCATATTTTAATTAAACAATCGAAAACCATTTTTCCTCCGGGTGTTACAGAGCATGAAATATTTTCATGTCTATTCAATCACTGCTTTACGCAACTGTCGGCAAACTTCCATATTGACTTTCACCAAACTAGCCGAAATCCCGGCCAGTATCGTTTCCTGCGCGCTACTTTTATCAGTCCATTTCCCTCCCCAACCAGCGCAACGATATCGCTCTATTATCATCTCGACAGTTCCTCGTAGGCAAAATTAATTGCATAATTAATTAACTTCAACAAAGTTGAGGAAACCGAACCGTGCAGGGACTTCATCATACCCGTCTGAACTCCTGCTAGCGTACGCCCCCTCTCGACACCAAATAAACCTTCAACGTCGTCGACGCTTTCCTACTCACCACCACCAGCTCCAGTTCTCGCCACAGGATATTCCACACAATTTGCACCATCCCCTCTTTGCCATTGCGCTCCCGCAACAAAACGTTCAGGAATGTTTACGTGCCTGTGAGGCACCAACGCGCATCCCTCCTGAAAAAGACACGATCCCAAAAACATCCGCGCCCGTACGTCAAAAGCGAAATAATTAACCTTGACTTTGGCACGCTTTTGTCCGCATCCGAGGGTTTTCTCTGCCATCTCCGATTTGCCCGCGGGTGGAAAAAGCAAATGAAATTTCAAACCTACAACCCAACAACTGAAAATTGAAAAGGACAAATTTCCGAGGTACGGAACCCTATCAACGCGCGCACACCAGCAGACGTTGCTGCCGGTGCGGTGGTGGTGCCGAGACTTCACGGAACTCGTTATCGCAGCGGAAACGTATCCCCATAGATGTCAGCAACAGTTTTCCGAATCGATTTCGTTCAATCCGTTCCGACTACGGCGATGGAGTTTGCATTGCTCAGTGTGTAGTGGTTCAGTTCATCCTGCCGCACTGAGGAGTGCACTATCTGAAATGGCAAAAATTTAATTGAAATTCCTCTTTCTCAACTACTATGAAGCACTCCTCATGACATGGCTAACGGATACGTATCCAATATCCATACAGTTTGGTTCGTCGACGCCAAACGATGTATTCAAGGTTGCCTGAAACTTATTTAGCACATATAGGGTAAGTGAAGGTAGCACCAATAGGCAGTGGGGTTGACCGAAATTTATCAAAATTTCACACTTTACGATGGTTTCAATTGATACATCGTGTTATTAGTATACTAAAACAAAAACTCCCCCTAAAATATTTGAAATTTTCCATAAATAATTGGGAAATTGCCAGTAAAGAAATCAGGGTGTGAGCAAATTTTCCACAAAACAAAAATAAATTAGCATAACAATTTTTCATAAATAAATGAAAATGTTCCACGGGAAAAAATACAAAATTTCCATAAATTAAAAACTTTCCACGAAAAATCAACACAGAGCAAAAAAATATAAAAACTTCCGTAAAGAAATGTGAAAGTGCAATAAAATTGATCATTTTTCTATACATGAAGCTTATGGCAAAATTTATTAATTTTATTGCTGTTTTGTATACTTTTAAAGATTTTTTCTTATTTTTTATTGCTCTTTATTAATAATTTTGAAGAAAACTTTCAATTTTCCATGAAAAAAAAATTATGGAATATATTGTAAGGTACAAATATTTAAAAACAATTTTGTCTCTCTCCATCGGATTTTTTTAACAAAAAAAATATATTTTTAGGGGGAAACAAAATAAAATTTGGATAATTTTGCGGATTTTCAAAACATTCTTTAACAAATCCGAAGAGTTTTTTTTGATTTTTTTTTTCATTTTAATATTTATTTTTCATTAATCCCCCCTTGACCTTTCGGAGACCAGTAGGACATAATATTAATTAGATATTTGTAACGGTCTAACTGTTTATTGCTAATATTGATTTGTTTATGATCATTTTGTATTTTTTCCTTGGACTATTGTTATTTTTTATGGAAATCTCTTCTCTTACAATTGCAATTTTTGCTTTTAAAAGTGCTAATTTATTTTTGTTTTGTGGGAAATTCTTAATTGGAACGATAGTGTAAGGCTACAGCTATTTTAAAGATATTTTATCAATTTTGAAGAATTTCCAACTTCTCTATTGTATTTTGACAGGTCTACCAACAGGTGCTGCGATTAATTTAATAACTCTCCAAAATAATGTGTATTGCCGCAACTATAGGAACACTTATGGCGATCGGAACTTTAACCCTATTTGCTTTCTACCCAAGCATTTGAGGACATTTCAACTGTCCAACAGTCCAACGACTTTTTTATATCTTTATTAGAGAGGTTTGCAGCCCTAGACTGGCTCACCTCTAAAGCAACGAAATTTAAAAGGTAAAAGATGTTAACCAAAAAGCAAACTGCAAACATGAATCAAAATAATCAACGCTTCTCCAAGCTAATTGAAAAGCAAACCAAGTTCTAAGATTCCGTTGAATACCTCATATTTAGACAACATAATGCGTCTTTTAACTTTGAGGAAATCTATTCATAAATTCAGAGACTAATTTTCAATTTAATTCAATCAGATCCATTAATATCAAATGATCGTCAGCATCGTCAGAAATCCATCAAAGCTCAACTGGTACCCCCCGTTTCAGTCATTCATTCAGTCTCATGACAACACACCAGTTCTTCGGAAGCTCTCACCGAGAAATATGAAAATGGGATTCCCTTCTGGCATTTCTTTTCACTTCCCACCCAAACTTCTTCATTCGTGCTGCTGCTGCACCCAGAAACGTTGCGTCGTCCGGCGTTTGGGCGGCCGCACATTTTTCTCGTTTATGTTTGGCCTCCGGCGTATTTACAACCATCACCAGGAATCGTTCGTTCCGACCAACTAAACATACCTACCCGCCCCCATTGCGGTGCTTTTTGGTCGTCTGTGGAAAAGACCTCCCGAGGGGGAATGAGGTCACCCGCCACCGAAAGGGACCGGTACCATCTTGGCCGTCGTCATCGGTTCGAACTTTGCTGAACGCGGACGACACCGTGCGGGCCAGAGTGACTGCAACTGTTGGAATTGACTTCTCTCCGGAGTGCTGTACGTATTTCTGCTTGTTACCGTTGTCGATCTGCTTTTGCTTTTTCATCTTCTCGTGCTTCTGTTAGTTGGCTTGTTATTTGATTAGGGATTAGAGTGGCAACGAACAGCAGCAGCTCCGGCAGTATTGACAGCATAAATTTAATTTAATGAATATCAGAAAGTTGTTCGAGCTTTTGTGTCGTTTGGTGCGTTTCAGGGGCGCTGCCCTGAGGGATTTCCGAGAAGAATTAATAAGTCGACGACGATTCTTCTTGGAGAAAGGAAACTTTTGTGCTCACAATATGTTTTGCTTTATTGTGTGTATTTTTGGTGTGTCTTTCTCGGATTCGATCCTACTTGAGCAACACTTAATTTATAGACTGTTTTAATAGCTGATTTAATGATCTACTTGATAATGTATTTTGGTATTTTTTTATATCATAACTTTAAGTACAAATCGAAAAGAATGTTTTCTAGAAAAAAGTGACAGCATTAAATCTAGTAACCAAATACGAGGTGAACCGCCAAACCATTCAGAATAAAGTGTCGTGAATTAGCAAAGTAATGATCTTTGTTCTACCCAGTTGTCTCTGAAAGTGATGTACCGAATAATCCCCTGAAACCGTAAAAAATCACCATCGTGCTCTAACATCTTGGCGTCGTGAACAGGATACCAATTCTCCCAGAATATCTGACATCGCATTTCGCCATATTGTGTACCCCAATGTTATTCATGTAATGGCCATCCTGGAGAAGATTGTTCTTCCGCGTCAACGCTAAGCTTCTCTAAAATACCTGTCTGCTTCATGAATACAAGGTCAACTATTCTTAGGTTGTAGAGGTGAGGCAGCATAGGGCTGTAAGGGCTGCGGAGCTGTGGCAGGATCTTCTTCGTTGGCATTACATCCCCCACTGGGACATTGCCGCCTCGCAGTTCATTAAGCACTTCCACAGTTATTAACTGCGAGGTTTCTAAGCCAAGTTACCATTTCTGCATTCGTATATCATGAGGCTAACACGATGATACCTTTATGCCCAGGGAAGTCGAGACAATTTCCAATCCGAAAATTGCCTAGACCGGCACCGGGAATCGAACCCAGCCACCCTCAGCATGGTCTTGCTTTGTAGCCGCGCGTCTTACCGCACGGCTAAGGAGGGCCCCTATGCTGTGGCAGGATAGTCCACCGAAATCCATTGCTATTCATTTGCGCTGGACCATTAGAAAAGGCTTGAAAGGGTTTGTATCTCTCCAAATTATTTATTCCATTTGTCCGACTCTACCGGGTCTTTGGAGGAAAAGTGAAGCTTCGGTTAGGGAACTTTGAAACCGTGTAGATATGACTGGATAATGCGCAAACTCAGATCGCGGATATGGAGCTAGCCAGGGAATGCATTACACGTTAATTCATGATTGATTGATTTTCTTCAAAGTCTCATTCGTGAATTGGAATCAGTCTAACCATTAAGTATCACCAATCTAATTATTAGGCAATTATGTTTCGACGAACACCAATCCATAAAACTCGCAATTCCGCATGCTGCAGCTAGAACAACTAAACGAAAATGTCACTCCTGTGCAGTGATGGGAAATGTCAAAAAAATGTCATGGCATTGCTATTACTAATTTTCTAATAACTTTTTCCAAAAGTCATTTACAGTTCGGATTTTTTAATTGACATGAAGTATTTAAAGGGTCCTAGAACTTTGTCGAATAGATCATTGTTCTAAATAGAAAGTGTGAGCCATGAGAGCGAGATTAAAAAAATGTCATGGAATGTCATGACATTAATGTCATTTGACACTAATTCGGCTCCCACGTCGCGAATATCATGTTTAGAGAAATTACCTGTTAGAAAAAGTTTTCGGGTCATTTGAGGGCTACAAGTTTACATGTAAAACATAATTGTAAATGACTTGTGAAAAAAGTTATAAGCAAATTAGTCTCATGACATCGAAATGACATTTCCCGTCACTGCTCCTGTGATCAACATCAGCCGTTCTTGAATTAGCATAGCATGGAACCCTTGAACAAATTGTAGATGGAGTTGCAGAGATAAGCATATCCACGGTCATTGTAAATCTGCCACAATCTACAATTAAGCGGACCCGATTTTCTGCACACACCTGGCCACGTCCTTACAAGTGTTTTTTTTATTTTTTAACAGTCCTATCATCTGCTTAAGAAAGCGGTCGTATTTGAGTGTGGCGCACATTGTCGCGTGCGGTTTTCAGCGACCAACTCGGTCGCGATCAGCACATCGATGCATACCGCGATTGACGACGAGGAAGCGGTAAGCAAAGCAGCAAAGAAGCTGCAATCTAATAACGCCTACTACGACTTAAAGGATGGCGATGCCGGTGACCCGCTGGCGAAGAAGAAGAACCGGAAGAAGATGATTGCCCAGCAGCAACATGACCAGCTTCCCGACCCCAATATTTGTGAAAGGTGACACGCCGAATCTGTTGCCAGCCATTCGAGACATGATCTCGAATAAGGACATCCTTGGCACTTTTCGGTTGTGCTCAGAGGGGGTGAAGCTCATGGTCTCCAACAAGGCCTCATTCGATTTCGTGGTGCAGTATATGAAGAGGAAGGAATGGGAGTACTACATCCACGACTTCCCCGGTACTAAACCACTAAAGGTCTCGACGATATGGAGGAGCAACCAGTGGCGGTTCACAAAATCGCACGGCACGATAAAAGCCGCAGGTACCGTGACCAACTGTACCTCGTCCATCTCGAGCATGAATCCACCTCGCTCAAGGACCTGACGGCGATTAAGGTGGTCAACAGTACCGTTATCGAGTGGACAAAATACAAGCTAAGGTGGCTCAAAAAACACTTTTTTAAATTTTTGATGGACCGACCTCTTATTCGGTTTTATTTGATGCCCTGATGCTCTGGACAAAATTTCAGCCAAATCGGTCAACGTTTGGGCGGTGCTAAACTCGTTGGAAGTTTATATGCAAAAATGTATGCAGAAACATCCAAAAACAGTGATTTGCAGTTGGGCGGCACAATTTACTATCAAGAACCATGATACTCATTCAGTTCTTGTAGAATTATATACAGAATGTTATGCTGAAAACCGCGAGAAGATTAGAGTTTATTAGGCAAAGATATTAGCATTTTACTGGAGTGTTGTAGGGGCGAATTTATTTCTTTTAAAAAATAAAAGAAACGAAATTTGCCCAAACCCCACTTCAGAGAAATGCTAATAACTTAGCCGGGCAAACTCTAATCTTCTCGCGGTTTTCTGCATAACATTGTGTATTAAATTCTTCAACATCTGAATGAGCATCATAGTTCTTCATCGTAACTCATGCCGTCAAACTGTAATTCACTATTTTTGGATGTTTCTGTATACATTTTTGTATATAAATTTTCAACGAGTTTAGCACCGCCCAAACGTTGACCGATTTGGCTGAAATTTTGTCCAGAGCATCAGGACATCAAATAGAAGCAAATAAGAGGGCGGCCCATCAAAAAAATTGAAAAAAGTTTTTTTCCATACTAATATGAGCCACTTTAATACAAGCCCGTGTATCGCGACGTCACGCAGTGCACAAACTGTTTTCAGTTCGGCCACGGTACCCGAAACTGCTTCATGGCTACCCGCTGCAACGAGTGTGGCAAAAACCACAGCACGGAGAAGTGTGACCGAATGGAGGAGTTGGACCTCAAGTGTGCCAACAGTGGGGCAAAACATCGGGCCAGGACTGTCCCAAGCGCGCCGAGTTCGCGGAGAAACGGAAGAGGGCTTCCACCAAAAATCAGCCTATGCGCTGAATGAGAGGAATTTTCCGGCCATTACGCCTCCCCGTCGACCGATCCCGGTCCTTTCGCCGCTGCAGTCGCACAAACGGCTGGCTGCTGCCGCAGCATCGGTTCCATCCATGGCATCCGATATCCAAGTATCATCGGCTCTCAGACAGTGGCCCCCGCTTCCTTCCCCTGGATTCTGTCATCAGGACAACGAGCCCCTTCTGGCTGAAGGTGACCCCACGTCGGATCAGCTTGTTCCAATTTTCACACCGCTGGCATCGCGACTACGCGGATGCAAAACACGCCTCGACCAGATTTTCACCCTGGGCATGTTCGTTATCGAAAATGGCTGCTAGGGTGGGTCTGGTCAATTGGAACGCTTGCTCACTTGACTGCCGTAATCTGAAAAAAAGTGACGTTTACCCCGTTTTCAAAAAATGGTTTTAACGAGTAATACTCATCGAGCTCTTTAATAGAAAATAGAAAACATGCATGTTGTAAAATGGCTGTTTCCAGATTACGGCAGTTAAGAGCAAAACTATTGAGCTGATTGGTTTCCTCGACGAGATCGACGTGGCTTTCATCACGGAAACACACCTGAAGCCCGAGATGAGCGTATATATTCCGGACTTTCGTGTGGTGAGACTCGATCGGGCAAACTCCAGGGGAGGAGGTGTGGCCATCGCGCTGAGAAGCAACATCAATTGTCGTCTGCTACCAAGTCTCCAGGACAAGTTCATCGAGGCCGTTGGTGTACTTCCGTTGGCGTCATCACCCTCATCATTGCATACTGCCCAACGCAAGCCAAGTAGATCGATGGGACATCGGCCGCCATACGCAGAGACATCGTCAAACTAACGCGCACCAAGGGCAGTACATCATCGCCGGCGATCTGAATGCAAGATATCAAGCATGGGGAAACTCAAGGAGCAATCTAAACGGCATGATATGGAGTAGCGATCTAGAAGAAGGCCATTACACCATCTTGAACCCGGACTCACTCATCGCAGCCGGTTGTCTCTTAGGAGCTGAGCTCCGATCACTATCCGGTGGTGGCCGAAATCGACTCTTCGATCAACCGACACCAACCCTCCAGAAGAAACTATCATAGAGTGAACTGGCAGCGGTTCCAGCTGTGCGTCGACAATACCATCGATTACGAGGTGCGTCCGGAGACGCCAGAAAATATCGACCGCCAGCTGTGCGCCATCGAAGAGGTAATCTCAGTGCCCAGCATGTCCTGACGGCTCGACTGGTAAGCAACTCCTTAAACATCGATACACCCACCAAAGATTTGATTCGATTGTGGAATGTCACTCGCAGGCAGTTTTAGCATACTGGACTGCCTGAGCTAAAGGCACGGTGCAATCGAATCACAAAAATTATCAAGGCCAGAATGGTGGACCTCAAAAATAACGACTTCTCCTCTCCTCTCGCTGATCTTTAATCAGTGTCTCCGGTGCTGGAAGTCAGCGAAAGTCATCCCCCAAAAGTTATCATTCCATCAGCCTTCTCTCAGGATTATCCAAGCTATTCGAAAAAGCTATCACCGGTTACTTGAGTCAGCCGAAAATCTCAACATCTTGCTTGAGGGTCAGTTTGGATTCCGACGCGGTCGGTCAACTGTACACCAACTGACTCGAGTTACCAACGTCCTCAGACGGAACAAGTTTGTCTCAAAAACATCGGCCATGGCCTTACTCGATATCGAGAAGGCATTTGACAATGTATGACATGATGGTCTGGTGTACAAACTACAACGCTACCTGGTGAAAATCTGCTACCGGGTGAAAATCATCAATAATTACCTGTCGGCAAGGACATTCTGGGTCTCAATCAGCGGAGCGAGTTCCAATGCGCACAACATCGTCGAAGGCGTCCCCCAGGGCTGTATCCTCGGGCCCCTGCTTTTCAATCTGTTCACCTCCGACATGCCAGAACCTCCAGAAGGTGGCATTCTGTCTCTGTTCGGAGATGATACCTCCATCATCTACAACGGTAGAGTGATCAGAGCGGAAAAACGAACTGACAACACTGACACCGATAGAAAAACCGCTGAAGAGGGTATCGGTCCCCTATGATCAACACATCGCCCTCCAGCTACGCCATCGACTGAGGATATTCGGCATCGATTAAGTATTCTCCAGCAGAAGCGTTTTGAGTTTAGGTCTAAGGTAGCTGAACATGTATATCCGGAAAATCATTCAATTACGACATCAAACATTAAAATTTTAAGAAATGTCTCTTCTCTGTGGAAACTTGATGTTGCTGAGAGCTTGGAAATCTACCGACAGGTACAAACGCGATTGTTGAAAAAAGATCAAGGAAATGATAGCTCATGGCTCTTCAAGTTTATAGCTAAGCATTGAGCGCAACAAGCGAGTAGAAGAAGCACCGTAGTAAATGTACCTAGATAAGTTCCTAGACGCATAGTATAAATAGTGTAAGCTGCGATTATTTTCTTCAAGTCGAGTCAAGTACAAGACACTGAAGACAAAATTTTAAATTAAACTAATGTGACCAGACGGGACGCTGCATTTTTCAACTTCGTTTTACAAATTTGTTCCAGTTCATACAGCCTTACAAATATTTTTCCATGTAATGTAAAAAAAATGTAAAAAACAAAAACAGAAAATAAATGAACTTAAAGTTGAAAAAAAGTTTTTATGTGTCAGTTTGTTTGGTACGATTATACAGTACAAAAGTGAAACCGCGAGTTTAATTACCAATCCGAAAATTTCATCGTGCAGCCGCTGATGGGATCAGCGCATTCCTCCAGTGTCCTGTTGTTGCTGCCAAGCCGGCGTCTTCAGATTCCATGTCCAACTGCGATTCTCCCTGCAACTGTTCCTGTCCGCTCTTGCTAATGCTTTCGTCGTCACCGAATTGCTCGCTGCTTGCCTAAAGGAAGGGAGCGGCGTCCGTGTCTTTTTTAAGGCAAATGCATAGGAAGCAGACGATGCAGAGTGACGATTGCATCGCAAGCTAGAGGTGGTTTAAGGTCTCTCCTGACGGAATCCAAGTTTCAAAGTGCTCGCGTTTTCGGAGCACACCACTCGATTCAGAAGGCGCACAACTGTCATTTTTGTTGATTTAGCTTTGCTGAGTCGCAGCATGCGTGAAATGATGAAAATGACAGTTGTGCGTTGCTTCATTATCGAGTGGTGTGCCCCCGAAAACGCGAGCACTTTTAAACTTGGATTCCGTCAGGAGTGACCTTAAGTAGATTAGGAGGAATTCGGCGGGTTTAGCGCCGCCGATCTCGCCAGCGGCAAGATTTGCCGTCGGGAGCAGCGCAAGTGATCGTCTATCACGTTTCAACGGCAATGTTCTGTAGCAGCGATGAGAAATTTCTTTTTTAATTTGGATGCTGCAAGTGATGGAAAAGGCACATTGTGGAAGAAATCCGTTCTTTCCAAATTTTATACAAAGGAAGGTTGAACCAAAACGAGCTTTCTTCAAAGGGCAAATCATAATCCCTCATGACGCACACTGGTTCAGAAGTCCCCAAAACGTGCGTTTTTTAGTTTTCGACCTGAAAACTACATTTTAGAGTCATGATGTCTTCAGAAGAGTTGAAGGATGTTTCTTGGGCTTTCTTTTGATAAGAAAATATCAATGATCTATCCACCTTGAAGGCGGTATGAAATAAAAAATTTACGCAGATATACAAAAGCAATGGTTGTCCTCTGCAATGTTATAAAGAATGTGAATTGGAACATCTTTCTGATGACACAATATTGGACAAACGGTTTGTGAGAATTAGAGCACGTTTGTATGAATGACCCCCAAAATCATATTTTGAGCATAACTTTTTTGGAACTGATTTTAGCACTATGGTTTATTTTAGAAAGTTGTGCATAATGACAAAAAACATGTTTATCTAGAAGACTACTTTGATCTATCTTGAAACCTGTCAAAGTTATTAAGAATTTTAGAAAAAATAGTTAATTTTCACGTCAACACACCATGAAAAGCGGCAAGAGGCGGCAAGCCAAACAGCCACCATCGGAAAGATTCGGTTTTAAGCTACCGAATGCACAATGTTTTGTTTGTTCCGTCGTGTTCCACTATTGTTTTGAATCAGCTAAAATAGTCCTTAATGTACATTTTCAGTACAACTGTTACATAAACAATTAAAAAGTGGCTAACATACTTGGATATATATTGCATAGTAATAATCTCCATCAAGACGAAACAGCCACATTTAAGACGAATGGCTGTTATTTGTCGAGATTGTAACCATGCAATAAATAACTAATCATGTTAGCCACTTTTTAATTGTTTACGTAACAGTTGTACTGAAAAACGTACATTAAGGACTATTTTAAGTTGATTCAAAACAATAGTAGAACACGACGGAACAAAACAAATCATTGTGCAATCGATAGCTTAAACCGAATCTTTCAGATGGTGGTTGAATGGCTTGCCGCCTCTTGCCGCTTTTCATGGTGTGTTGATATGAAAATTGACTATTTTCTCTAAAAATATTCCAATAAATTTGACAGGTCTTAAGATAGATCAAAGTAGTCTTCTAGACAAACATGTTTTTGTCATCATGAACAAATTTCTAGAATAAACCATACTGCTGAAATGATTTTCAAAAAAGTTATGCTCAAAATATGTTTTTGGGGGTCATTCATACAAAACGTGCTCTAACTCGTTACCAAACCGTTATTCGAATATTGTGTCTTCATAAAAGATGTTCCAATTTACATTCTTTGTAACATTGCAGAGAACAACCACTGCTTTTGTACATCTGCGTAAATTTTTAATTTCATACCGCCCTTCAAGGTGGATAGATCATTGATATTTTCTTATCAAACGAAGGCCCAAGAAATATCCTTCAACTCTTCTGAAGACATCATGACTCTAAAATGTAGTTTTCAGGTCGAAAACTAAAAAACGCACGTTTTGGGGGCGTCTGAACCAGTGTGCGACGACACAAAGTTGCCGTCATCGGTAGCAAAATCGAAAGTCCTCGTTGGAAGGAGACGCTGCAAAAAATACTTACATTCGGGTTAAGTAAAAATAAAAGGTTTTTTTTTTTCAAAATGCAAAACATAAGCGCAGAAAATTCATGCTGTCCCGTGACCATTTTCATTTCTTAATAATAATGCATACAGAAAACCAGCATAGAATGTCTGAAGATAGCAGTTCAATCGCATCGATGGCATTGATAGCGGTAATAGCAGCCCAATATCAGCGTCAGTAAGTATTAGAGTGGGGCGCAGTTGTATGGAAAAACGCAAACTTCGTCTGATCAAGTAAGATCAAGGTTTTTCTGAATCGTTTTGGGATCCCAATCAACTGTGCAAAATATGGGCTCGATTGGTTGCAACCTCGCATGCCGCATCGTGTTTTAAATTTACATGGAGATTAGTATGGGAAAACGTACTTTTTTACATTTTTGCTCTTAGCGGCTAAGGGTATGCGATAACACACTTTTTCATAACGAAACGAAACGAAACGAAATTTAAAATGTCTATGTTGATTCGGATCGAAACGAAACGAAATATAGATTTACTTTCGAGGCTTCGAAACGATACGAAATCAGAGTTCATTTAATTCAAAATTTTTCGAAACGAAACGAAATTTTAATTTGTTTTCCACGGAATTTTTATAAAATTGGTTTAACATTATGTACGCAATGCTGATTTCACTTTTTCGAAGTCAAATAACTGTTTTGCGACCAATAGAGTTATAATATCAGAAGAGGCAGTCTGTGATAAATTACCGCACTCTCGCCGCATATACCATTAGCGATAAGGCAATACCCCAGAATTTGTGCTGCTTTCAAAGGAATTCGTCGTGGAGCGTGTGCTCTCGAATATGATCAATTTTACAGTTTTATATCAGTAAGTATAAAAAATGTAGAAATTGTGGGATTTATCATATACGGATTCAAATTTCGTACGTTGCCTTATATACAATCAGCTCAACGAACTGAGTTATTGGGTCGTATGAATAAAAAGTAGCAAAACTCAACGCTTGTAGTATCTACTCAAAAGTAAAGTTCACAGAGAAAACTACATGATTGATATGAATAAATAAAAACATTTTGGAACTTATGGAATATGCTACATTCGAACTTAGCCCTTACTATAGTTTACTACCATTTACTACATGCAGAAACGTCAAAACAAAGTAGACCCCACGATGACGATGACAGTGCTGTCCAATGAGCAGCTCGAAATTGTTCCCGTCCGAATCAGTTGTTTGTAGTATGTTCGAAATGTGTAGTGTAGTAAAGTCTCTTTTATTCATACGAACATGTTCCACAAGTGACGTTTACTACTGAAAATGTAGTAAAGTTGAACTTACTACTTTTTATTCATACGACCCATTGTCTGTGTGTCCTTGGCATATGAGAACAGCTGTTATGGTCAGTATGAGCTGAAAGCAATCATAAGTTAAAAAGTTTTTTGCAAATTCCATGCGACGATCTAAAAATGCCCAAAAATTTTCAATGTTCCTTACATATTGTGCAAATAGTCAAAAAGAGCTTAGCTTGATTAACTGTACACATAAAAGCTATTCTTATTGTATACTTGCTTAGGAGTTTCAAATTCATGGCCAATAAAAATGCTAGTCACGTCCTCACAGGCAATTGAGGATTAGGAGAGGAAAATTAGTTTAACACTCATTGTTACAAAAGACCGAGAAATGTTCTGTATCTCCGTGCATCAACAAGGTCGATTGTACACTGGTTAAACAAATTTCTGCTACGCGAGGTAGATTTTTTTCACTTCGCGTTCTCCAAGACTAGCTGCCGTTCCATGATTCCGCATTCATATTGTACAAATAGTAAAAAATATCACAAAATATAAATTTGAATCTTGGAAACACTGAAGACGTTTTACAGAAGAAAACTACATAAATATTTGTCGACTAAGAATAGGGTTATGTTTATTTCATTTATTTAGTCTACATCTAAACAGATCTCTCCATCCTCGAACGCGCCCCACGCTCGCCAACTCGTTGGGGTTATGTAGTAAGCGTAAATAGAAAAAAAAAATGTATAATCTAAAGTTTTGAAAACATCCTAACGAGTTTGTTCAGCGGCGCAGCCAAAATTTTTGATAGTATAAAGCATGTTTTAAGTTTAAACTTGTTACGAAATTCCGCGGAATTCCGTTAAATTTCGTTAGAGGCTAGTTTTTTCTAACGAAATTTTTGTAATATTACGAAACGAAACGAAATCAAGAAATCAGATTTCGCCATGCTTAAATTCCGCGAAATTCCGCGGAATTTCGTTTCGAACCACCTAAAACGAAATTTTTCGAAATACCGCATATGCTTATTAGCGGCTTTAATTTATCATCAATCACGTGACTCAATACGTTAGCATAGAAAAATGCAAAAATATACGTCCTCCCATACTAATTTCCATACAAACTTCAAACGCGATGCGGAAAGCGAGGAAGCAACCAATCGGTCCCAAAATCTGCACAGTTGAACAGGACCCAGAATGGCTTGAAAAACCATTCATTTGAAAAAATGACCATGACGCCCCACTCTAGTAAGTATATTCAATAAATAAAACAATTCACACTTTACGTGATCTTACGTTCAACTGACGGTCATATCTAGTATACAACCTTCTACTAGAATGTCTTCTAGATATTCAATAAATACCAGGCAAGTTTATTTTTCAATGTGCCTAAATAATGAATATCATTTAGGAATTGTGTAAAAAATAGTCAAATAAACACAATATCATTAACACTTTTAAAATTTAACCCAGCAAAAAAGCAGAATAAAACATCCGGAGCTCGCAGCGTACCTGTTCATACTATGTAAATAATGAGTCAAGGCTAATTTCGATAAAGACATTACCGATGTTACCGAGCCGCTGGGTATTTGAAGTCTTATTTCCACCTCACAAGGCAACGAACCGTTTCGAAGTAGCTGTGGACAAAAAGAAAACTTCCAATATGTTCTGTCAGTCATCACTCGGCCATCAGCAGACTTTAGACCAGGTTCGAGGTTTTCCCACGATTGGACTGTGCGATGATGCGGTTGCGGCGAGGGTGGATACTTCCACGAGAGAGTCTGTCAGTCAAATTGGGACCCATCCCTTTCCGACAAAAAGAACACGAAATGGAAGCAAGTCGACGTGGTTTGATAGCATCATCTTTTTTTTTTCTTCTTCGGGATGGCATCCGGTTCACGTGGGATTCATTCGAAGGAATTGGAAGATGGGTTCGAACGTGATGAGTGATTGTAAATGGATCAGTTTATTTTGCACAAAAAAGTCTCAACAAAATTAGGCATAAATGGGAAAGTTGGAATTTAATTCCCAGAAGAGTCCGAAGCTAATAACGCTTTTGATTGGTCTCGTTCTTGATTCCAGTCGTACCCTCCAAGCTCCAATACACGAATGCCAACTCTCCATACGAGTTTTTGCAAAATTGATTACTTTCTTCGGTTCCACTCCGTTCGGCATTCTTTCGCTGAAATGAATAAATTATCACTATCAATTTCACATCGGTCCACGTGCTTCCTTCAAACCTCAACTCATTAATAATTCAAGCCACTACCCCCTGCCCGACCATTGACAGATGTGCAGAAAATATGGCACTTTAAATCCCACAAATCTCATAGGCCAACGGTTTCGCTCGGCTCGGTCCGAAATTGAATAATACATTTTCGGAAGAACTTCCGATTCACCGAGGCCTTCCATCGCATTTAACAGAACTTTTTTCTTGTTCCATAGCTTCATCATCTCCGACAACTTTTAACCCTGGAACCCTGGTAGAATTAAATCAGCCTAGACTGGTTCCGCTCTCGCTCGGGATGGTCTCCACGGCTTATGAGTTCAAAAAGTGATTAATTCTCTTAAATAACTTTTCGGGTTCACACTTCCGGTTGGCCAGCCTCTGGCCGAGACCTGATCCGACCCGGAGCAAACATTTAATAGACGGGTGAGTGCCAAGAGAATGGGAACGAGACGGAGAAAGGATTTTTTTTATCATTGGGAAAGCTACCTTGTTACAAATTTTCCCAATCGGATTTGGTTGGACTTTGGTATGACTTTGTGTATGGACGGCGATGCCGGTTAGCCGAGGCCGACTGCCCTCGACCGGATGACCGGGTCTCATCACAGGGTAAAGTAGGTCGAAGGAGGTGGTAAAAAGTATTTTGCTTCTTTCGTTTGATAGACTGGAAACGGGTTGTTATGATGCGAAGATGCTATCGATGCGACCGGAGGTTTAGTCAGAAAAAAAAGTTGATTGGGTGCCGCCCGAAGTTTCGTTTTCTTGTGATTAAGAAGTTTGGAACAAGTAGGGAATTATGTACATTTTGAGATCCCTTTTTTCAACTCGATACTTTCTTTATAAGCGAACTGTAGCGAAATAAGAAGATATCAAACTTGCAAAAGTTGATACTTATGCTTATACTCTTGGGTCATTCCGTTTCCGTAGTCAAAACCATTTTTAATGTGTTGATACTAAATCAGAGGAATAATTCCAGTAGGATGTCCTCTTCATGCTACAACCTGGTGCATTACGGCTACCTAATAATAATCTTTGAAAAATACCAACACTTCAAAATCAAACTCATGCCTATATTTAAAACTCAACTAGGGACTGTTCAGTTTATTGAGAGTTTACTTTTACATAACGATATAAAAAAGACAGATTGGTCAATTTTGATGGAGTTTGCTTTATCGTACATTTTAAACAGATAAAACACATAATAGAGAGATAAAACAGTTTGAATTCAACAAAATGGTGTTTATTGTCAAAGCTTTTCAAATTTCGAGTAAACATTAGTAAAGATTCGTGTTTACTCCCAACATAATTCCTTTTAAGCTAAATTGACAGTTTGTAAAAACAAATGTAAATCGGCAAGTTAACAAAATCATTAGGAAAAAAAAATCACACTGTCAATGTGGCAGCCCGAAAACGGAATATAAACGATTTGAGCTGTTGAAAATCAAATAAATTGAGATTGTTAAGAATATCGCAAAATTCTGAGTTGGAAATGTTGATAATTGGATTTTATTTCTAGAATAAACAGATAATATATTCAACAAAAAAGATTGATGGTTTAAAAAACATCGACAAAACAAAGTGTCCTCTTCATAAACTGAACAGTCCTTATAAAAACCATAATTGGGCTTTGTAAGACTGAAAGAGCCGATAAAAGTCAAACAAAAATGAGCACAACAGTCGAAAGCATCCCATCAAAACATTTGAATATACATTGAAAGTGCTCCGCCGACTTGACCCTTCAACTTTGAAATTACTTTATTGAATATTATTTCATACCTTTCGAGAATTCTAATTAAGTTAAGGTTTTTGGGGTTTTAGTTAACGGTTTTTGGGAGGCACCAATGTGATTTTAAATTTGATAACCAAACTACTTATTTACACTAATATTTACAAGAATTTGATAACATAATTTAGAATTAGCGCCCAAATAGTATCTTGATCGGGGCCCTCCTTAGCCGTGCGGTAAGACGCGCGGCTACAAAGCAAGACCATGCTGAGGGTGGCTGGGTTCGATTCCCGGTGCCGGCCTAGGCAATTTTCGGATTGGAAATCGTCTCGACTTCCCTGGGCATAAAAGTATCATCCTGCTAGCCTCATGATATACGAATGCAAAAAAATGGTAACCTGGCTTAGAAACCTCGCAGTTAATAACTGTGGAAGTGCTTAACACGTACGTCTCCAACCCCCATTTTACGACAAAACTCAAAATTCAAAACCATGCAGCTCAGCCAATTTCTAACGGATTTTCAAGCAATCTTCTGGAATCGATCACAAAATTCCTATAGTTTTAGGAACCGAGGACAATTTTTTTGCTACGGCCATGGTTCCGCACATCTTCCCGCTAGTATTGGGGTTACCTCCCTCCCTGAAAAAATTCCCCCTGTCACATCGACCTCCAAATCCATCGTCCGCCACGTCAAACTTCATGATTCTGCAAAACAAGTACACTGGAGTACATTTCGGCGACTTTCGATCGAATTGGCCACCCTCTGGGTGCTTCCAGGGCCTGGTTCCCTTGGGGAAGTGGCCAATAACCGTCCAATCTTGGAACCCATCTTGCGACATATCAAACTTCATGATTCTGCAAAACAAGTACACTGGAGTACATTTCGGCGACATTCGATCGAATTGGCCACCCTCCGGGTGCTTCCAGGGCCTGGTTCCCTTGGGGAAGTGGCCAATATCCGTCCAATCTTGGAACCCATCTTGCGACATGTCAAACTTCATGATTTTGCAAAACAAATATACTGAAGTACATTTCGGCGATTTTCGATCGAATTGGCCTCCCTCCGGGTACTGCCAGGGCCTTGTTCCCTTGGGGAAGTGGCCAATATTCGTCAAATCTTGGAACCCATCTTGCGGCATGTCAAACTTCATGATTTTGCAAAACATGTACAATGGAATAACTTTCGGTGATTTTCGATCGAATTGGCCACCCTCCGGGTACTGCCAGGGCCTTGTTCCCTTGGGGAAGTGGCCAATATCCGTTCAGTCTTGGAACCCATCTTGCGACATGTCAAACTTCATGATTTTGCAAAACAAGTACAATGGAATAAATTTCGGTGATTTTCGATCGCGTTGGCCACCCTCCGGATGCTTCCTGGGCCTGGTTCCCTTGGGGAAGTGGCCAATATCCGTTCAATCTTGGAACCCATCTTGCGACATGTCAAACTTCATGATTTTGCAAAACAAGTATACTGAAGTACATTTCGGCGATTTTCGATCGAATTGGGCACCCTCCGGGTACTGCCAGGGCCTTGTTCCCTTGGGGAAGTGGCCAATATTCGTCCAATTTTGGAACCCATCTTGCGATATGTCAAACTTCATGATTTTGCAAAACAAGTACACTGGAGTACATTTCGGCGACTTTCGATCGAATTGGCCAACCTCCGGGTGCTTCCAGGGCCTGGTTCCCTTGGGGAAGTGGGCAATATCCGTCCAATCTTGAAACCCATCTTGCGACATATCAAACTTCATGATTTTGCAAAACAAGTACACTTCAGCGACAGCGACTTTCGATCGAATTGGCCACCCTCCGGGTGCTTCCAGGGCCTGGTTCCCTTGGGGAAGTGGCCAATATTTATCCAATCTTGGAACCCATCTTGCTACATGTCAAACTTCATGATTTTGCAAAACAAGTACACTGGAGTCCATTCCGGTGATTTTCGATCGAATTGACCACCTTCCGGGTACTTCCAGGTAGACCTGTGCGCTGATTGATATTTTACCGGCGGTGGCGTGATAGATCATTTTCAGGCAGCGGCGGCGGCGTCACGCCGTTAGTGATCAGCGGTGGAGTGGATCGGCGTGAACCAGTTCAAGCGCCAAAATTTCTTCAGAAGTTCATCAAGGAATTCTTCCAGAAGTTCCTCCACTAGTTTTTTTTTAAAGATCGTCAAGAAATTCCTTTGGACATTCCTCCGTAAGTTACTCCAGAAACTCCTCTTGGATTTCGTCTGGAAGTTCCTTCAGGAATTCCTCCGGAAGCTCTTCTAGAATTCATCTGGAAGTTCCTCCAGGAGTTCCTCCGGAGGTTCATCATTCCTCCGGTAGTTTCTCCAGGAATTCCTCCGAAAGTTTCTCCATGAATTCTTCCAGAAGTTCCTCCAGGAATTGCTCCGGAAGTTCCTCCAGGAATTCCTCTGGAAACTGGAATTGACCACCTAGAATTCCAGGAATTTCTGGAGGATTTTCCGGATGAATTCCTGGAGGAATTTCCGGGGAAATTCCTGGCGGAGCATATTGGATAAATCCTGAAGGAACGTCCGGAAGAATTCCCGGAGGAACTTCGGCAGGAATTCCTGAAGGAACTTCCGGAAGAATTCCAGTACGAATTTCCGGAGGAATTACTGAAGGAATTTCCGGAGGAATTACTAGAAAAACTTTCGGAGGAAGTACTGGAGAAGCTTCCGGAGGAATTACTGGGGGGAACTTCCGGAGGAATAAATGTAGGAACTTCTAGAGGAATTACTGGAGGAACTTCCGGAGGAATTACTGGAGGATCTTCCGGAGGAATAACTGGAGGAACTTCTTGGAGGAACTTCCGGAGGAACTCCTGGAGGAGCTTCGGGAGGAATTCCTGGAGGAACTTCCGGAGGGATTTCTTGAAGAACTTCTGGAGGAATTTCTGAAAGAACTTCCGGAGGAATTCCTGGAGGAACTTCAGGAGGAAGTCCTGGAGAAACTTCTGGAGGGATTCCTGGAGGAACTTTGGGAGGAATTCCTGAAGATACTTCCGGAGAAATTCCTGAAGGAACTTCCGGAGAAATTCCTGAAGGAATTTCTGGAGGAATTCCTAAAGGAACTTCCGATGCAATTCCTGGAGGAACTTCTGGATGAATTCCTAGAGAAACTTCCGGAGGAAGTCCTGGATGAACTTACGAAGAATTCCTGAAGGAACTTCCGGAGGAATTCCTGAAAGAACTTCGCAGGAATTCCTGGAGGAAATTCCGGAGGAATTCCTGGAGGAACTTCCGGAGGAATTCCTGGAGGAACTTCCGGAGGAATTCCTGGAGGAACTTCCGGAGGAATTCCTGGAGGAACTTCCGGAGGAATTCCTGGAGGAACTTCCGGAGGAATTCCTGGAGGAACTTCCGGAGGAATTCCTGGAGGAACTTCCGGAGGAATTCCTGGAGGAACTTCCGGAGGAATTCCTGGAGGGAACTTCCGGAGGAATTCCTGGAGGAACTTCCGGAGGAATTCCTGGAGGAACTTCCGGAGGAATTCCTGGAGGAACTTCCGGAGGAGTTCCTGGAGGAACTTCCGGGGGAATTCCTGGAGGAACTTCGGAGGAAGTCCTGGAGGAACTTCCGGAGGAATTCCTGGAGGAATTTCCGGAGGAATTCCTGGAGGAGCTTCCGGATGAATTCCTGGAGAACTTCCGGAGGAATTCCTGGAGGAACTTCCGGAGGAATTCCTGGAGGAACTTCCGGAGGAATTCCTGGAGGAACTTCCGCAGGAATTCCTGGAGGAACTTCCGCAGGAATTCCTGGAGGAACTTCCGCAGGAATTCCTTAGGAAACTTCCGCAGGAATTCCTTAGGGAACTTCCGCAGGAATTCCTGAGGGAACTTACGCAGCAATTCCTGGAGAAATTTCCGGAGGAATTCCCGGAGGAACTTCTGGAGGAATTCCCGGAGGAACTTCCGGAGGAATTCCTGGAGGAACTTCCGGAGGAATTCCTGGAGGAACTTCCGGAGGAATTCCTGGAGGAACTTCCGGAGGAATTCCTGGAGGAACTTCCGGAGGAATTCCTGGAGGAACTTCCGGAGGAATTCCTGGAGGAACTTCCGGAGGAATTCCTGGAGGAACTTCCGGAGGAATTCCTGGAGGAACTTCCGGAGGAATTCCTAGAGAAATTTCGGAGGAACCTCCGGAGGAATTTCTTGGAGGTACTTCCGTGAGAATTCCTGGAGGAACTGCCGGGGGAATTCCTGGAGGAACTTCCATAGGAGTTCCTGGAGGAACTTCCAGAGGAATCCCTGAAGAATCTTCCGTAGGAATTCCTGGAGGAACTTCCAGGAATTCCTGGAGGAACTCTCCAGGAATTCCTGGAGGAACTTCCGTAGGAATTCCTGGAGGAACTTCCGTAGGAATTCCTGGAGGATCTTCCGGAGCCAGTCCTCACGGAACTCCCGTAGCAATCCCTCGCGGCGCTCTTCGAGGAATTCCTGGAGGAACTTCCGTAGGAATTCCTGGAGGAACTTCCGTAGGAATTCCTGGAGGAACTTCCGTAGGAATTCCTGGAGGAACTTCCGTAGGAATTCCTGGAGGAACTTCCGTAGGAATTCCTGGAGGAACTTCCGGAGGAATTCCTGGAGGAACTTCCGGGGGAATTCCTGGAGGAACTTCCGGGGGAATTATGGAGAAATATCTGGAAGAATGTCCAAAGGAATTTCTTGACGATCTTTTGAAAAAACTCGTAGAGGAACTTCTGGAAGAATTCCTGGAGATACTTCTGAAGAAATTTTGGTGCTTGAAACTGGTTCACGCCGAACCACGCCGCCGCCAATCACCAAAGGCGTGATGCCGCCATGCCGCCGCCGCTGGCTGCAAATGATCTATCAGGCCATCGCCGGTAAAATATCAATCAGCGCATGGAAGTACTCGGAAGGTGGCCAATCCGATCGAAAGCTACCGAAATGGATTCCAGTCTACTTGTTTTGCAAAATCATGGAGTTTGACATGTCGCAAGATGGGTTCCAAGATTGGACAAATATTGACCACTTCCCCAAGGGAACCATGCCCTGGAAGTATCCAAAGAGTGGCCAATTCAATCGAAAATCGCCGAAATGTACTCCAGTGTATTTGTTTTGCAAAATCATGAAGTTTGACATGCCGCAAGATGGGTTCCAAGATTGAAAGGATATTGGCCACTTCCCCAAGGGAACCAGGCCCTGGAAGCACCCGGAGGGTGGCCAATTCGATCAAAAATCGCCGAAATGTACTCCAGTGTACTTGTTTTGCAAAATCATGAAGTTTGACATGTCGCAAGATGGGTTCCAAGATTGGACGAATACTGGCCACTTCCCCAAGGGAACCAGGCCCTGGAAGTACCCGGAGGGTGGCCAATTCGATCGAAAATCGCCGAAATTTACTCCAGTGTACTTGTTTTGCAAAATCATGCAGTTCGACATGTCGCAAGATGAATTCCAAGATTGAACGAAAATTGGCCACTTCCCCAAGGGAACCAGGTCCTGGAAGTACCCGGAGGGTGGCCAATTCGATCGAAAATCGCCGAAATGTACTCCAGTGTACTTGTTTTGCAAAATCATGAAGTTTGACATGTCGCAAGATGGGTTCCTAGATTGGACGGATTTTGGCCACTTCCCAAGGGAACCAGACCCTGGAAGTATCCAAAGAGTGGCCAATTCAATCGAAAATCGCCGAAATGTCGGCCCAGGCCCTGGAAGCACCCGGAGGGTAGCTAATTCGATCGAAAATCGCCGAAGTGTACTCCAGTGTACTTGTTTTGCAAAATCACGAAGTTTGACATGTCGCAAGATGGGTTTCAAGATTGGACGAATACTGGCCACTTCCCCAAGGGAACCAGGCCCTGGAAGCACCCGGAGGGTGGCCAATTCGATCGAAAATCGCCGAAATTTACTCCAGTGTACTTGTTCTGCAAAATCATGAAGTTTGACGTGTCGCAAGATCGGTTCCAAGATTGAACGGATATTGGCCACTTCCTCTAGGGAACCAGGCCCTGGAAGTACCCGGAGGGTGGCCAATTCGATCGAAAATCGCCGAAATGTACTCCAGTGTACTTGTTCTGCAAAATAACGAAATTTGACATGCCGCAAGATGGGTTCCAAGATTGGACGAATACTGGCCACTTCCCCAAGGGAACCAGGCCCTGGCAAGTACCCGGAGGGTTGCCAATTCGATCGAAAATCGCCGAAATTTACTCCATTGTACTTGTTTTGCAAAATCATGCAGTTTTACATGTCGCAAGATGAATTCCAAGATTGAACGGAAATTGGCCACTTTCTCAAGGGAACCAGGCCCTGGAAGCACCCGGAGGGTGGCCAATTCGATCGAAAATCGCCGAAATGTACTCCAGTGTACTTGTTTTGCAAAATCATGAAGTTTGACATGTCGCACGATGGATTTCGAAGCCGATCTGCCAGTGACCATTTTTCCGGGAGGGAGGTAACCCCAGTGCTCCCTGGAATATCTCCGAACCATGGCCATTGCACAAAAATTGACCTCGGTTCCTAAAACTATAGGAATTTTGTGATCGATTCAGAAGATTGCTTGAAAATCCGTTAGAAATTGGCTGAGCTGCATGGTTTTGAATTTTGAGTTTTGTCGTAAAATGGGGTTAGGGACGTACGTGTTTTAATGAACACTAAGCTGCGAGGCGGCTCTGTCCCAGTGTGGGGATGTAATGCCAATAAGAAGAAGAAAGAAGAAGTATCTTGATCGGAGACGGTGCTTCCAGAGCTGACAATAGTCACTCTCGTCGTATGATATATAGGGGAAATGTTCTGATCTTCATCTCACTGTACATATATCCATCTCATCGCTAAACAAAGAAATACGGCACCAAATTCGTCGCTTCTTTTGTGCTCATGCGTGCTCACTGCTGAAAAAATCTCAAAAATAATAAACAAAGCAAATTCCTTTCCATTGCTTCGTTTTTGATGGGATGGAAATAGGAGCTATGAGATGAAGTGGCGAACCGTTCCCCTATAGTCTTTGTCATAACATTGCACGACGCAACACCTATATGCGGATTCTTCGCGTGGCATGCTCATGCCTACCACGAAGATAGTCGTGCAGCCAAAAACTATAACGATTTCTGTCGTCCTTGTCACTTCTTCACATAATTGATTGCACGTCATTACAGACGGACTGGTTTAGGACACAATGGCGTCTCAAATAAACAAATAGTGGGGACTTTGGTATGGTAACATAAAAATATTGATAACATTTATACGTTACTTAAAAATAATTACAGTCCCTTTCCCGATTTTGGCAACACGACCGGATTTTAATGTTGCCAAAATGGGGATGTTGCCAAAAACGGGAAAAAAATTCATACAAAATTTCAATTTTTTTTTTGTTTGCATGATTGAAGCTATATACTTAGAATATGCACTACAAAGTATGCGGAATGTGTTTAAGTGATACAAGTGCATCATAATTGTCATTTTTGCGATAATATTCATAACTCGAAAATTGTAGCTCAAACAAAATTGAAACAAACTCAAGAATGGTAATCAAACGATAATGTAAATAATTAGCCAATTTCATAATACAAATTTAATAATAAATAATATTTGAAATTAATAATAGCGTCGGCCATGTCCTTACAAAAAAATGTAGTGGTAAAAAAACGCTTATATAGTAGTCCATTGAAGTGCTGAAGAATCCTACATCAGACTGAAGAAGGAAGCAAAGCAGATCGGACTAGTGATTAATACGTTGAAGACGAAGTAGGCTCAAGAGAAGACAACGGCTATTCGACAAAATCAAGGTGGTTGAAGAATTCGTGTACTTGGGCTCACTTGACCTCCGATAACGATATCAGCAGACAAATTCGAAGACGCAACGTGGCAGGAAAGCGTAAGTACGAGATCTGTACTATGCTTGTGGAGGACCAACGCGCACTTAGAGTAAAAATGGTTCTCTACAACGATCCGGCACAAGAAAGCGAGGTATGCAGCGATCAAGATGGATCGATCAGGTGGATGACGATTTACGGACCCTCCGTAGACTGCGTGACTGGTAACGTACAGCAGTGGACGGAGACGACTGTTATGTACCGTAAAGGCCACTCCGGCCTTAGGCTGAATACATAATAATAAAACCAAATGTGACGCATCACTCGCCTATCAAAGCAGCTACAATCACACCAGCTATCTCATGGGAACTTCACAGGAGCCACTTCTGATACTTCGCCATCATAAACAGAACACTCGAGAGCAGAAATAGTAAGTGTGAGTGAGCATTGATCTATACTACATCCATAGCCAATGAGTGAACTGCCCCACTCAGATGGATGCCAAAAACGAGTAGGAGCGATCGTTGGCTCCATTGTGAGTGTTAAAGACCATTAAACGGTAAATCATCTAACGTCCAATTTCTAAGATCTTAGGAAGCTCATAACACCCCGCGGAAGAGCACCAAGTTGGCTCAGATTAACCCGATCTTTTCTCATGATCTGAGTTTTTTCAATGCCTGCTTGAGAGCCTTACGATTACATGTTACTAAACTCTTACAATTACTGTTGAACTGTTGGCAAGCATGCTGGAATCAAAAGGCTCGTTATGCAATTGACACATCAGGAAAATGGAAAAGCCAACAGTTTTCTGATATTAACCGCTAATAGCTAGCGTATAAAAATCTAAAAAAAAAAGTTTGCTGTATTTCGTCCAGAAATCAAATCGCTGCGATGCGTAGTTGTGGTGCGATGCGAGAACAAGTGGTTCAACCAAAAATCAAATTCATTTTAGTACAAATGATGAGGCAGCTTAGTTTTCACCCCATTTTAATAACAAATGTTAACACGACAGTTTTCTAAGATATTGCAATTCATAAGTTTGGAGAAATACCCATAAGAAACGTTTATTTTCACCAGAAATTCATTACCAAGTCAAAATTTAATCCACTTTTCGTTTAACAGTCGCATAATTGCTATTGAGAATCACTTTAATGCCTGCTTGAGAGGCTTACGATTACATGTTACTAAACTCTTACAATTACTGTTGAACTGTTGGCAAGCATGCTGGAATCAAAAGGCTCGTTATGCAATTGACACATCAGGAAAATTGAAAAGCCAACAGTGTTCTGATATTAACCGCTAGATAAATTTGTGTAAATTTTAAATAATAAGATCCTTTGAAATAAAATTGTTGCTTATTTTCTATATGGAAATTCAGCAGAAAGACGGATAAAATGATAAAATGACAGTTTCTCGGCGCGTAATGAGCAAAACGACTTGATGGCTAAACAGCGTATTTATAAAATCGAATGTGCCAATCACTAGCAATTAAATCTACTGGAATTGCTTGTTCCTGGATCACTCATGCAGTATCGGTTGCATTGTGATGTAAACAGCGGGCTTAATAGATGTTGTACTATGTACAACGGTGTGAGTCAGCTTATCGACGACAAAATTAGTGAGCAGCCAAAAAATACGACATTCTACGGTGGGCTGGTTAGATTAGGGTAGTATGAATAGGGATATGGAAAACGTGAATAAAAAGAGCAGAAAAGTTTCAATAGACATTGTTTGCAATGAGCGGTAATACGAGTGGTGGTTCATTATTTCAGTGAAAGTGCCCACTATTCGTACAGAGCCCATAATACGCATATAAACCTTAATGACATTCACTTTTGGTTCTGTTTATCCTGTTTAATATTAATAAAAAGGTTTAAGCTCTAAAAAGTAATAAAAAAAAATATTTTCGAGGTTGTTACCAAATTCGGAAAGAAAATGTTGCCAAAAACGGGTGTCACCAAAATCGGGGGTAGACAAAAACGGGTGTTGCCAAAATCGGATGGGACTGTATTGCCAAGGATTCATAAAAATCTTCGCATGGCAGTTATTCGCAATTATGATATGAAGTCTTCGTACATCGATGTCGTCATGATGATTTGGTTGCACGACGAAAGCTAACGTAGTGCGGGCCATCGACGATGCTTCAAGTAGCAATGAAGACACTACAACTCGTCGCTATTGTGGCATTTTGTGCTGCGACGATGACTATTGTTAGCCCTGGGTGCAACGGACCCTAAACCTTTCCTTACACTCACCAAAGCGCTCGAGTAGTGTTTCAATACCAGTCAGACGGTGGACCTCAGAAGTTCGTGTTTTTGGAGGAGTATTGAGGATCATACTCAGAAACTTATTTTGAGCTCACTGTAGTTGGATGAGTTTTTGCGCAGCTCTCCCAGACCGGCATGCCGTATTCGATCACACGGAGGATGATTTGATTTGCATGTAGACAGCAAGCTTATTTTTCAGGAACAATAACCACCGACGGTTGATCAAAGGGTACAGCAGTTCTAACAAAAAGTTACACTTCGTCATTGTCTTGTCAACCTGTTGCTGGCAAATAAGCTTGCTTTCGAGGGTCAAACCAAGGTAGTTACCTTCATTGACCACAGTCGTGCCATTGAGGATTATTCTACAGTCTCCAGACAGAACATGTTTAGGGGATTTAGAATGGGGAAAAAAGATGACCTGGGTCGTCGCCTCGTTGATACAGATCTTCCAGCTGGTGAGGTACTCTGAGTGAGGACATCCAGGCCTCGTTGGAGTTTTGCCACTAGCTAGTTTTGCCCGACAGATAATTGTAGACGGTTTTCACCAGGTGGCTGGGAAGATCTTAGCATTGTTGTTTGAACACCAGGCCATCATGCCATATATTGTCGAACGCCTTCTCGACTTCGAGTAAGGCCTGGCGGGTGTTTTAGAGACAGACTTGTTCCGTTTGAGGACGTCTTGGTAACTCGGGTAAGTTGGTGCACGGTGGATCAACCGCGTCCGAAACCGAACTGTTCCTCGAACAAGATGTTGCGATGTTCGGGAGATTCAAGTAGCTGTAAATTGCTTTTTCGAACAGCTTGGATGACCCTGAGAGAAGGCTGATGGGACGATAACTTTTTGGAGAAGAAGGGTTCTTTCCAGGCTTCCGGGTGAGGATGACTTTCACTGACCTCCAGGACGATGTGAAGAAGCTAAGACGGAGACTCCGATTAGGTGCTAGACGAATGGATCACTCACTCATCACTCCTCCGAAAAATCGTTAGTAGTCAGATGGATGTTGATAGCATGCTCGTTGGTGGCTGCTTCATGTGGACTGACGATGTTCTGTCTAAGATTGAGCGAGCGGACGAAGTGACTCGAAGTGTTCTGACCTTGCCTCCGCGTTAGCTGGACGATGTCCTTCAGACGGCGGCCGATGATCCGTCACTGGCTTTGGCTTGAGTTGGGCAGTACGCCACAATGAGCGTGATTGTGCCGACAGAGGTAGTATCTTCGACACCGATAGCCTCAATGATGCTGAACTGGAAGCTTGGCCACACCATCTCTCCTGGTCTACTGGTCGAGTCGCACGATGCGAAAATCCGGTTTTAGGTTCGTTTCAGCTTGATGGTTTTCTTCTTGGGCAAGCAAGCGTTCCAATTGGCCAGGCCCATCCTAGCAGCTATTTTCAATCATCAGGGAGCCACCATGGCCGAATAGTTTACCTCGTTGAGTGCAGGAACACGATTCTTTTTCGATAGGGTCCTGGTTGAAGCCTTCTTCCGGATTTCCAGAAACTCCACTCGCTTTGGGCCATTTGTGGTGGCCTGATGTTTGTCGTCACAGTTGACGCACTTGGGATCGCACACCCATCTTGTTGCAGCGCGGCTTCATGTGGTAGCTCCAGGTGCCGCGTCCAAAATTGAAGCGGTTGGTGCACTGCGTGACGTCAACGTCGCCGTGGCATCCCAGTCAACGACGGTGTAATTTATAACACCGACCAACTTCAGGTCCTTCCAGGTAGTGGAGCCGTGCTCCAGATGGATCAGGTAAAGCTAGTCGTGACATTTCCTCGCCTTGTAGGGACGAGCTATCTTATGCACGGACACCAGCTTCAGGCGGCAACTTTCGAACTCAGCTTGGATATGAGTATTCGATAATAAATGACAAGCAAAAGATTACCTGAGTCATTTTATGAGTGAGGCCATTTTGCTCCGTGGGTGTGTTATGCACTGTTCTCCTGTCAATTAGCGATGGTTTTATAATTCATCGATTGAAACTTGACATTACGATATAGGAGTGAAAGCGAATTCGACAAATAACTGAAACGTTTAGACGACTTCCCTTGGCTGCGGTGGAATGAAGCCACCAAATGAATAGTGAAGTCAAGCTTCTTTGTTCCACAGCCAGGCCATTATTATCGAGCTTTACATTGGCAACTGGCAAAAAGCCAACGCTACTCTGAACCTCGTAAATACCAACAATCTGGACATCCCCACGTAAGTCGTCCCCCGAAAACGGCCTTATAACCAGGATTATTAGTTCTACTCCCACAGTAATCAGCCTCTTGGGAACCCACGTCGAAGGTTTCCCGGTCATCTGGGGGGCTCTCGCATTCCCGGTTCAATATCTCTTCACAGAGTCTACCATGTACTTTTTTTGAGCGAAGTTCGTCACACAAAATATCACCTTCGCGACAAGTAAGCAACCTAAATAACATCTGTTGAATGTTATATTCAGTTTTCACATTACGAGGACCGAGCATTTTGGACAAACAAGGTAAGATTCTCCTTACTTGAACTGTAAATCAACAACCCCACTTAGAGCGATAATATGAGTGTTATATTAATTATTTTCCCAGAATTACATAATCTCATGAAAATTCAAACGAACTATTTATGTGCTAGAATTAGCTCTAGGAAGATGCGTTGGTTGGTCTCAAAAAACTAAGGGTGAAATCTTCATCGTCGTTATTCAACCTGATCAGCGAACTCTTATAGTAATTCCCAAATGATTCTTGAAACAACTTTTAAATGAATTTCTGAAGTTATTTCCAAAAACTTTTCAAAGGAGTATCCGAAGGTTTTGAGGCCGATGAAATTCCCGGTGTGACGTTCGAAAGAATTCATTAAAAATCGAATGAATTCCTAAATGATGTTCTAAAGGAAAAAATTCCAAAGAAACTACTGGAAGAAATTTGTTTAAAAAATCCTGGAATAAACCAATTTCCGCAGAAATTTCTAGAGCAACTGCCAAAATAAATTTCTGAAGGAATTCTCCTACGGGAATTTTTGAAGGTTTCACTGAGGCAATTTGCGTAGAAGATTTCCCGAAGGAATTCCGACCAATTATTTCTTTAAATAATTCGATAAGGATTTTTCGAAGAAGTTTTTTTGTCTTTATTCAAGAGGTTTGCAGCACTAGGCTTGGAGGGACTCGAACCCTCAACCTCCTACTCTCTAGATAGGCGTGATAACCTCTACACAACAAGACAACTTAAAGGTCACGTTTGCGGAAAAGCCATCAGAAGACACGTGGACTCTTTTTCTCAAATTTCATATCAAATTGTCCATTTCGAAACATGTGCTGTTCATATGCACAGCCAAGATATTTAACAAAAAAAAACAATCAGTTTCGAACGTGACATTTCCCCGAATATGCCATTTCCCCGAATATGACAATTCCCCGAATATGCCATTTCCCCGAATATGCCATTTCCCCGAATATGACATTTCCCCGAATATGCCATTTCCCCGAATATGCCATTTCCCCGAATATGCCATTTCCCCGAATATGCCATTTCTCCGAATATGACAATTCCCCGAATATGCCATTTCCCCGAATATGACAATTCCCCGAATATGCCATTTCCCCGAATATGCCATTTCCCCGAATATGACAATTCCCCGAATATGCCATTTCCCCGAATATGACATTTCCCCGAATATGACATTTCCCCGAATATGACATTTCCCCGAATATGACAATTCCCCGAATATGCCATTTCCCCGAATATGCCATTTCCCCGAATATGCCATCCTCGAATATGCCATTTCCCCGAATATGCCATTTCCCCGAATATGACAATTCCCCGAATATGATATTTCCTCGAATATGACAATTCCCCGAATATGACAATTCCCCGAATATGCCATTTCCCCGAATATGCCATTTCCCAGAATATGACATTTCCCCGAATATGCTATTCCCCCGAATATGCCATTTCTCCGAATATGACAATTCCCCGAATATGCCATTTCCCCGAATATGCCATTTCCCCGAATATGCCATTTCCCCGAATATGACATTTCCCCGAATATGACATTTCCCCGAATATGCCATTTCCCCGAATATGCCATTTCCCCGAATATGACAATTCTCCGAATATGCCATTTCCCCGAATATGACAATTCCCCGAATATGCCATTTTCCCGAATATGCCATTTCCCCGAATATGCCATTTCCCCGAATATGCCATTTCCCCGAATATGACATTTCCCCGAATATGCCATTTCCCCGAATATGACAATTCCCCGAATATGCCATTTCCCCGAATATGCCATTTCCCCGAATATGCCATTTCCCCGAATATGACAATTCCCCGAATATGCCATTTCCCCGAATATGCCATTTCCCCGAATATGCCATTTCCCCGAATATGACATTTCCCCGAATATGACATTTCCCCGAATATGACATTTCCCCGATTATGACATTTCCCCGAATATGACAATTCCCCGATAATGCCATTTTCCCGAATATGACAATTCCCCGAATATGCCATTTCCCCGAATATGACAATTCCCCGAATATGCCATTTCCCCGAATATGCCATTTCCCCGAATATGACATTTCCCCGAATATGAAAATTCTCCTAATATGCCATTTCCCCGAATATGACAATTCCCCGAATATGCCATTTCCCCGAATATGACAATTCCCCGAATATGCCATTTCCCCGAATATGCCATTTCCCCGAATATGCCATTTCCCAGAATATGCCATTTCCCCGAATATGCTATCCCCCGAATATGCCATTTCTCCGAATATGACAATTCCCCGAATATGCCATTTCCCTGAATATGCCATTTCCCCCAATATGCCATGTCCCCGAATATGACATTTCCCTGAATATGACATTTCCCCGAATATGACATTTCCCCGAATATGACAATTCCCCGATTATGCCATTTCCCCAAATATGACAATTCCCCGAATATGCCATTTCCTCGAATATGCCTTTTCCCAAAATATGAAAATACCCCGAATATGCCATTTCCCCGAATATGCCATTTCCCCGAATATGACAATTCCCCGAATATGCTATTTGCCCGAATATGCCATTTCTCCGAATATGACAATTCCTCGATTGTACGACAATTCCCCGAAAACCAATTCCCCGAATGCAATTTCCCCGAATGCAATTTCCCCGAATAACAATTCCCCGAATGTAACATTTCCCCGAATGTAACAATTCCCCGAATGAAACAATTCCCCGAATGCTTCTCTTCTTTTTAAGTGCGGCACAAAGCGATTGGAGGATTTCTGATCCGGAGGATGCGAGTTCGATTCTCGGTTCGGCTTAGGATACTTCCAGTGCATTTTCGGCTCTTTGAGCCCAGTTTGTCCATTGCAATTGCCACACAAGACATTCATGCAACTGGCAGGCACGGGAAAGCTTTTAATAACTGTGTAAATGCTAGTAGAACAATAAGTTGAAAAACAGCCCAAGGCGAAGTGAAGAGATATTGCTTTCTTTAAATGTATTAGTATCCTTGGTATGATGAATTCATCTGCCTGGCTTAAAGCAAAAGTTAGAGACAATGTCTTCCTCAAATGAACACATTTGCCCGATATAAGGCAAAGAGGATAGATAGTCCCTTCTTTAAATGAACTTGTTTGTCTGAAATAAAGCAAATCAATAAGACAGTGCCTTCTTTAAATGATGCCGTCTACCCGATGTAATGCTAATGGAGGTGATAATGCCTTCTTTGTATAAACACGTCTAAAGCGTCTCGAGAAAGAACGTCTGTCCATAATAAGGCAAGAAGAGGAGATAATTCGTTCACTATAGGAGCGCGCTTGCCAGATATAATAAAGGATTGACATGGAGCAATTTTATGTTTCAAGACTGCTGCTATGCTACACTTATCCAAGAAAAAGACAATTTTTAGAACAATCTGAAAAAAAGCCTAATGCTATTCTGAGAAAATAAATTCGGCAAAATGTTTTTCGATAAAATATTATACATTCAATACATATTGCTTATATATTTTTTCCTTATTCTGGCCAAATTGGCATCAAAATAAGAGAGCACATTATTTACTTACTTATGGATCCTGTACACCTCTGGTGGTGCAAAGGGCCGACTTGAAAGATCTCCATCCTGAGCGTTGCCCGGCTATCGCTTGGGCTGCGAAATGGTGAGTTGACATCCGGGAAGGGGCGCCTAACATAGCTCTGGTCCTCACAAGTTCCAATACTCACTCTTCCACGGGTCTCCCGATGACAATTGACCGCCAGCTAAGGGTTGCGTACTTAGCTGGTAGTGCAGCCTGGGCACTGTTGTCCTTCTAACATTAGCTAGAGTGAGAGGGTGCGTCCTGTGGAGTCTGCCTAGGATGTGGTGGGGTTCGGCAGTGGGCTCTGTTGAACTTCTATAAAAAGCTGCATGTGTCCCCTAGCAGGCCCTATCAAAGCGACCGTGTGCCGCTCAAAGCGCACTAGCCTAGTCCTGGTGCTGGGTGGGACTTTAAACAAATTTGACCCGACTGATCGAGCGTCTGTTCACCAAGGAGGTGCGGCTCCAACAGCGTCTGTTCTGGTATCCAGCCGCTGAGTATGAAATGCTATTCCCCGGAAGCTGTACCTAAGATGGCAGCCCCATCCCGGTGGATAGGGAACCTTGGGCCAACAACCTACTGTTCCCGAAACATCAATTTGTTCGAGAATCCGATAAGAGAGCACATTAATCCTTATTATCATTCTCAATTCATTCATATTTGCATTATTTCGAGCTAACGCCTATTTCTGAAGAAGGGACCACATCTACCATTGCCTTACTTCGTGGAAATGATTTCTTTTGAAGAATGGATTACATCCATATTATCTTATTTCGGGCAGATACGTGTTATTAAGGATAGAATAATAACAATAATAATCTGGGGAAACACTCCCTAAAGAAGCGACGCATTCACCATTGCCTTAGTCCTGGAAAACGCAATATTTTTGTTTAAAAGGATTCACATCAACCATTGCTTCTAACTTCTTAAGAAGGTATTTACAGGACAGGAGTGTAATTTAGAAGATAAAAAAATAGGTATTCATCAAAAACGCTTTCAATCGGAATTGCCATTTGCGATTCTGCTTTTTAATAAACACAGCCGTTGTTCAACTATTATAGATCAAAAGGCACCTTGGAAATCATTCTACCCTGATATTTTTATAATTTGAAAATGCATCTTGGAGGATCAAGAACATCTAATACTACGAAAGGATATTGAGCTGATAAGCGTAGCATAGTTACGGTGTACTTTGTAGTTTGGATACTAGTGTCATGTTTTTCTTTTGAAATCCTTATTCAAATTGCTATCAGAAATCAACTGCCCATGATCACATAGTTGACGTATAAGCCAAAATGACCAAAACACACTTTTTTGCGGATATGGATTCTTCGTATGATTATACATATGCTCCATGAAAAAATATTCATGTTTTGTTCGTAAACATTCGAGTTATGGCGATAATTGTTTTTGGAAAAATGGTCATTTGATCGCATAAGTTGACGTACCTCCATTACCTGCTGCAATATGGAGCAAAAACCTGTCTCATATTTTTTCGACATTTACAATCAACTAATTAAGCACAACATAGGTTTTAGTTTTACTTTGTCGTCTTTCAGGACTACTTTATGATTTGGGCGTAACTGATTTTGTAATCAAAAATTAATAAGTAAGTTCCTGCTAAAGCAAGCATTTCTTGTAAAAACACATTAATAAAACTTAAAAAAAAATTCTAGTGAAATCCACGGTATAATCCGACAAAATAAGCTTTCATCCATCGAGGTGTAGGCTTATTTGAAATAAACGTTTACATTCTTTTGAATCAATAAAAATATTGAGGCCAAAAGTTTTTAATTAAGACAATCGCGATGATTCAAAAGGAAGTATAATATAAAAGAAGAATGAAAATCCAATAATTATTGAAAACGCAGTGAATAGCTATTTGTGTCACACTTTTTTTAGAAGCATATCAAAATTGTGTATGGGAAATCACACTTATCTGAATCCCCACTCCTCCTCTAAAGTGTAGTAATTTATTTTTTGTAGCTTCATTTTTTGCGTGGCAGGAGAGCCACTGAGGACTTAACACATAAGAATTAGTGCGTGTTAAATGGCTTTTTATGTGTACCTCAGCTTAATAATATTGGTATGTATATTTTGAGCACATTTACCGGGGAGGATCCTAATATATTCCACGGCTGTTATTTTAGTTTTTACAATTGCAATGCAATTCTTATTCATGTTTTTCATTACCTTACCAGGACAGAACTGAATTATAAAACATGATATGGACTTTGATGTAAGATTCAAAAGAGCAGGCAAAAATATCGAAGTGTTATTTAAATATCAAGATGTATTATGGATAAAAACAAACTAATAGCTCGAGATATCAATCACTTATTCCAAATACCATTAACTGATAACCTCATGATATTTCAGAGCAGATTTGGATATTGTCGTCTGATATTTTATGCTTTTATATCCTACATATAAATCAGACCCATATCTCATTTTGCAATCTAATCACGATTGATTTACTTCTAATCCTCGTCTACTCGGGTATTTTAAAATAGGGATTGGAACCATTTTTGCTTTAAATTTGGTTGGAACGAGAGCTTTGGCCAATACATGAAAACGGTAACTGCTTGCACACTTGTTACAGAACCATTCTAATGCTGTAATATTGCAAAAATCCCCTTCCGGACTGATCAAATTCTTTGCAACACGAACTCTTCTACACATAATTTTATCTTTACCACATAATTTTAATTTTCACGGAAAGAGCTATCCGAAAAAACTTTCCCGGAAACTCGAACTTTTCAAAAGATTTCCCTTCTTCAATCAATAAATCTTAAGAAAATTATTTTGAGCTTTTTAGTGGAATGTCTTCACTTGTCATAAGACGAGTTTTTACTATCCCATTCAATTCCACCACTTAATTGTACCTTGACAGAAACGTATTTCGACCTCAACAGTAAGGTCGTCTTCAGTGTCTCGTAATTGACTCGACTTAAGTCGAGTCGAGTCAAGTACGAGACACTGAAGACGACCTTACTGTTGAGGTCGAAATACGTATCTGTCAAGGTACAATTCAGTGGTGGAATTAAATGGGATTCTACAAACTCGTCTTATTACAAGTGATCAATAAATCGTTGGAACTAACTACAATTATTCTTCAGCGCTATATAACCACACGTAGTAGCCTGGTTTTTACGCCATGTTATGGGAACACACATTTGACAAAACGATTGTTTGATCGCATAAACTGTCGTATGCATATTTTGACCACTTCAATCAAAGGAATAATAATTAATTCCCCGCGGCCTTTAAATAACTACTAATATTGTCCATTTAGACAGATTAGTTCATCTATTTTGTTGATTGATATGATGATTTGGATAAAATTAATAAAAATGCGTTTTCCCAACATCGATGGTGCTGGTTGTTACGTCAACTATGAAATCATGGGCAGTCAAGGAAGGTATGATCCTTGATTTCAATCTAGGATAAACATCAATACTACTCCTGGCCACGCCCATCTTTACCAAAGGATATTGCGCTGGTAATGTCCAATAAGACACACTTGAACGTATCTTTAAACGCTGTATTTTTTTTCGGACGCATACAGTCGATTGCGAAGATGTGTTTGTAAGAGGTACTATGGTTTCGGGGAATTGTACCATTCGGGGAAATTGCATTCAGGGAATTGTTACATTCGGGGAAATTACATTCGGGGAAATTGCATTCGGGGAATTGGTTTTCGGGGAATTGTCGTACAATCCAATTCCTCGAATATGCCATTTCCCCGAATAGGACATTTCCCTGAATATGACATTTCCCCGGATATGACAATTCTCCGAATATGCCATTTCCCCGAATATGACAATTCCCCGAATATGCCATTTCCCCGAATATGCCTTTTTCCAAAATATGAAAATACCCCGAATATGCCATTTCCCCGAATATGCCATTTCCCCGAATATGACAATTCCCCGAATATGCCATTTCCCCGAAGATGACATTTCCCCGAATATGACATTTCCCCGAATATGACATTTCCTCAAATATGACAATTCCCCGAATATGACATTTCCCCGAATATGACATTTCCCCGAATATGACAATTCCCCGAATATGACATTTCCCCGAATATGACATTTTCTCGAATATGCCATTTCCCTGAATATGACAATTCCCCGAATATGACATTTTCTCGAATATGCCATTTCCCCGAATATGCCATTTCTCCGAATATGACATTTCCTCGGATGAATGAGCGAAGACATTCTTATAAGAGTTTTTGGAAGAACTTCTAGAGATCTGAAAATCTTCCCGAGGGAACTTTCGAAGGAACTACAAGAAATTCTTACTAGGGTTTGCAAAAGGGTTTCTCGAGAAAGTACTGGTAGAACTCTCAAAACATATTCCGAAGATATTTTTTATAATTCCAGTTGAATCTTCCAATTTATTTTTGTAATTCGAAAAAAAAATCCATCAAAAATTCCTTCGGATATTCTTATAGGGATTCCTTTGAGAATTGATTTACAAATTTGGATTTCTAAAATTCTTTCGAAAATATTTTCAAAATTCGTTCGGAAGTTTCTCCAGTATTGATTAAAATTCTAAGAAAACAGTTATTTTTCTCAGGACAGTTTTGGCATATATATATAATTAAATTACGGAAAAATATTCGACTTGGTGGGTCTCGTGCCCCATAGTGCCACAGCTTAACTCGTGCCAGTGCGAAAAATGCACCGCGAGTTTGTTTCAACAAATTTTGATAAACATAAAATTTCTATCTCATTTTTAGGTGAATTAATCAAAAATAAAATTTTCTCAAATGATACCCCTGGATGTATGCAACATACTTGCTGAACATACTATGCCATTTAAAACACGATTTCATACCGAAAAAGCTGACGATCACGTTTTTCGGGATTTCAACCACTGTGCGCTCTTTTACGACGGCTCCATTTTCGGCTGGATATACGACAGATATGTCCGTTGTGCGGTCCTCCCTCCCTTCGTGCGGTGCTCCTGTCGATCCTTTCAATTTAAATAAAGAACTAGTTTTAAAATATAATTTCTTTTCAATACAGAAATCGAAACTAGGCGCTGATCACAAATGTACAGCAATAGTTGATTTTCCACAGGATAAACCTCTGTTCTCTGCTTCTATTTTATTCAAACCCTAAAAAATTCACTGTGGATGGATCACGGTCCTTCTTCAAAAAAAGCGGGGAATGTTTCAAGCATGAACAATGAACAAGCACTTACATACTAACTAACATCAATATATTATTTGCAAGCTTATTTCGATTGGTTGTGCCGCAATGCCGGAACGCTGTGCATTGTACAAGGGGCTTAAACATTTTTCGTAGAGCAGTGTGACCGTAAATAACCAAGCCTTGTGACATAAATTCACATCCGTATGATAGAAACTCAGCGTGAAATAAAACCATCCTTTCCATCGACTTGTTCCAATCCATCAAATTGGAGCACTTGAAACATTTTTCTTGGGAAAAAGGTGTATAATTCAAGCCAGAAAGCGACAAAGTGAAGGTGCAACTCACTCAACCGACCATCTATCTGCTCTGTCCACCCGTTTCCGTCTTCCCCTCATCTCACCCAACTACCTTTTCAAATTATAAACGAGCAAAGAATTATGTCGCTCGGACGGGGAAATATATTTCCCACCCGAAAAGAAAAAAAAAGAAAAAGAAATGCAAAAGTCCACCCCCGGAAGGAAAGCCACCCAACCAAGAAGCTCCTCTAACTACACAAAGGGGACAAACGAGGACACCTTTCTGCCGTGCTTGGCTTCAATCGGGAAACTTCTTTTCGGGCTTGCAAGAGAAAGAGATGAAAACGATGTTTCAAAAAAGTTGAAAAGTTTTTCCCGTTGCTCGCCTGCTCGCTCCCTATCGGGGCGGCACGACAATGGAGGCAGTGAGAGCTACCGGACCTTCGCCGTTTTGTTCCGAGCTCCGAGATCTACATACCAAGATAATGATGAAGGCCACATGGCACACAGCAGCAGTGGCGGATGGTCACAAACCGAAGAATGAATGTTTTATTCAAATTTACCTCCGATTTCCGGGGTTTGCCTTCGACGGTGACCGGCGTGGGACAGCAGCCGGGGAGAGAGGGTTTCTTTCCCATGGAGGATCTTCGGAATTAAATTTTGCTGGGATAAAAGTGTAAGTTCCTTTGGGAAACGTGGGTCGGGAACCAGACCGAAGAAAACTTTTAAATGAATTTTGTTTATGTTTTGTGGGCTGCTCGGGGGCAATATACATTGATCTGGCGGGCGAAAGCTGCCGGGGTGTGGTTATGCTTTTAATCCTTTTCTGATCGAAAATTAAGAAGACGGCAAGTCACCACAATGCTTGCGGTTTGGCATGATATGATTTTTCAGTTGTCGATGGATGAAACAGATAGGGATTAGATCAAATGACGAAGGTAAATAAGATTAAAAGTTCCGAAAGGATGCGTTTTGCTGGCGGTATGCTTTTCAGAAGACGGGCATCCAATCTAAAAAACTGATTATCAACGAAACGAAAACGGGGATTACTTTCTTTGTTACCTGGTTGACTTTGCATTGAGATAGCGAGTTGTCTACCATGTAGACTTAGTTCAATCGTGCAAATTGAGCTGGAAAGCCAAAGCATTTGACTGTTCTAACAATGTCGATTAGAATTCAGCCGGTACATACCTGTAATTAGAAGAAAGGGAATTTAATATTAAATTTCATTCAATAAGATTTAGAATTTGTATGGATAGATAAATATAGTTGAGGGGTATATTTGGTTTGAACAGATGTGCCAGAATTTACATCGAGTTGAAGAAAATATCGAATTACAGTAAATCTAGTATGTGAGAGTGCATTGTAAAAAAAAAATCATGACTGCTGCGTCATCATTTTGGCAACGTAACCAACAAGTGCCTTTCAGAACCAATTCCAGTCTTTTCTGGCAATCAATTTCAGCTAATTTTTCCATCCACTTTCCCGAGAAAATCCGTCCTTGAATTTGATCTTATCTCATTCGCATATACCCGGACCCGAGGGGCACCTCTGAGCGCTGTGAAAAGATGCGAGTTTCAATACATGGTTATTCGCAAAGCACCGTTTACTGTTTCCGTTCCCATTATTGTGCTTCATGTTTAGCAGCAAACAATTTCTCATCGCTATTCTTTTCTGACGGTGCGACGGGTGATGATGTGCCAGACCTGGGTAGGCACACAACCACAAGTGGATAAAGCTTGCACCGAACTGTTTACCATTTGGATTGTTTGCACGGGTGTGTGGAAGTTCTGCTGGTTGTTTCTCTCCCAAACCGTAGCCAGATGATCATTATCATGAAAAGTTAGCATCATTCTTTCTCCGTGTAAACAGAATCACAACACAAATGGACGCTCCCCTCGTGCGTCGTTGAGCTTCAGAGGATCCATCTCGTCTAGGCAGGGTTGAATGAAGTAACGGTCAAATAGACGAGCAACACAGGGTTTTCGCGTGGATATCCATCCTTGCCCTCCGAAGAGCCGACCCTGTGCTCTTCCAAACTCTTAGCGAAGAACAAACACTGACTAGGTACTCGAGTCTGGTGGGTTCTTTGATTCGTTCCAACAATTCAACCAAATAACCAACAAACCCGTCGGAATACGCAACGAAACGTAAATCCCCCGCAACGCTACCTGCCGGCTCACCAAACTAAGAGTTTCTGCAAACAAATGGATGCTCTGTTCGGTGTCTTCCGTCTTTCTTTCCGACGAATGGCCCTCTTGCGTACGCGGCGCTATACGGCCTTGGCTCGGCGATGTTCCCTTCCTTCATTATCCGTATCTATGCGCCAAATATCAAACATCGGGTTTTTGGCGTGGGAGCGAATGCGAACGAACTTTACATTTCCGTAAATTGTATCCACTTGTTTCGAAATTGGACCGAGAATTAAGATGGAGCCGGATAAGGGAAAATTAGTTAAACGCTCATTAGTGCTATATTAGGATGATTTCTTTGGCTGTTTTTGCCCGGGGACGGCGGCATCTTGAGTGATATGTTATTTGTGTGCTTTTAAGAAAATGGAGGGTCGTACCAAAAGTTTAAAATTATGGTTGCCCTGGGGGTAGAGGAGAAACGAAGTATAAGGACATGTGATGGGTTGGAAGCAGTGGTGTTGACACATTATCGGGATAATTTATGACCATGAATATGTCGAAATAACCACAGCAAAATAATGGGATTGTTCTTGTTGAGCACAATATGAATGAGAAAATGAAGTAAATGGACGGAATCAGGTTATTGGTGTTTGAAACGACCAATTGAATCATTTTTGAATTGAAAATGGCAATTTATTGCTTCTTTCAACACCTATCTGCATGAAGTGCACTTTACTGTTTCTAATGATTTTTTTTAATTTGCAGAGGTTCTACGCGACTGTAGCGGAAGAAGAAGCAATATGCCCTAGCTGAGCATAAACTACTTCAATGTGTAAGCTGTAAAGATTTCCAACAGTTAAACAATACAGCTAGGTAAAGCCATCTAAAAATTGTACAAATTTTCAATCATTTTGATAATGCTCACATTTCCAAAAAGAGGTGACTGCGGCCGGAAAACTCATGAGTGAAAACGCCTTCTAGCTGGCAGCTCTTATGGAACAAAGCACCACGCGTCGGCAAATTAGAATTCTGTCATGGAAAGTGCGTAGGGACGCGTAATATATTGTAGGCTAGTTCCACAAGTGTCTTGCCAAAATGTTATATGTTTCATCAATCTGTGATAGGTTTTTTTTATCTTTTAGTGGAATGTCTTTACTTGTCATAAGAAGAGTCCCTACAACCCCTTTTAATTCCACCACTTGATTGTACCTTTGTCAGATACGTATTTCCACCTCAAAAGTAAGGTCGCCTGCAGTGTCTCGTATTTGACTCGACTCTAAATAGCGTGTGGCACAAGACTGCACCAGTGACCGCCATGTGCAAAGACCGAGAGGAAATTTTGACAGAAAAGATTATGGTACAATATGAAAAGATATTCCATGACCAGATGTACATGATTCAGCTACGATGAAGAAACAGCGGGGTATTCGTGTTCTACTACATCCCACCATCGAATGGATTGAATACAGGCCGTGCAACGCAAAGTAAGCAGTGCGCCAACTGCCTGAAAATTGTCGCCTTCGAAGCCGCTGCGGCGGGAATCACACCTTTTCCATTTGTGTGGTTGAGGACTTCTCGGCCAAATGTGTAAATTGTGACCAGGACCACTTGTCAAAAAGCCGTTGCAAGCGTGCTACTCAGCGTAATCCGATAGGTTGTCGCAAAGCCATCAACTAACGCCTCCGCTCAACGAGATGCAGAAGATGTTTATGCAAATGACGCAATTCTTCATGCGCTGCAACCAGCACTGCACAAAGTCGTGATCGTCATAAGACAGAGAGCAAAGCGCATTTTTCTATCTTAGGCGACCAAATGGAAGAATCGTGGGTTCTTTGATTAATTTCGCATGGAAGGCAGTTATGGAAGGATTTTTTTAATAAATTAAAATTCCTAAATTATTTCAAAAGAAATATGCCAAGAATTATGACTAGTCGATAAATTATTCACATTCTTTTAATTCACCGAGTTGAAAGTTGTAATGAACGCAAAAATAAACAAGATATCCTGTCACGGGACAAATATTTTTTGAGATTTTTGTAGCATGCCATTCATCCTTCGCGTTTCTATTGGCGCTTTGATGTTGCATGAAGAAGAAGAAGAAGAAGAAGCAGAAAAATGATTATCGAAAAAATCTCCACGGGAAAGCATACGAAGAAGTTTTTAAGACTCTTCTCAAATATTCAAAAAAGCAATTTAATTAAAAACGGTAAGCAGTACGGGGTTGGACTTATCGCGTGAAAGCACAATTAAGATTCCAGAAGACTTGTCCTTAAGTACTTACTTATTTGATACTTGATGGGCTACAGCTCTTCGATGAACCTACGCCGAATGGAGTATCCTTCTCCACTGGACTCGATCCTGGGCAAATCGCTTCCAGTCGTCCTGATTGTTGACATCATTATCGCACGTCACTAATGTTCCAAGATACCGTCGTCGGGGGTGACAATAAGTCAAATGGGGGTGAGAATGGGTCACTGTTTCAACTACTGAGAATGCTTGTAGAATAGATTCAATGTATCTGAGGGCAAGAAGACTAAAATTTAAATGACACTTTTGGACGATTTTGCTCTACGACCTCCAGGCTGCCGGTGAGAGCGATGACCCATTCTCACCCCCCAGACCCATTGTCACCCCCGATGGCGGTACACAAATTCTTCTACCACTTCAAATTTTCCACCATCCAGCGCAATTTCGTCCAATCCTCACTGCCTCCCCACTCAAAAGGCGCAAAAGACTCTCCCACGGCACGGCGATCAATCCCGATAATATCGATATCGTCAGCAAATCCCAGGAGCATATGCGATCTTGTAGTAATGGTACCGCTTCTTTGCACACGAGCTCTCCTAATCGCTCGCTCGAGCGCAATATTGAACAGTAAATTCGAGAGTGCATCACCCTGCTTTAATCCATCTAAGATAACAAATGACGTCGATATTTCATCCGCAACCCTTACACTTGATTTCGATCCGTCCAACGTTATACGAATCATCCGTATCAGTTTCGCCGGAAAACCATGTTCAAGCATAATTTGCTATAATTCATTCCGTTTCATTGAATCGTACGCCGCCTTGAAATCAAAAAACAGATGATAAGTCTGCAAGTTGTACTCCCGGAATTTATCAAGGATTTGTCTCAGGGTAAACATTTGATCCGTTGTTGATCGGCCCTCACGAAAACCTGCTTGGTATTCGCCGACGAAGGACTCTTCCCTAGCAGCACACATGTGCCACATAACTTACTGCAACTCATGTGTGACCAAATTTAGTCACAATCAAGTTGCTACAACTTTTTTTGTCTGACTTGTGCTGCTCGGGTTCAAGTTGAACAGAATACGGGACATATTTTTGTCGTCGTATTAAGGAGGGTTATTCCTTGGTAAATGGGGCACTCCATTCTGTGCCCTTTCTTAAAGAGAGGCCGTCCAACTAGCTAGCAGGCAATTCCTTGTCTTCCCATATTTTGGACATAATATGGTGCAGAACTTAATAAAGCTGCTCACTGCCATGTATGAGAAGTTCAGCCGGTAGCTGGTCCTTCCCCGCAGCCTTATTGTTTTTCCGCTCTTTAATAGCTTTTCTAAACTCATCCAGTGTAAAGCTATGTCCATTTAGAATCCGGAATCATTTATTGTATTGCAGCGGCACGGAAAGTGACCGCTGCAAGAATTCTTTTACAGCGGTTTGTCTACCTAGGCGCCCACTTGCTGTGGTATAAATTCCACGATGTTTCGTGCAGCGACTCAAAAATTATTCCACATGGAAGCCGAAAGGAGAGAAAAAAATCTGCACACCCACGTTGATAATCCTGCTCATCGACGATGGAACCTACGTCAAAATGGATTTCGGACAGCTTCCTAGCCAAAAAATCTACATACCGATGGCACGAGGAGTAGTTCCTGCGAAGATTAAGTTTGCTATTTGGACAAACTTGCAAAAAAAAACAGATTAATTTGGCAAGGGATATGCAGCTGTGGAGCAAAGACCTAAGGGTTTGTGACGAATAAGACGATGGACTCGAAGCTGTACAAGGAGGAATGTCTCAAAAATCGCGGTCTACCTTCCATAAAGCCTATGAAGGTCCCGAGAAGTTTTGGCCAGATTTGGCGAGTTGCCACTACAGCCGGGAAGTCATCCAGTGGTACCGCGATAATATCAAAGATTTCATCGATAAAAACATAAATCCACGCAACTGCCCACAGCTCCGGCCCATCGAGACATTTTGGGCAGTAATGAAGCGGAAGCTTAAGAAAAGTGGAAAACAGCTCGGGACGCGACTCAGATGACCAAAATGTGGAACAAATGTGCCAAGGAAGTTGACTCCGGAGGTGTGCAACTTTTGATGAGAGGAATAAAGAAGAAGGTGCGAATTTTTACAAGAAACAAATAGGAATTGTTTGTATCATAATTTTTCCTTAAAGTACAGTGAATTATCCTTGTGTTGATATATTAACCTTATTTGTACGTCAATCCGTTACCGAGATACAAATTATTCTATTATTCCGGAATCTAAATGGACATAGCTTTAGGCGGCTCCACAGCTTGTCCATCGTCGCTAATATTTATTTTGTTCATCGATGCACCGTCACTTCCACTATTCAACAAAGTCTCGAAGTATTGCTTCCACCTGGCACCCACTTCGGTTTTATCTGTCAGCAAATTCCCTTGTTGGTCGTTGCACATGACGCGAGATTATTATTTTTATTTATTCAGACTAAGACCGAAGTGGCCTGTGCGGTATATAAGAGTCTTCTCCATTCGGCTCGGTCCATGGCTACACGTCGCCAACCACGCAGTCTACGGAGGGTCCGCAAGTCATCTTCCACCTGATCGATCCACCTTGCCCGCTGCGCACCTCGCCTTCTTGTGCCCGTCGGATCGTTGTCGAGAACCATTTTCACCGGGTTACTGTCCGACATTCTGGCTACGTGCCCGGCTCATCGCAGTCGTCCGATTTTCGCGGTGTGAACGATGGATGGTTCTCCCAACAGCTGATGCAACTCGTGGTTCATTCGCCTCCTCCACGTACCGTCCGCCATCTGCATAGATGGTACGCAGCACTTTCCTTTCGAAGACTCCAAGTGCGCGTTGGTCCTCCACGAGCATCGTCCAGGTCTCGTGTCCGTAGAGGACTACCGGTCTAATTAGCGTTTTGTAGATTGTCAGTTTGGTACGGCGGCGAACTCTATTCGATCGGAGCGTCTTGCGGAGTCCAAAGTACGTACGATTTCCAGCCACTATGCGTCTCCGAATTTCTCTGCTGGTGTCATTTTCGGCAGTCACCAGTGAGCCCAAGTACACAAATTCTTCTACCACCTCGATTTCGTCACCACCGATGCAAACTCGCGGTGGGTGGCTCACATTGTCTTCTCTTGAACCTCTTCCTATCATGTACTTCATCTTCGACGTGTTGATGACTAGTCCGATCCGCTTTGCTTCTCTCTTCAGTCTGATGTAGGCTTCCTCCATCTTCTCAAAGTTCATTCATTTCATTTATTTAGTTTACATCTAAACAGATAACACTGAATCAACAATTTGACGCCACAATGCACGGTTCGAGGCCGCATCTCTCCATCCTCGGATACGCCCCACGCTCGCCAAGTCGTTCTGCACCTGGTCTGCCCATCTCGCTCGCTGCGCTCCACGCCGTCTCATATCTGCCGGATCGGATCGGATTTGCAGGGTGGCTGTCCGGCATTCTTGCAACATGTCCTGCCCATCGTACCCTTCCGGCTTTAGCTACCTTCTGAATACTGGGTTCGCCGTAGAGTTGGGCGAGCTCATGGTTCATTCTTCGCCGCCACACACCGTCTTCTTGCACACCGCCAAAGATGGTCCTAAGCACCCGTCTCTCGAATACTCCGAGTGCTTGCAAGTCCTCCTCGAGCATTGTCCATGTTTCATGTCCGTAGAGGACAACCGGTCTTATAAGCGTCTTGTACATGACACATTTGGTGCGGTGGCGAATCTTTTTCGACCGCAGTTTCTTCTGGAGCCCGTAGTAGGCCCAACTACCACAGATGATGCGCCTTCGTATTTCACGACTAACGTTGTTGTTAGCCGTTAGCAAGGATCCGAGGTAGACGAATTCTTCGACCACCTCGAAGGTATCCCCGTCTATCTTAACACTGCTTCCCAGGCGGGCCCTGTCGCGCTCGGTTCCGCCCACAAGCATGTACTTTGTCTTTGACGCATTCACCACCAGTCCAACTTTTGTTGCTTCACGTTTCAGGCGGGTGTACAGTTCTGCCACCTTTGCAAATGTTCGGTCGACAATGTCCATGTCATCCGCGAAGCAAATAAATTGACTGGATCTGTTGAAAATCGCCTTCTAGCACAATGTTGAACAACAGGCACGAAAGTCCATCACCTTGTCTTAGTCCCCGGCGCGATTCGAACGAACTGGAGTGTTCGCCAGAAATCTTCACACAGTTTTGCACACCATCCACCGTTGCTTTGATCAGTCTGGTAAGCTTCCCAGGGAAGCTGTTCTCGTCCATAATTTTCCATAGCTCTACGCGGTCTATACTGTCGTATGCCGCCTTGAAATCAACGAACAGATGGTGCGTTGGGACCTGATATTCACGGCATTTTTGAAGGATTTGCCGTACACTAAAGATCTGGTCCTTTGTCGAGCGGCCGTCAACGAAGCTGGCTTGATAACTTCCCACGAACTCGTTCACTAATGGTGACAGACGACGGAAGATGATCTGGGATATCACTTTGTAGGCGGCATTAAGGATGGTGATCGCTCGAATGTTCTCACACTCCAGTTTGTCACCTTTCTTGTAGATGGGGCATATAACCCCTTCCTTCCACTCCTCCGATAGCTGTTCGGTTTCCCAGATTCTGACTATCAGTTTGTGCAGGCAAGTGGCCAGCTTTTCCGGGCCCATCTTGATGAGCAGTTCCGATACCATCCTTACCAGCTGCTTTATTGGTCTTTAGCATCCTTAACTTCCCTCAAGGTGGGGGCTGGTTGGCTTCCATCGTCCGCTGAACTGACGTAGTCATCTCCTCCGCTGCCTTGACTTTCACTGCCTGTACTCTCCACGCCATTCAGATGTTCCTCGTAGTGCTGCTTCCACCTTTCGATCACCACACGTTCGTCCGTCAAGATGCTCCCATCCTTATCCCGGCACATTTCGGTTCGCGGCACGAAGCCTTTGCGGGATGCGTTGAGCTTCTGATAGAACTTGCGTGCATCTTGAGAACGGCACAGCTGTTCCATCTCCTCGCATTCCGCTTCTTCCAGGCGGCGTTTCTTCTCCTGAAAAAGGCGGGTCTGCTGTCTCTGCTTCCGTCTATAACGTTCCACGTTCTGCCGGGTACCTTGCTGCAGCGCGACCGCCCGCGCTGCGTCCTTCTCCTCCAGAATCTGTCTGCACTCTTCGTCGAACCAATCGTTCCGTCGACTTCGACCCATATACCAGACGTTGTTCTCAGCTGCGTCGTTAATGGCTGCTTTAACTTCGCTCAAGCAGTCCTCAAGAGGGGCCCCATCGAGCTCACCCTCTTCCGGCAACGCTGCCTCGAGATGCTGCGCGTATGCAGTGGCGACATCAGGTTGCTTCAGTCGCTCTAGGTCGTACCGCGGCGGTCGTCGGTACCGAACATTGTTGATGACGGATAGTTTTGGGCGCAGTTTAACCATCACCAGATAGTGGTCAGAGTCGATGTTAGCGCCACGATATGTCCTGACGTCGATAAGTGCCGTCCATCAATCAGAACGTGGTCGATTTGTGATTCTGTCTGCAGTGGTGATCTCCAGGTGTACCGATATGGGAGGCTGTGTTGGAAGTAGGTGCTCCGAATGGCCATATTCTTGGAGGCGGCGAAATCAATTAGTCGTAGGCCGTTTTCGTTCGTCATCTGGTGAGCGCTGAACTTTCCAATAGTCGGTCTTAACTCCTCCTCTTGGGCAACCTGAGCGTTCAAATCTTCTATGATGATTTTGACGTCGTGGCTTGGGCAGCTTTCGTACTCACGTTCCAGCTGCGCGTAGAATGCGTCCTTATCATCATCAGTGCTTCCGGAGTGTGGGCTATGGACGTTGATTATGCTGAAGTTGAAGAACCGGCCTTTGATCCTCAACCTGCACATTCTTTCATTGATCGGCCACGAACCGAGTTTCCAATCGCTAGTCCCTTTTCGTCGCAGTGGTCTTCGCCGATGGTTCCGGTCTGTACTCTCTTGTTGATTGTTCGTTGCTTAAGATTTTTTAAAGGCTGGCTTGCAGGGCCTGACACCAAACCCCCTAAATTTCCGGAGGACCATTCCTCCTTATTTCCGGTGGACCATGGTGCACAGTTTCACTTAGAGTCCCTCGCTGGCACTCGGACGATGATCAGCCGCCCCTAACATGGAGAACAGACGCTGTTGTGAGCCGATCCTGACATGGAGAACAGACGCTCAATAAGATTTGCACCTCCGGAGAGGAGCAAACCCCCCCCCCCCTTCCCTGTCAGCATACGACCATAGTTCCCACCGGGGTTGGTTACCCGATCTTCCCTAAGGTTGCTCGTATCCCGGCCAGCACCGCGGGGAGGTAGTGATAGGAGTTGCTGGGTAAGAGGCTAAGGACCGCGAGATGGGGTCTATTTTATTCCTTCAGGTACGCGAAGTACCAATGGTACGCTTTACCCAGCATTTGCCGTGCCAAAGTTACGTGCCATAATATCTATGTCGTCGGCGAAGCCAAATAGCTGGACGGACTTATTGAAAATTGTACCACTCGTTTAATCCCTGCTCTTCGTATTACCCCTTCCAAAGCGATGTTGAATAGCAGACATGAAATACCATCACCTTGCCGTAACCCTCTGCGGGTTTCGAAGGGACTCGAGAATGCCCCTGAAACTCGAACTACGCACATCACCCGATCCATCGTCGCTTTGATCAACCGTGTCAGTTTATCCGGAAATCCGTTTTCGTGCATTAGCTGCCATAGCTGGTCCCGATCGATTGTATCATATGCAGCTTTGAAGTCGATGAATAGATGATGTGTGGGCACGTTGTATTCGCGGCACTTCTGCAGTACTTGGCGAATGGCGAACACCTGGTCCGTGGTGGAGCGTTCGCCCATAAAACCCGCCTGGTACTGCCCCACGAACTACCTTGCAGTTGGTGCTAGTCGACGGCATAAAATTTGGGAGAATATCTTGTAGGCGGCGTTCAGCAATGTGATTGCGCGATAGTTGTTACAATCCAGCTCATCGCCCTTTTTGTAGAAGTGACACACGACACCTTCCATCCACTCCTGCGGCAAAACTTCCTCCTCCCAAATCTTGGTAATGACCCAGTGCAGCGCTCTAGCCAGTGCCTCACCACCGCGTTTAAATAGCTCTCCTGGTAGTTGGTCAACCCCAGGGGCTTTGTTGTTCTTCAGCCGCCCAATCTCCTTCTGGATTTCTTGGAGATCCGGAGCCGGTAGAATTATGTCCTGCGTGCGTTCCCTCAGGTTCATCACCATACCGCCATCTTCGTCTGCTACATCGCCACTCAGGTGCTCTTCGTAGTGCTGTCGCCACCTTTGGATCATCTCACACTCGTTCGTAAGAAGGTTCCCGTTTATGTCCTTACACATATCAGGCTGTGGCACGTGGCCCTTACGTGAACGGTTTAACTTCTCATAGAACTTTCGTGTGTTACTAGCGCGGTACAGTTGCTCCGTCTCTTCACGGACTCGATCTTCCTGCTGGCGCTTTTTCCTCCGGAAAATCGAGTTTTGTCTGTTCCGCGCCTGTTTATATCTTGCCTCGTTCGCCCTCGTGCGGTGTTGCAGCAATCTCGCCCATGCTGAATTCGTCTCTTCCACTAACTGCTCACATTCGCCGTCATACCAGTCGTTTCTCTGATCCGGGGGCACCGTGCCAAGTGCAGCGGTTGCGGTGCTACCAATGGCGGATCGAATATCTCTCCAGCCATTTTCAAGAGACGCTGCGCCTAGCTGCTCTTCCGTTGGAAGCAGTGGTGCAATTTATCAACAATGCCTGCTGAGTGTGATTCTTTTGTTTTGTATTTTTCTCTGCTCCTCTTTGCCTATGACGGTGCCTTTCAGTCAGAACGACAAAGCAGGAGTAGCTTAGCAACCTCGGTTTGCCAACAGCGGGCTGAAGCTGATGATCATTCGGCACAAATTTCCTGTCATTGTCTTTCAAGTGATAGTATTCACCCATGCATTTATATAGGGCCGTCGCATTCACACAGCAGCGAGTGAACTGAATAGACTGTCAGTGCGGGCTGCGTGTGCAATGAGAAGAGAGGTCTTTTGTTTACTTTATCTTTGATTGTTGCTACTAACCATTTTCAGTTTTCACTGCTAGGAAGTGAGTGTGAAGAGGGAATGGTATCAATATCTAACAAATTTCAGTCACTGAGATTGAGAATTCGCACCACTGGTTGGAAGTGCCACTTCCAGCTGCTGCGCGTATTCTTGGGCTAGTCTACCGTCTTGTAGCCACCCAATGTTAAGCCGCGGCGTCCGACTTCGACGCGTGTTGTACACCGTCAAGAGTTTTGAGCGCAGGCATACTGCAACGAGGTAGTGGTCGGATTCAATATTCGCACTGCAGTGGACGTTCGTGATGTCGGAGAAGAATTTACCGTCGATTAGAACGTGGTCGATTTGGTTTTCCGTTTCTTGGAAAGGTGATCTCCATGTGGCCTTGTGGATATTTTTGTGGGGAAAGAAGGTGCTTCGGACTACCATTCCGCGGGAGGCTGCGAAGTTTATGCATCGTTGGCCGTTGTCATTCGATACGGTGTGCAGACTATCCGGTCCGATGACCGGTCTATACATTTGCTCCCTTCCTACCTGTGCGTTCATGTCACCGATGACGATTTTGACGTCCCGCAGTGGGCATCCATCGTATGTCTGCTCTAGCTGTGAGTAGAACGCTTGTTTCTCGTCGTCGGGTCTCCCTTCGTGTGGGCAGTGTACGTTGATGATGCTATAGTTGAAGAAACGGCCTTTAATCCTCAGCTTGCACATCCTTGCGTTGATTGGCTACCACCCAATCACGCGTTGACGCATCTTACCCAGCACTATGAAGCCGGTTCCCAGCTCGTTGGTGGTGCCACAGCTTTGGTAGAAGGTAGCCGCTCGATGCCCACTTTTCCACACTTTCTGTCCTGTCCAGCAAATCTCCTGCAGCGCCACGACGTCGAAGTTGCGGGGATGTAATTCATCGTAGATCATCCTGTCGCAACCTGCGAAACCTAGCGACTTGCAATTCCATGTTCCAAGCTTCCAATCGTGATCCTGTATTCATCGCCTAGGTCTTTGCCGATTATATCGAGTCGCATTATCTCTTATATTGTTCGTAATTATTGGTTTTCCAGGCGGCTTATTGGGCCTGCGCAAACCTCCTGTCTCGTCGGAGGGCTGTCGTGTCAGGGCTGTTTAGCGTCCCACCTAACACCAGGACTTGGGCTTGTGCGCTTTGAGCGGCACACGGTCGCTTTGATGGGGCCTACTTGCGGATACATGCAGCTTTTTATAGAGGTTTGACAGGGCCAGTGTCAAACCCCACCACATCCTAGGCAAGCCCCACAACTTGCAGATGGCCTGGGGAGGGATCGTCAAGCCCTTGGACATAGTCCCTGCTGCTCACATGACGGGAGATGGCGCTGCCTTTCTCCGGACGCCACTAACAATCTCATAAAAGCTCCGCATATCATTCTGCTCCATTTTTTCCTGCGCCTCACTTATAACTTGTCCTTTGTATTTTTTTTTCTTCCTGCGGTGGGTTCGTTTTTCGGCTGCTCTTGCCTTCTTGTACCAATCTCTATTCGATCGGGTACCCGCCACCAACATCCGGCTTCTGGCAACGTTCTTCTCGTCTGACACTCCACATCGAACCAACCCGTCCTAGATCACCTCTGTGCAGTGCCTACCACTTCTTGTGCTGTTGTGCTCACCGCTCCATGGATCGACTCCCGTAGAACGTTGATATTGTCGCGAACGTTGATTGCACTTATCCGATGGCCAAGCTTCTGGCGGTATTCAACTGATACTCTTTCCGCAGGCAATCGCTGGATATTGTAACGCATCGTTCGCTGTGTTCTTTCGATCGATACAGTTGACAACCATGATCGAAATTTACTGACAACGAGTTAACGATCAGACTCAATGTTCGAACCTCTGAATGTTCCCACATCGATAACATCTGGGAAATGGCGCCCATCCACCAGAACATGGTCTATCTGATTGAAAGTTTCACCATTTGGGTATCTCCAGGTGTGCTTTCGGATGTTCTTTAATGCAATGTAGTTGCTACTGATGGCCATCCCTCTGGAGTGAATGCTCTCCCTACCGATTATGGAACGGAAAAAGTTATCTCTACCGACCTGAGCATTAGCGTATCCGATAACAATATTCACGTCATGCTTTGAGCACTCTCCATAGGTTTTATCAAGACATCCATAAAACGTGTCCTTCACGTCGTCGGATTTATCGTTTGTTGATGCGAAAACGTTGGTTAGGCTGTAAATGAAGCACTTGCCCCGTATCCTCAACACACAGATTCGCTCGGTAATGGGTTTCCACCGCATCACTCACTTCATCTGCTTTCCCATCACTACGAAACCAACTCCATGCTCTGCTTTTCCGCCGTCGCTGTGATAGATGTTATACTTGAATGCAGTGTTGGTTGCATCGCGTTGGTGGGGCTGCCACCTTAGGGAAAGCTGTCGGACGACCCGTGGAAACGTGAGATAGGAACTTGTGGGGACCAGAGCTATGTTGGGCATTACTTCCTTGATGTCAACCCACCATTTTGCAGTCCCTTGTCCTTGAGCACTTTTTGATTTTTCTTTGATTTTGTCGGGGGGTCAACACACTGTTAATAAATGCAAAGGCTAGATATCCGCATCCTAGAACCCTCTTCACTGTTTCATCTGGGCCGTTTGGCCGACGGCCACTAGCTAAAAAATGTTTAACCGAACATACCATAAGGTTGAATGTCATTTGGCCGAAAAAGATAAACGGCCGAAAATGTCGTTCTCCCAAATAGGCCGTTTTGTAGAAATATAGAAATGATCATTTGGTCGAGCGGAACGAATCTATGACAAAAGGTCAAAGAGGACAAAAAGTCGAAAGGGACAAAAGGTCGATCAAGAACAAGTTGATTACAAGTTGGGTGTATTCTATAAGAATTTGTAAAATGCATTTAACTTCAAGCAGAAGTTATACATTTATCTCATCATCATATTTGAAGAATAAGCAATTTTGTCCCTGGCCCGAGCGGATCATATGGCCGAACAGGTCATATGGTTGAAAATGTCATTTGGCCGAACAGATCATTTAGCCGAAATGTAAAATTTAAGAAGAAGCCTTCCTTAGCCGTGCGGTAAGATGTACGACTACAAACAAGACCATGCTGAAGGTGGCGAGGCTCGATTTCCGGCTCGGTCTAGGAAATTTTTGGGTTGGAAATCATCGTGTTAGCCTCATGATATACAAATGGAAAAATGGTAACGTGACTTAGAAACCTCGCAGTCAATAACTGTGGAAGTGCTTAAGGAGACCGCGTTAAAATCCATTTTAAAAACTACATGGTGCTTTCAGGGCCACATAACTCCAAAAGTAAACGAAAATAAGTTTTTAAGCTCTTCTCACTTACAGAACACACGCTTAAAGTCAAGTACACATCGCATGAATAGCTTTCACACATCCCGGCGACGCCTTGGCCAACTCTCACTATGAGTGAAAATTTTGTATGAAACATAAGCAGTCGCTGTGTACTGTCTCACATGTGCATGATATGTGTAAGTGAGTTTGCCTCGAACTGTCAAAGTCCCTTCGGGTCGCTATGATGGCGAACGTGTGCAGAATGTGCTGCAAGAAATCGTACTTTTTCGGAGGTTTTTCCTTTTGTTTTGATGGCGAAACAAAAAAAAAGTGCGAATACAATCATCGCACTTTGTTTTGTTGATCAAAACGATTGGAGAAGCCTCCGAATAAGTATGGAAAAGTTGGCTTACTTAAACATTAATTTGAAAACATACAATTGAGGTTAGGTTCGATTTCCGACTGCTCTCTCGCTGTGTAAAATGAACTCACCGCAAATCATCGGCCATCGGTTACACAAAAATGAGTAACATCGTAGTTACTCATAATATGAGTTGTTCCAGGAGAGGCCCGTTTTGTGTGAACGGAACACAAAAATATGTAAGTCATTTTAAGCGTGCATACGAAAGAATGCTTGCTAGCAATGAGAATTTGATTTGCAAAGAGATTTAGAGAGAAATGAACTAATATGAAATGAGAAGGTCAGAGATCGAACTCTTGATCTCCTGCTTATGAGACAGAAGTAGTGGGACAAGGTCATCCAAGCTTCCTATTGTGTAGCTCAGCTGTAAAGAGAGTCGAGGAACATATTATGAGTAACTGCCATGTTACTCATTTTAGTGTAACTGACGACTAACGATTTTTGCAGAGTTCTTTTCACACAGTGAGAGAGCAGTCGGAAATCGGACATAACTTCAATTATGTGTTTTCAAGCTGAAGTGAAAACAAGTCAACTTTATCATACTTATTTAGAGGATTTACCAACTGTCTCGATGAACAAAATTAAGCGCGAAGATTATATTTGCACATTTTCACGCGTTCGCCAGTTTGACAGTTCTAGACGAGCTCACTTACCCATATCATGCGTATGTGAGACAGAACACAGCTCGTGTTTCACACACAACTTTTACACATTGTGGGACTCAGCCAAGACGTCGCCGTTATGTGTGCAAATTATTCATGCTATATGTAGTTGACTTTAAGCATGTACACGGAATGGATATGATGGTTCCATTTTGGCACTTATTGTTGCTGGACCGCGGTTAAATGTTCAGTCACTGTCTGCCATCCGCTTGGAAGCAACCCAGAGTGGTCGGAAACATCCTACAGGTCTGCGAGTAATCAACCTACCAGTCTGTTGTCGTCAATCTTCGATCTACATATCTACTCCACACCCTGTCACACAATGGAGCGGTAAAGCTTCTCGACAGCTATAGCTCAGTAGCGATCAAAGCACAGCTAAATCTTCATCGATTGCACCTGCGCCATTAGTCAAATCAGTGGAACATCACCTCCCGCCGCTCGTTATGGTAAAACGCGGTTTGACGCATGATTCCAACGACTCTCATGAATCCATATCCTTCAATTTTCGCAAAGCCAACCATCGTAATATCGCTGAGCTACTGTCTTCTATAGATTGGCATAACATTCTGGATCTAGAAGATGTGAATATCAGTCCTCCATGGTACTCGAGCTCGTTGCGACGTTTGAAAACTACTAAAAGGGCTGCTTTGAGGCAGTTTACCAAGCATCGTTCGGTCTCATTTCGGAATCGTTATGTTAGACTCAACTATGAGTACCAGTGAGCCAGTAAGGAGTGTTACTCTCAGCATCATCTTAATATCCAACGCAACCTCAAGTTGCACCCTAAACGCTTTTGGCAATATGTCAACGAACAACGCAAGGAATCAGGATTACCTTCATCCATGACGCTCAACGACAACACGGCATCTACGACCCAGAACATCTGTTTATTCTTCTCCGAAAAGTTCTCGAGCATGTTCTTAAATGAGGCATTATTAGCCGTGGAAATTGAGAACGCTGTGAACACTGCTCCGACCGTCAACCAAACACTTGGCACCATTGTCATTGATGCAACGATGATTATCAGCGCTTCTTCCCGACTCAAACGTAGCTTTTCTCCGGGACGCGATGGATTTACCTCGGTTTTTCTGAAAAGACATATGAATGTTCTGGTGACCTCGATACTTCTTATCTTTCAAGCATCTATCAACAGTGGTATATTTCCTGCTTGCTGGAAAACTACGAACATGCTTCTGGTGCACAAGAAAGGCAACAAACGTGACATTAATAACTACCGTGGTATCACTTATTTGAATGCAGTTTCCAAATTATTCGAGCTTCTGATTTTGGAGGCACTTGAGCCCCATTGCAAACCATTTCTCAGTAACGACCAACATGGCTTTACACCCGGGTGATCGACAGCTACTAACTTGTTCTGCTTGACTTCCTATATAACCGATAGTATGGTTCAACGTGCACAAACTGATGAGATCTACATGGACCTGGCCGCTGCATTCGATACAGTGAACCACAATATTGCGATTGCAAAAATAAAGAAGTTTGGCATTATCCGAGCAAAATCCGATTTGGTTGAAATTAAAGCCTTTAATTAACGTTTACTGAATGCAGAAATCGAACACGTTGACCATATCAAGGATTTGGGAGTAATCATGGATTCCCAACTCACATTTAAGCAGCATGTATCATACGTTGTGGACAAGGCATCTCGATCTCTTGGATGCGTTTTCAGAATTGCTAAAAAATTTACTGACATCTATTGTCTAAAAGTGTTATACTGCTCCTCATCGCGTTCCATCTTAGAATATTGTTCTGAGGTATGAAGCCCAAACTACAACAACGGCGTTGAAGGAATAGAGTCGGTACAACGCAGGTTTTGCGCTTCGCACTACGTAACCCAGGAGAAACCCTGTTCAACTGCCGAGTTACCACGATCGTTGTCAACTAATTAATTTGGAATACTAGTAGGAATGCGGCGAAGGCTGTCTATTGCTAACGCTCAAGGTCGCCTAGATTGTCCATCGCTTCTTGGGCAAGTGAACATCAACGTTGCCCCTCGGTATTTGAGAAATAACTCCTTGCTCCGTTTACCGTATCAACGTACCAATAACAGCATGTACGGTGCGGTGACTGGACTGCAAAGGATATTTAAAAGAGTCTCTTCAGCGTTCGACTTTAGTGTTAGTCGCCTAAACCTAAGACGTCGGTTTTCCAGTTTGTTTGCTTCTCGTGCATAGTTCTACGATCCTGTTTATTTTTGTAACATGTTAAACCGCTTTAGTATTAGTTATTGTAGCCTTATTTAACATCATTTGGGCTGTAGGATGCCTGTTGACAAATATATGAGACACACAATTTGGCTTCCGACGTGGCCAGTTGACAGTGCACCAGCTCCAGTGGGTAACAAATTTGTACAAGCATCTGAAAGCGATCTCGAAGATAACCGTTAACCTTCTGTCTGTGCTCAAAAAAACTTACGTTGTCTGTGCTCTGGGGTCAAATTGACCCCAAACTGAAATTGCTATAACTTTTTATTGTTTGGCCAATTTTGGATTTTTAAGGCTGTTTCGAAACATAATTTAATCATCTTTCAGGACGTAACCAAAGATTGACTATTGGTGGGCGGCTACATCGCGGGGAGGGGTTTTAATGAACAAGTGTACAAAAACAGTGATTTTTATAATTATTTTACTTATATCCGAAAATCCTACCCATTTTGAACTGCACCTTTTTCAAAAGGCTATGCAGGAAGGCATGTGCTTTGGCATGAGGCGTTTATAAGTTTATAACTCGGCCGCCAGGTGGTGGTATATTTGAATTCATTATTTTAGACTACTCAAGATATTCCGATATATAGAATTCTCCTCAGTGTAAATATTCTTATCGCACAAATTTAAAAATGAGAAGAAGTGCTCATTATATTGAGCACCGCTTTGTAGTGCTAGACATCCTGAACAATGTTGCCGAATACAACTTGGGTGTAGGTATGAGGGATCTCAAGCTAAAGCAATATTTCATATATGCAAGAATATTGCAAGTACATTAGCGCCGCCTATTTGTAAATTTCCTTATTATTTATTTCGTTACATGACAGTTTATTCTCACCAGACGAACTTTGTTACAGACGTCATCTTTACAAATTTCAAAATTGTGCGATAAAAATATTTACAATGAGGAAAATTCCATATATCGGAGTTACTTGAGTAGTCTAAAATAATGAATTCAAATATACCGCCACCTAGCGACCAAGCGCTAAACTAATCAATGCCTCATGTCAAAGCACACGCCTTCCTGCATAACCTTTTTGAAAAAGGTGCAGTTCAAAATGGGTAGGATTTTCAGATATAATAAATCAAGCATGAAAATCACTGTTTTTGTACCCTTTTTACGAAAACCCTCCCCGCGATGTACCCGCCCACCTATAGTCAATCTTTTGTAACGACCTGAAAGATGATTATCTTTCGAAACAGCCCCAAAATCCAAAATTGGCCAAACATTAAAATAGTTATAGCAATTTCAATTTAAATCAATTTGACCCCAGAGCACAGACAACGTAAGTTTTTTGAAAAGTACACTGTAGCGCATATTTTCATGATTTTTCAAGCGAATTTGCACCTAGGAGACAGATCTCGGCGAGTTTTACCAAACTACCAAAAATTAGGAGAATCGGTTGAAAACTAAAAAAATGGCAGCCACTCAAAGTGGCCTGGGGTCATATTGACCCCAGAGCACAGACAAAAGGTTAAGGCGCTGCTAGGCGTTGAAAAGGCTGTAGAACCGAATGGCAGTCTTGAAGTACTCTTTAGAAAAGCCTTTATCCGCTCTCGTAAAAATCCTCCATAACAATTAGAAATTGAGATGCGATTCGTTCTTTCAGTGTCTAGATTGTCATACTGTTGAAATGATTTCAGACTGTTCATAGCTTTCCAATATATTTAGTCGTCGGCGTAAATATGAAGCGACTACAGCCTAAGCAGATTTTTGAAAATGTTTAGTTCTCTTGGATTCCAAACTGTTATTGGTACCTCTAATACCTTCCTGCTTAATAGCCGCGTACCTTACCTTACTGGGTTAAGGGAGGGACCACCCAGGTGGTGTATATCATACCATTCTTCACTACCGGCTATTGGTTTTAAATCAGGATTTACAACCATGGTAAGAGAAGGTTTCTCACCAAAACTTTCACGTGTCAGTTTTTCGACTAGAGATTTATCTCAGTTTTTAAATAATCTGAGACACCAACCCGAAGCGGGCTTGGTAGTCATATGGCTACTGCTTCTGCCACATACGCAGGAGGTCGTGGGTTAAATCCCAGGTCCGTTCCATTCTCCTACTTTGTATCCTTCTCTTTATTTCTCATGTTCTAGCAATCGCTAGAACTGGAAATGGACTTCCATACCGTTTCCATTACTATTCCTATATCTTCAACTTGAGTATTCTAACAGTAATCTGCTAGAATTTGGAAATGAACTTATAGAGCTCATTTCCTACATCCAATTAGAAATTTCCTAAGTTACCTTCTCCTATCTATCACATTGGCAGCTCGTTAACCACGACGGACCTCTGCCTCTCCAACCTTACCCAGAAATTCCAACAAATTCCGCATGAACTCGTGGCAAGTGCAGAGGTATATTCGGCTTGCAGTGGGCGAGTGATTGCATCATCATTTCCTCCCCCTTTCCTACATTGACTTGCATTCTGACGTGGCAGACGCCAGTATGACTTAACAAATTAGATCACCAGTACTTGTACATTGAAGATGTGTGCTAGTCCCAAGCAAACATCTGTTGGTTCCCTGTGCAAGAACAGCTGGTCTGGTCATAATGGAGTAGCAACTACGAGCAGTCAATCAAGCTCAAGCTCAAGCTCAATCTGAGACACCAACCCCAATTTTCTTTTGATTAAGGCGGACAAATAATCGGTTTTTTTTTCGATGTAGCTGGAAAATTTTATTTTTTAATATCTTTATTAGGGAGACTTTCAGCCCTAGGCTGGCTCGTCTCCAGCAGGAAAAGTTAAATTACTACGAAATTTGGAAATTTCATTTCCTTCGGTATTTGATTGTAAATATTGTGTGGAGGATTAGCTTATGAGATTGAACAATGGAAATATTCCATGAGAACCCCAGACTCAAAATTGCTCTCCGATCTATTTGGCTTATAAAAGTAGATGATTCAACTACATCACTCAACCTAAGATATACCGTGTTCGTTAATTTCGAAATCAATTGCATTTCTTTTATATCAGAACTCATCCCCCGATTTAACAGTGATAAAAATCTTTCCCTTATTCCGCAAATCCATGCAGTCGTACACCAAGTCGAAAAGTTCATTTACGATTGGGATCGAAAGCTTTCGGTATGTTAATAATTCACCGTCGCCCTCAACCTGCAGAAACAAACGGAGCGCATGAATATTTTCACCTGCTGAATGGAATATGTTCCGCTTATTCCCATGCAACAATCGCGTCCGTATGGTTCATGGCTTGTTCTGCGCACGCAGTGTGTCGACCTCAGTCTCTCCCCTGGGAAAATCCCCGTTCCCAACGCAGGCAATCCAACCGACAATTGACCACATTTCATCCATTACATTCCACTTTTGCACCTTTTCCCGCGCGGCACTTCCGTGGCAGGGTACGGATCCTTTGTTTGATCTACGGACTGAAAGCAATAAAAAAAATATAATGAGGGATCAACTATGGGATGGGATGGTGGCGACCCCAAATGGACCAACCGAAACCGACACCGAAAACCTTACTGCCGAATAAATAAGCAGGAACATCATCACTATACAGCGGACAATTTCCACTCAAAAAGGATGGGAGACAAAATCAGCAGGTCGGTCGAAATTCGATTTAATGTATTTCTGCGGCCAATCGATTGCCATTTATCCCTGTCCTCCCGCCAATGGACCGGAACTGGGGCGCGACTCGCCCAATATGCCGATAATCCATTATCGCATTAAAATCTGGTACCATTAAAAATAATTAAGCCTTTATTGAGCTTCGATTTGGCGTGCGCTAATTTATGACGATGATACGAAGCGAGAGCGAGGTAATCACCAGCTCTTCTTCCAGCTTACTACTGGCGCGAAGAGTGCACTTACTGGCGATGCGAGGGGTGTTAATGGTGTAAATTGAAATTGAACTCGCAACTCGTTGATTGGGCGAAAGATCATTACTAACTATGGGAGGAGAATTAGAATATTGCTTTTGTGCTTCACAGGCTCGTTGCGTTAATTTTTCAAAACATTTTTAATGTAATTTTTTATATTGTTTTTACAGTTTTTGTATGCATCTATTTATGCTAATTTGTACAGAGCTTCTTGGTTTATTAACCCAGCTGGAAGCTCTGTGCCACACCTCTTGTATTGCTTATCCCCATAACTTCACTAGTGCCTGTAATCTGGACCGCGTAACTTTTCCTTCAAGCAAAACAACATAAGCAGTAAACAACGCACCCCAACACTCACCGGTGGATAAACTTTTTGTTACACTGACTGAGTGGAAAACGTTGCTTGCTTACTTCAACTACCGATGGCGCTTATGTTATTAGCGCTTCGAAAGCATGCTGGGTGCTGCTCATGAATAACGTAACATTGCTTCGGGTGGTAGGTGCTAACGAATAAACGATTCATAGTCTTGATCTTGAATAGTGAATATTTTCCAAATTAAACGATAAATTATTGAAGGATGCCGCTCATTTTTTATGGCTATACCACCATCATCGCCCTAGCATTTGAACAGTATTATAAATATTCGTTTATCCCAATATTATGCAATTGTGCACCATGCTTCTCCACCTTCAACGGCGTCTGAATTTGTGGATGATGACGATTGTCAAACCCTGGCTTCCAGCTATGAAACACAAAAGCTGTTCAAGTAAAACGACTAAAGCTAAACACAGTGTTCGGGAGCTGTTTTCAAGCCGTGTATAGCAGAAGCAGTGGCAGTAGCTTTTTCCTGGAGTCACCGGAAGCTGCTCAATGGGGTGTGCTTTTCTCTGGTACCTATCGTCTATGTACTTTCCTGAAGTTTTTTTTTGCATTATTGTTCGTCGGTTTGTCAGCTGTTCCAGTCGTTTTCTTCAGTGCTTAAGAAGTGGGTAAACATTCGGAAAATGGGCAAGCAGAAAAAAATCTCTTTGCGGAAAACAGAACAAATGGAGAGTGGAAATGCTAACAACTTTATTCGGTTTTGGAACGATGTCGTGGTGCTGAAATCGCGTGCCATTTTGATTCAAGCCCAGAATATTTTTATATCAAGAACAGCTGTCTTGGAACAACTACTGAAGTTTTTGAAAACGACCGCAACAACTTCCCGAATAAAATAACTCTCCTTGAAGCACCCTAGGAAGCAGTTTTATTAGGTAATCTCTTAAAATTTTGAGGAATAATCGGCATTTCATAGATAAAACCAAGATGAATACACCACTAGAAGTTCCAATCTGCCTAATTCACGATTCAGCCATCTTGGATTTCAGTATGGGGGAGCCAGCCGGTTTGTTTATGTTTTGCACCGAAAATGAATTTTTCACCCCCGCCTTCTTCTCGTCCATGATTTGGGCAGATTGAAACACCTAGCTGTGTATTCATCTTGGATAAAACTGTGTAGTACTAGCTCAGAAGGAATGAATGAATAACTTGAGTGTATACGTATACACTCACCGTAAGACGCTCCATAATCATCCAAGCAATCTAGGGGTTACCTTACCGCAATCAGTTCGTAAATGTCAAGCAGGCAAGACGTACATAAATAGTGTCGGCCCAGATTGATTTCTCTTCGTTGGTATTGGTACTGTCATTGAGTTATACATCGTTTTAAAGTTTAGCGGTCCCCTGTCCGATAACTATAGAACTGTTACAACTATAGAATTGCAATTAAATTACTTTATTAGCGATATAAGCAATGATATCGAGTCTCGAAAATGATTTTCTGAATAGTCTAAATAAATCTTTCTAGATTACCTAACAAAAGTGGATACTGTGATGAAGAATTAATTAGATCATATTTTTTAAGTCTATTCTGGTTGAAACTTTCGCCTCCAGGAATATGATCCACGGTTTTTGCTCCAACTTATTTCTTAACGGGTGAGACTGAATTGATTTCAGCTCAGAATATCAAAAATCCCTCCCTATTTCAAATTATTTGGAGACCAGAATCCGGCCTAAGATTTTCCCGAAATGTGAAGCTACCTTGAAAACAATTTTTATTTTTAGAGCACTTTTTATCATCAAGATATTTGACGCAATCGTCGGATTTATTACTATTGATATCCAATATCAACACTCTGAAGGTCAGTCTTCCAACTGGGGTAAATTTTCCGCAAGATTTTGGTCCGCATGAAATTTAAATGGAGTGGGATTTTGGACGTTCCGTGTCGAAATCCAAGCAATCACGCAGCAAGAAATACATGGGAGCACAATCTGCTTAAAAGATTCCCAGTGTATAAGCAACAATCAATATCAAACTGGAGATTTTTTGTGGTTCCATTTTCGTGAGCTGTACACAGTAATAAAATCGTCGCTTCAGTACGTAATCTATTGATACCCCCCTGAGAACAAAGTTTAGCACTGCTGTCATAGCAACATATCGTAAGTTGTTTTTTCTTTAAACAAAAACAATCCACACAAATGGAAGATAATTATATCTATGGTGTAAGTCCAGTGTTGGTAGAATCATGTTCAAATCTCAATCTTTGAAGCCTCATGCGCGATGCGCGAGTTAACTCGCTTGCGATCTGTAGGCAGAGCATCGCACAAAATCGCATCGTTTCGCTCATTTGCCGAAAAATGATTTCGCTCCAAAAAGCGTCAAAACCCAATCGAAGAGTATTTTATGTTTAGGTATAGATTTACTATCCATTGTTTTAAGCAAAGAAAGTTAATTTGATGAACACATCGAAAAAGAACACGTGGAAATCATACAATGATGCAAATTGCGAGTTGAACATTAACGATGACCGATTCTCTGGGCCATGAGTCGGGTGAGGTTTGACTAGCACTTGATTTGAATCATGAATGAGATTTGAGAATTTGAGTCTTCCCAACACTGCTGCAAGGCTTGAGTAAAACAAACTATAGAGATAATTTTGTCTGAATCACAGATGCACATTTTAATCTTGACTTCTATGGTCTATGGTCTATCTCTAGTTTGTCCGTCTTCGAATGAGTTTGATCTCAGCACCCTTCTTCTTATTCTTCTTCTTCTTATTGGCATTACATCCCCACACTGGGACAGAGCCGCCTCGCAGCTTAGTGTTCATTAAGCACTTCCACATTTATTAAGTGCGAGGTTTCTAAGCCAAGTTACCAATTTTGCATTCGTATATCATGAGGCTAGCACGATGATACTTTTATGCCAAGGGAAGTCAAGACAGTTTCTAATCCGAAAATTTCCTAGACCGGCACCGAGAATCGAACCTAGCCACCCTCAGCATGGTCTTGCTTTGTAGCCGAGCCTCTTACCGCCCCTGATCTCAGCACCCAACAGATAAAAAATCACAACGGCACGACCAAGCTGGTTGTTATTGTTTTACTTAACAGTTAGAATAATTACTTACGGGTTGGACTGGCAACGACAACAATAATTGTAATGGAAATCTAAAAATAGATTCTGTGTGGATTCTAAGGCAGCGGTTCTCAACCTGGGGTACATGTTTCCCTGGGAGTACCTTCGCCGCGCCCATGGGGCACCTCGGAAAATGCATAATGGCGTATTTTAATAAGTTTTGATATATGTACATTTTTTTTTCAAAACTTTGTACATAATATGCATGACGATCAGTAACTAGAGAGTATTGAATCCTTCTCTTCACAACCACCAAAAATGGACGAAGGGCTGTGGGACGAAAAATCAAAAATCTTCTATGCAATCTACCTGATGGACACAAAATGTTGAATGATATGTTAAGAATATGCTTCTGAACTAAAATATAGAGTCTACACGTTCGGAAGCATGAAAATATATATAATGAAAATTCCAGCAAAATGTATGGATAGCCATATATCCCGTTTATTTTCAGTATCATTTTTCATATACCTTACACTTATTTTCATATACAGCAAAAAATAGGTGGTACCTTAATTGATGCAGAAGTCCGAAGGGGCACCTCTCAAGAAAAAGGTTGAGAACCGCTGTTCCAAATGTATGCGATAATGCAATTTTTCTTGGCGAAACGAAACGAAATTTAAAATTTGTTTGTTAATACGAAATGAAGTGAAACGAAATATAAATTTATTTTCGATACCACGAAACGATACGAAATCAAAGTCTATTTAATTCGAAATTTTTCGAAACGAAACGAAATTTTAATTTTTTTCCGCGGAATTTTTGTTAAATTGCTTACGTACGCAATTTAAGTAAAATTTTTGGAAGTCAAATAAGGCCGTTAAAAATATTTAATTTGAAATATTGCGCATAAGCCCCAAAATTTTATTCCCACCTTTGGGTTTCCGCGCCGAGCACTCAGCGCCAGACTCGGCGACAAGGAGATAGTCGTCAAGTTGGTACTCCTGATTTTTTGACAACTGATGTCGATTGGTTGTGTGAGTGCACCGTTGTCAAAAAATAGAGCTTTTTTGCTGAAAATTTAATTGTCGAATGCACATTTTGACAGTAATATGTATGAGTGAATAAAATGTGTAAATGCTCTATCGCGGAAGCAGTCGCTGAAGACAAGTGTCAATGATTTCAGTGACGAAACGAAAAGTTTCAATGCAAAAAGCAATATGTCCTACTGGTCTCCGATAAGTTCAGGGTGGGTTGAAGGAGCGGAGAATAACAAAAAAAGTAAAAAAAAAATAAAAAAAAACTCCTCGGATTTGTTAAAGAATGTTTTGAAAATCGTCAAAATTACCAGATTTTTTTTTTTGCCTCCTCAAAATATTATTTTTGGGCAAAAAAATCCGAGAGGAGGGAGACATAATTGTTTTTGCATATTTGTATTGTCCTAACTGTCGTGCAACAAATAGAGTTTTAGTAACAGATGAAGCATTATTCCGTGCCGATAGTTCGAACGAGCCAGACGTGTGTGCTGTGTCTCATCGCGGGTTTTGTTCGGTAGTGCGTGTCTATTGTGTGGTGCCTACCTACGGATCCAAGGCGATTACTGTCGGCGAGCGAAGTAGCTGCTTCTGGCGACGCCAGTGAAGCAGGCTATTGTTTCTGCTGCTACCTACAGCAGCAGCGCAGATAAGTGGAAGGCATTGTTTTATTGTTCTCCCATCTCTCTGATACAGAGTGGGATTAATTATAATACATTAAATTAGTTTTTTTATATTTTTTTTCTAATTTGCTATTAGTTCTAAGTTAGTATAAGAATTAATAGTCCTTCCACCTTGCGAGGTGAGAATGGAGGCAGAGACTATGGGGGGCGGTAGTCCTCTGAAAGATGTCCGCACACGATTGTACCATGCGGCTTCGCCTGGGCCTTGGGTTGTTTACTTTCGGCAGAAAGTGAAAAGTCTAGACTTTCTCGGCATTAAGCGAGATTTGACGCTTCGTTTTACGAAGCTTGATTTTAGTCAGATCAACAGGAACAAGCTACGAATCACCGCACCTACATATCAGGTGGCGAACGAAATTGCTAAAGACAAGGCGTACAATGTAGAATATTTAGTTTATGTCCCCTCGCGGGAGGTCGAAATCGAAGGTGTGATCAACGCAGCGAGCCTGACTTGCAAGGATGTACTTGCGGGAAAAGGCCGCTTAAAGAACGCAATGGAGTCTACCGTGGATATTCTGGATTGCAAGGAATTGCACTCAGCAACCATGGTAGATGGCAAAAGGTATATTCTAAGTCAGGCTCGCTTCGGGTGACGTTTGCCGGTTCGATTCTCCCAAAATATGTCGATTTAGAGAATATGTTGTTTCCGGTGCGTCTTTTTGTACCAAGGGTATTTAATTGTACCAATTGCAAACAACTTGGTCACACTGCCGAGTTTTGTGACAACAAACCACGTTGTGGGAAATGTTTCGAAAGACATCGGGAGGAATCCTGCCAGCAACAAGCCACAAAATGTGCTTATTGCGGTATGGCTCCTGCCCATGGTTTGCAAGATTGCCCGGTGTACAGAAAGCGCACCCAAAAAGTGAAGCGCTCGTTGGTACAGCGCTCCAAGCAGACTTATGCGGAAATGGTTAAAGCGCAAGACACATCCGCCGATACCACTGCAAAGGCTGCTATTTCAGCTACCGTTCAAGTAAGTGATTATTATGATTCCATATGCATTGACGAATTGGACTCTGACACAGCTGATATGGATGATTCTACGGAGGTACACGTGCCCGAAAAGAGGAAGCAACCGTCTTCCCCGGGATCGCGCCGTAAGAAATCAAAAGTCATCCATAAAAGCTTGCCCAAATATGAAGGCAATGGGGGATTATTTAAAATCCCGAAGCAACCTGTCTTCACTGCTCCTTTGGATCCATCTTGCAGCAAGACATTCCCGCCATTGCCCAAAACCGATGTTTCCAAGAAACATCCGGCTAGGAGAATCAATGAAAGAAAAACTTCAATTCGTTCTTCCCAAAAAGTACTCCGTCCAAGCGAGGATTGATCTCCTTTAAGGACCTTGTGGACCGTTTTTGAATTTATTCAATATTCCGAATTCATTGAGGCCAATCATTGACCTCTTTATACCAACAGTGGAAGGTTATCTGAAGCAATTGACTGTTTCATGGCCCTTCTTGCAGGAATTGTATCTTTCGATGGATAATACGGCTATTACACAAGATACAATCACTGTGCTGCAGTGGAACTGTCATAGTCTTAAAAATAAATTAGACGTGTTCAAGTTTTGATTCGCAATTCCGATTGCGACATATTTGCTCTCTGTGAAACATGGCTTTCTTCTGAAGATGAAATCAACTTCCACGATTTTAACATTATTCGCCAAGATCGGGATGATCATTATGGTGGCGTTCTTTTGGGGATCAAAAATGCTACTCCTTCTACAGAATTCCATTCCGACTGTTCCCGGCTTAGAAATCGTCGCATGCCAAGTAAATGTGAAGAATAAAGATCTTTGCATAGCTTCAGTGTACATTCCTCCAAATGCCTCTATTAATCGTCGACACTTTTGGAGCGCAGTCTCCCTTCTATCATCTCCAGTATTGATATTGGGTGATATGAACGCACATGGTATTGGATGGGGCGAAACGTATGACGATTATAGAGCGCCTATTTTCTATGATTTGTGTGACGATTTCAATTTGAATATTTTGAACACTGGTGAAGTAACTCGAATAGGACCAAATGGTCAACAAAGCCGTATTGATCTGTCTTTATGTTCAAATTCACTATCGTTAGATTGCACGTGGAAGGTTATCCAAGATCCCCACGGTAGTGACCATATGCCGATAGTTACCACAATTAAAAGTAGCTATCAACAATCTGAGCCAGTTAATGTTCCTTTCGACCTCACGAAGAACATTGACTGGCAAAAATTTGCATCGGCGGTAAATATTGGTATTGAATCAACTGATGTTCTTCCACCTCTGGATGAATATCAATTCCTTACCGAATTAATTAAAAAAAGCGCACTAGAAGCTCAGAAACGACGCGTTCCAAGTACATCCGTCATAAGAAGACCAGCCACTCCTGGTTGGGATGATGAATGTACTAAGTTGTATTCTGAGAAATCTGATGCCTTCAAGGCTTTCCGTAAACACGGAAGGTCTGAGCTTTTCGAAGAGTATTTGAGGCTTGAAAGAAAACTCAAAAATCTTCTCAAGGCTAAAAAACGTAGCTACTGGCGACGTTTTGTCGAGGGACTATCGCGAGAAACCTCAATGACAACACTTTGGAAAACGGCCCGCAACATGCGGAACCGCACATCCACCAACGAGAGTGAAGAATACTCCAATCGATGGATATTCAACTTCGCAAAAAGGTCTGTCCAGATTCCGTACCAGCAGAACCGCTATTTCGAGAATCAGTCACTGATCCCGGTTCTTTGGGTGGACCATTCACAATGCTGGAACTATCTATGTCTCTTCTTTCATCGAATAACTCTGCTCCGGGATGCGATAACATCAAATTCAATCTTCTGAAAAACCTCCCAGATATCGCAAAAGACGATTACTTGACCTGTACAACTGTTTCATGGAGTACAACATTGTGCCACCTGAATGGCGACAGGTCAAAGTAATAGCTATTCAAAAGCCTGGGAAACCAGCGTCTAATCACAATTCATACCGACCGATTGCCATGCTATCATGCATGAGAAAATTATTGGAGAAAATGATCCTTTCAAGAATCGACCATTGGGTCGAGCAAAATGCATTACTGTCAAATACTCAGTTTGGATTTCGTAAAGGTAAAGGAACAAACGATTGTCTAGCGTTGCTTTCTTCAGATATACAACTGGCCTTTGCGCACAAGGAGCAATTGGCTTCAGTATTCTTGGATATTAAGGGCGCTTTTGATTCAGTTTCCATTGAAGTACTGTCAGACAATCTGCACAGTAATGGGCTACCCGTATTTTTAAATAATTTCTTGTACAATTTGTTGTCAGAAAAACAAATGAACTTCACACTCGGCACTCTGACAACTTCCAGAAATAGTTACATGGGCCTTCCCCAAGGTTCATGTTTAAGTCCCTTGCTTTATAATTTCTATGTTAAAGATATTGACAATTGTTTGGAAGGACAATGCACGCTCAGACAACTTGCAGATGATGCCGTGGTCTCTCTAAGAGGTCCATGTGCAGCTGTCTTGCAAGGACCATTGCAAAGTACCCTAGATAATCTGACTGTTTGGGCCAGACATTTAGGGATCGAGTTTTCACCGCTAAAAACTCAGTTGGTTGTGTTTACTAGGAAGCGGTACCCAGCTCAACTGAAACTCAAGCTGTTGAATGATGACATCAACCAATCTTTATCTTCTAAATACCTTGGGGTCGTGTTTGATTCCAAATGTACCTGGAAACTCCACATTGAGTATTTGATACAAAAATGCCGGAAAAGGATCAATTTTCTACGTTCTATCTCCGGAACATGGTGGGGTGCTCACCCGGAAGACCTCATCAAACTCTATAGAACGACTATTCTCTCTGTTTTAGAGTATGGCTCCTTCTGCTTCCTCTCAGCAGCTGATTGCCACCTAATCAAATTGGAACGAATTCAATATCGTTGTTTGCGTATTGCTCTTGGCTGTATGCATTCAACGCATAACATGAGCCTGGAGGTGCTTGCTGGAGTCACTCCTTTAAAGCACCGTTACTGGGAGCTCTCACTTAGAATACTCATCAAATGTGGGACAAGTAACACACTTGTCTTACATAACTTCGATAATATGCTTGAACTAACATGTCGTTCAAGATTCCTGAGAGTTTATCTCAACTACATATCATCAGATCTTTGTCTTCCGTGTTATAATCCACCTCGAGTTCACTTCACCAACGACAGTTCCTCAATTGTATACGATCTGTCCATGAAACATGCTATTCAAGGAATACCAGATCATCTTCGACAAATATCTATTCCCTCTCTTTTTTCCGAAAAATATGAACATGTCAATTGCAACAACAGATATTTTACTGATGGTTCTCGCATCAACGGATCCACTGGCTTCGGTGTTTTCAATGTGACTTCAACCACCTTCCAAAAACTTCAGGAACCGTGTTCGGTTTATGTTGCTGAGCTGGCAGCAATTAACTTCGCTTTGGGGATAATTTCCAATCAGCCCGTAGACCATTATTTCATCTTCTCGGATAGTCTTAGTTCTATCGAGGCACTCCGGTCGATGAAACCCGTTAAGCACGCATCTTACTTTCTTACAAACATAAGAGAGCAGATGCGTGTTTTGGTCGAAAGATCATTCAAGATTACCTTTGTTTGGGTCCCTTCTCACTGCTCAATCTACGGCAATGAGAAGGCAGACTCGCTGGCAAAGGTGGGCGCACAGGAAGGTGAGGTTTATGATAGACAATTCTCGAGCAACGAGTTTTTCCCATTAGTCCGTCAGAGTACTCTTCAAAGTTGGCAAAATAATTGGACACACAACGAACTTGGACGGTGGCTATTTTCTATAGTTCCAAAAGTTTCTGGGCGAGCGTGGTTCAGAGGTGAGGACTTAAGTCGAGGCTTCATTCGCATGATGTCGAGACTTATGTCTAATCACTATTCACTAAACGCACATCTGTACAGGATAAACCTTGTCGATAGCAACTTATGCAGGTGCGGAGCCGGTTATGATGACATCGATCACGTAGTTTGGTTCTGCTCGGAAAATGACGCCTCCAGAGAGCAATTATTGGATACCTTAGTGGCCCGAGAGGGAAGTTCGAGGTGTTTTGGGAGATTGTGATGTGGTCTATATGCAGGCCATTTATAGTTTTCTTTGTGCTTCTGATATCAAAATCTAATAGTTTTTTTTTCTTTCTTCAAAGTTTTTTTTTTTGTGTTTAGTCTCTGCTCTCTGTTCCGTAGAGCACCATAACTCTGCCATCCGGAAGATGCTCCCAGTCGAACCATTCCTCGAGCACGACGACACGCCACATCGTCCCTGACGCCAAATACCCGGATGAGAAGCTGAAATTCCCTGATCCCAAATCCTTAGCCCTGTCCATCCTTAAACATTGTAAACTAACCTCGAGTCACCACGAGTACGCTGGCTTCTACCCCTCTCTTACTAACTGAAAAATTAAATGATATTGATTGTATATATCACAAAGAACCATGGCTCCGTAAAGTGTTATACACGCCTGAGCCTACCAAATAAACGAACTTGGAAAAAAAAAAACAGATGAAGCATATTATGGAAGCGGTTTAAAAAGAATTCTTCTCGTGACGAGCACATAACGAATAAAATTCTGTTAGAACCCTTATTTCACCTTAAAACTAATTGATTATGCTAAAGTATACACTCGATTCTGTTTTTACACGGATTTTTTTTACACGGCCGTGTAAAAAAAATCCCATACAAAATTTTTGCAAAGTTGCTCCATTTTCCATGGTTTGTCGAGAAATCATAAAAAAAAATTTACATGGATTTTCAAATTTTGAATTGAAAACTTTTTTTACACGGAACGCATCCCCCGTGTAAAAAAGAATCGGGTGTACTAAAGATGAGCTAAATAAATCCGCAATACAATAAGCACGAGTTACCCAAGGCTCGATAGCGAATCCGATCATCTACCGATCCACTTCAGAGGTGGCTAACCATTTTAAATTTGTATTTCTCGCGCTTATGATCATAAGGGCGTAACTGCATTAATCGATATCTGTTCTTCGATGATTTCTTTTTAACATTGCAGCGAATTTAGACAGTTTGCTACGGATTTTATAGTTTGAGGTGGTAAAGGATGGTTGCATATTTCTTCAGAAGCAACAATCATGATTGTAACTTTGAATCTTTTGCGTTTTTAACGAAAGAAAAAATCTATGAAGAGAAATCGATCAATGTAGTTACGCTCTTATGAAACTATGCGCGAGATATGATTTGTCACGATTTGTCATGTTTTTAAGGCCCTCTTCTCCGTGATATACTGTAAAGTAAGTCGACTTCTTCAATTAAGGCTCAAGAAAAGTTGGGCAATAAAAAGTGCTTTCTGAATGATTTACCTCCGGCGTTGTGTCGTCTGTCTCTTTTCGTCCGACAACGGTTTTTCTCTTGCACACTTACATATATATTTGTATACTTAAAAAACTAGACAAGTTAAATTTGTGCGTAGGCTCGTCGCCCAAGTGATCCCGGTCACTAAATTCTGAATATGGTGACGCCGAGCTTGCAACTACCGTCCGCCGTCTTTCATCTTCACCTTCCTCATCAAAGGTTGTTGGTGCTTTTGGCCAAAATTCTGATCCTAGTTCCAACCACATTGGACCTTGCCACCAGAACCGGTTTGCTACGATTGCTTCTGGCGGAATTCCCCGGGATATGAGATCAGCTGGATTGTCCACCCCAGGTACGTGTCTCCAGTGACCCCTTTCGGTAATAGTTTGTATTTTCGCCACTCTGTTTGCCACGTATGTAGTCCACGTGGTTGGAGAAGCTTGAATCCAACGAAGTACGCAGGTCGAATCGGTCCAAAAGTAGCTGGTCATCGTAGATTTTAGTGACGCTTGAACCTTCTCGTAGAGCTGAGCTGCTAGTAGTGCTCCACACAGTTCTAGCCGCGGTATCGACTGGCATTTCAAGGGTGCTACTCGTGATTTCGAGGTTAGAAGCCGTACTAATACCGCCCCATCGACATTCTCACTCCTCACATAAACACATGATCCGAAAGCTTTCTCAGAAGCGTCGGAAAAGCAGTGTATTTCCACCGTTTTCGCACCAGGTATGATGACACATCGATCGATTGTAATAAGGTTAAACGCTGGTAATTGAACTTGCAGCTCCTTCCAAGTCTCACCCACCGTGGGAGGAAGTGGATGATCCCAATCAAGCCTTTGTCCATTTCCATCCTGGACAGACCATAGCTGCTGCATAAATACCTTTGCAGTGGTGATCGCAGCTCCCAGTAGCCCTAATGGGTCGAATAGTGTAGCAATTACGGACAGAACTTGTCGTTTTGTATACTCCTTCCTCTCTTCCACTGCGGGAATTGCAAATTGGAACTTCAGAACATCTGATTTTGGAACCCAAGTTAGTCCTAAAGTTTTTACTGAGGTATCGGAACCAAGATTACCCTCCACCGACTGTGAAATTGCCAGATCTTCTGGAGAAATACCTTCCAGCACCTTGGAATTGTTGGAAGCCCACTTTCTTAGCCGGAATCCACCGTTAACCATCATTTCATCTAGTTGATTTCGGAGAATTACAGCAGTTGCCACTAAGGGTATGCGATAAGACACTTTTTCCTAACGAAACGAAACGAAACGAAATTTAAAATGTCTGTGTTGATTCGAAACGAAACGAAACGAAATATATATTTACTTTCGAGACTTCGAAACGATACGAAATCAAGGTCCATTTAATTCGAAATTTTTCGAAACGAAACGAAATTTCAATTTTTTTCCGCGGAATTTTTATTGAATTGATTTTACATTATGTACGCAATTCTGATTTCATTTTCTCAAAGTCTAATATCAGCTCTGCGACCAATTGAATTTTTGGTAACAGAAGAAGCAGTCTGTGATAATTCGCCGTGTTCCCGTTCACCATTGGCGATAAGGCAATATCCCAGCATTTGTGCCGCTTTCAAAGGAATTCATCGTGGAGTGGGTGCTCCCGAATCTGATCAATTTTATATCAGTTCAGCTTTATATAAGTAAGTATGTATATAAAAATATAGGAAATGTGGGATTTTTTTCTGATTTAAATTCTATTTAAAACCTTATTTCATTTAGGACTTATGTGATTATCCTGAAGCATACTTCATATTCATTTATCAGCGTGTTTTTTTGGAATTGAGCTTAATCAAAACCATAATATGAAAATATAATATGCGCAGATAGAGAATTGTTAATAGCACACATTTGCGCGCTAGACAAATCCCCTTTTTAAAATGCACAAAGATTTACCGCCGGAAATATGTATAAAGACAAAGGATTTTTTTTATTCCTTTATTTATTTGGTAGGCACTCTGTGTTACTTAACCGCTACTGTGCCGAGATCTACTGTGGTATTCTGCAGCCAGAATCCACACAGAATCTATTTTTAGATTTTTCCTTTATACATTGTTGTTGTCGTTGCTGGTCCATCTCGTCGTGAGTCCATTGTGTTCGTTTTGTCCATGTCGTATATCCAATGATCGTTGCATTGTCCGGTTGCCATTTATCCAGGTAACGTTGGAGGAATGCCTCCGAGAAGAACAAGTTGTCAGTCGTCATCAGGGACGTACAGTCCTCGATCTTTGAGTACATTTGAAACAGTTCTATTAATTTTGACCGAATCTGGAAATAAATATAAAGACACCACTTTTTTATATGGGGCTCCATACTACAGAACAGTCTTTATAATTATTTCCAACGGAAACGCGTATAAGCAGAAAATATGCATCATTGAATGAAAATTCATGTCATTTTAGGGCTACTGGCAAAAAATCAGCCCAATCGAATCACTAAGAATCGAGATTTTGACCTCCCAACATGGCCATTTTGTATGAAAATCGAGCTTGTCTTTATACTTATTTCCACCAGTCAGTGTATGTCTTTCAAATTGCATTTCAGAAATGTTATCGCAAAGTTTTTACGGCAGCAGTTGCCAGGTATAAAGAAATAATTTTTCCTTTCTCATACAAAAAGTTGTACCAAAAGGCTACCATTTCCTTCCAAATTCAACCTTTTTCGGAAACCCATAGTCTTATATACAATCAACTCGAGGAACCAACCTATTGTCTTTTTGTCCTTGTTTATGCGTTTGTGCATATAAGGCATGCAAAAATTGTTGTCGAATTTTTATCCTCAACCGACTTCAATTAAGTGCAAGAAACAGCTGCTATGAACAGTATGAGCCGGTTACGCCCTTACAGTCAATTGGAATGCTCTGTATCTCCATGAGCGTCACGGGAAAGGAATCTTTAGTTTGTTGAAAAGATAATTCATATGAAGCCACCTTGGTAAGCGACTAAATATTTATTGTGGACGAAGTTATTTTGAAAACTCGAAGACGAATACCTTGGTTCAAATCAATAGAACACACAATCATGTGCTTCATTTTATGTTTTCCTTAGGGCCTTCCTAACTCTTAAACGGTGCTTAGTCATGCGCTTAAATCTGTTGAGGCATAAGAGGTGAAGAAGTTGGCCTTTAATAGAAAAGAGGTGCTCTAAAAATACTTTACAGGGGCCTCAGGAATCCACGTCACGACTTTGCCTCTTTGACAAAGTTGTACTGATCTGATTCATATCTGATTACATTTACACTCTGAGCCTGACGTCTTAAATATTGAGTCGGATCACTTTAAAAAAATGGGATAGAATAGTTAAAGATATTTTTCATATTCTGTTGTATATTTCTAACGAAACACCGAAGACGTTTTATTGAAGAAATCTGAATACGTACATACTTGTTGACTCAGAATGGAATTTTGTAGTAGAAAAATTTTTTATAACATTAAGTTTTGAAAACAGCTTTATGATTTTTCGTGGAAACTTATATGTGAATATGTACGTTACTTCCACATAACTGATTTGGAAAATGTATTGGAGGTAACCAATCACTCGCGTATTGGAGGTAAATCACTCGCAATCCATTTCTCAAGTCAACCCGGCAATAGGCAATCAACTTTGATTGAACTGAACCTGAGTTGCGTGCTCTTGCCTACGCAATGCGGTCGGGTCTGAGCTTGACGACCGACTGGCAAATAGCTTACACAACCTCACTTGATCAGTACAGTTGCTGATGAAGAATGTGTACAGCCTGCCAGACATTCTAAATACTCACGCTCCTCTAATGTGAACGTGTACTATACACATATGGAAGTGTTGACTTGAGAAATGGATTGCGAGTGATTTGACTATGCGTCCAATTTGGGAATCTCGAGCTCGTTCAGTAGCCGCTAGGTTGCGAAGGCCGACGGAGGTCCTTCGTAGCTTAGTTGGTTAAAGCACCAATCTAGCGTACTGTAGGGTCATGGGTTCGAGTCCCATCGAAGGGAAAGTGGTTACCTCCAATACATTTTCCAAATCAAAATCTTCCACATGCCGTACATATTCACATATGAGTTTCCACAACATTGTAAATTAATGTCCTAGTCGGATGGTTTAATCCCCGGAAATAGGCAATTAACTTTGATTGAATTTATGATTTTGTTCAGCGGCGCAGCCAAAACTTTTGATAATACACGACTTCCGAGACAGTTTGGTTTAAGTCTAAATTTGTTTCGAAATTCCGCGGAATTCCGTTAAATTTCGTTATAAGCTAGTTTTTTCAAGCGAAATTTTTGTAATTTTACGAAACGAAACGAAATCAATAAATCAGATTTCGCCATGCCCAAATTCCGCGAAATTCCGCGGAATTTCGTTTCGAACCACCTGAAACGAAATTTTTCGAAATACCGCATATGCTTAGTTGCCACGTCGTCCGCTCCAGTGATAACGTCATCCATCTTCTTCAGCAGCCCGTGCTGCTAATGGAAACCGGGTTCTCTCATCTTCTGCCAGTTGTTTAACCGTACGTGTGGCTAAAAAAGGAGCTGGCTTGGTACCATACGTCACGGTGTTGAGTTCATATGCCCCAACTTCTTCAATCGGAGAAGATCTCCACAAAATGGATTGGAGCGGCCTATCTGCTTCGCAAATATTGATCTGGCGAAACATTTTCTCCACATCGGACACCAACATGATTTGTCGTGTACGGCTTCGCAAAATTATCGACCTTAAGTCCTCCTGTATCACTGGCCCCAACAGCAAAACATCGTTCAATGAGACTCCTGATGCCGTCTTGCAGGAAGCATCGAACACTACTCGTACCTTGGTGGTGGTTGATGCCTCTTTAACCACCGGATGATGCGGCAAATAGCATCGTTGGACCGTTGTCTGAGCAGCATGATCAATCTTTCTCATGTGACACATAGCGATATATTTATTCAGGAATGTGGTATATTGCTCTCGAAGACTGGAATCCCGTGCTAATCTGCTGTACCCTGAAAACGCCGGTTGGCGATGGCCCACGATTCGCCCGAATGAATCTCTTCGTTCTTTGGAAGTGTAATGGTGTACCGACCATCCTGCTCACGATGAACTGTGTGCTGGTATAGCTCCTCACAACGTCGCTCCTCTAGAGAATATGCCCTTTCTGAACTGAGTTCCTCACTTTGCCAAAAACGTTCCAAAAGAGAGTCCAGCCCCTCGGAAGTTGATATATTACAGCTTATTTGTAGAGTGTTGTGCGAAACTGACGCACCACCGCAAACCACCCATCCAAAGACCGAGTCGTTGAGTGTTGGTAGCTGTTCACCTAGTGAAATCCGCCTGCCTGTCTCAAAGTAGTCGAAGAACGACTCAATCCCGAGCACGATATCCACCCCTTTCGACTCGAAAAATGCAGGATCCGCCAACTCGATCCCGCTCGGAATTGCCCAGAAATCGTCGGAAGGTTGACCGTTACCTTTGGTAAGATAAGGAAGTCTAGCTCTCGCGAGAATGGGGAGACTCGCGAGCGCACCATAGCTCGAATTGCCATAGAATCGATGCCAAGGACTGAGATATCCACCTTATCTCGAGTCACCTTCATACGCTGACACAACCGTTCGGTTAGAAAATTGCTCTCTGAGCCGGAATCTAGAAGAGCACGTACCAGATGCTGGTTACCATCGTTGTCCACCATAACGATGACTGCCGTAGCCAGCAGGACTTGTGAAGAGTAACTATGTGCTGCATTAGAAACCGTTGTAATGATGGCTGCCGTATTAGCCGTATCTAGAAGTACCTATGGCTCTGCAATGTTACAAACATATTTTTCAAAGAGTCAAACAATATGACAAAATTTCAAACCTTCTTAAGGACTGTATATATATTTAGTTTATTCGCTGAATATTGACTGTTATATCACATATGAGTTATATGTAGCATCTTCAATCTTTTAGAAATTTTACTCTTGCTTTCGGTTAGAATCAAATTGTAATTTGAATGTGAAATGTTACACATTTTGTTTTTATTAGGGCCTTCTTCATGCTTGCTTAACTCTTGAACGTTACTTGCTCATACGCTTAAACCTGGTTAAGGCCCAGGGTTTGCAGAAATCGCTCTCAATAGATAACGAACAACGATGAAAGAGAGGCAAAAACTGTTCCGAATCATAACAAGCCATGATAACATATTTATCAAACTTGTATACAAGTGCAAAAAAACAGAATCGGATAGGCAGCCCTCACAGAAAAATGGTGATTCTCGCATTGTTTTTCGAATCTCACCTTTACACAGAACGCTAATTAGTCAGAGGGTTCAGCAGATCCACCAAATTCGTATCCGCTTCTTTCCTAATTAATCAGCGCTCTGAAGCTAGGAGATTCCTGTCGTCGGCTTCAAAAACCAGCCTTAGATTGAGTTACGTTTTTACAATTTACTCCATTGACTCCATCCAAAAGGCGCAAAAAATGGGTCACCTAAAAGCAAATTATAGTCGTTCCATACTCTTCGACCATCACTCATAAGTATTAACAAGAATAGTAAGAACTAGAGCACAGTGTGGTAGATCTTACTCCGTAATGCAACACGAAGAGTATCTACCCAGCATTACAGGCTCCGTTAACTGCCTGGCTAATTGTTTCACCCCTCAGCACGGGTCGCCTGACACCTTGGGATTTGGGGTTAGGGACGTCATATTGTCAGTTTCAGTGTTGTATCGAGCCTGGCGATATGACCGGATTTACACCGTTACGCACTACTTCAGAGTATCCATATCCCAGCGTAACGGGAGTTTCGTGTTGGTTACTGCACAGCTGTGTAGAACAAGTTGAAATGCATCATGCTCCCCGCATTTGGAGATTTCTAAAAGAAATTTATCATGGGGATGCTATACCCGAATAAGTTCTCTATCATGACAGCTTGCGAAAAAAGTCTCTCGCGGTATGCTACATATCGTATATGTATACAGAGATGATAAGTGAGAGACTTGTTCTTTCTTTTTGGGATTCAATCCATATTAAGGCCTAAGTGGAGGTGAAGGCCTTTAGTTCGAAAGAGGCGCCCAGAAAAGACTTCGTCAAGGGCGCTATAGGAATTCACGACTTTGCCTGCACAAATTTATCAGAATAACTAATTCTTATAACTAACATTTACACTCTAAGCCTGACGTACTAAATGTTGCGTTAAATCCGAAGCATTTTCGTTAAAAATATGATAACCCAAAAAAATAAGTAAAAGATGCTTTTCGTTTTCTGTTGAACATTTCCAACAAAACACTGAAGACGTTTTCTAGAAGAAAATTCTTATTTATCGACTCGGAATGGGGTTACGTAAATAGTAGGTGTCAATATATAGGCAACAAAATTAAAAAACAACCTATATGATTTTTTTCAGCGGCGCAGCCGAAATTTTGAGTAATTTAAAGTATGATATGAGTTGACATTAGTTTAGAAATTCCGCGGAATTCCGTTAAATTTCGTTAAAAGCTAGTTTTTGATGGCGAAATTTATGCAAATTAACGAAACGAAATCAAGAAATCAGATTTCGCCATGCTCAAATTCCGCGAAATTCCGCGGAATTTCGTTTCGAACCACCTGAAACGAAATTTTTCGAAATACCGCAATACCGATTCTGTACACCTAACCAGAGAATGCATGATTTTATGACAATCTTGCAAGAATTCCATGCACAGATTGAATTAAGCTGAGGCCCATGCACAGATTGCATTAAGTCAATATAGCAAGCCATTGCATTAGGTCTCTGGTCACGATAAAAAAGAACTTGGTATCTACATAGAATCTATTTTTAAACTTTCGTCGAGGAACGATGCTTTATATGTACATACTTCGCCAACCTAAAACGTGTGTGCGACAATTCTAAAGAATTATTCTATAAGATTTATTCACATAGAATTATATTTCTGTGAAAGGATTATTGTTCTGATAGAAAACTATTGAAGTCGTTCCCGTTTTTTAGAGGCCACCCGTTAGGTACACCCTGGAAAGGTGTGTTATGAATTATTTTACCGACTATAGCTTCATTAGTTACGATATAATACCTACACAGAAAAAATATATTGTGATTTTGAAAGTATTTCCATTCACATATTTGAAGCATGTAAATAAACGCAACAGTCAAATATGATTTAATATCGAATGTTAATTCGTTTATCGAGATTGCGGCAAATTCACACGTAACTGAATTTTCAAAACTATTTGCTGTGTATATACCTGTACACTGTACACTGTAGACTGTACATCCATGTTTGTTGAGAGAACAGTGCAGTTGTCGAACGATTTTTAATATGTTATCATTGTTTATAGATGACGATATGTTGTGTTGTTATGTTGTACTGTGTTCTGCACATAAAACGTGATTAACCTCAACATTATTTAAAAATTGGCTTATTAATAACCAAGTGGTTATCTGTCCCGCATGTTATCTTCAGCGCGAGATAAGCACCATGGAAAAAAAGGTAAAACAAAGTTGGTTAGGTTTCTCTTTATTTTCCACGAAAGTGTGCGTACAGTGAGACAGTTAATCATGGGAGTCTCGGAGGTGCTTCGGATTGGGTCTGAAATAATAAATCATTAATCAGCAATCCAATGAAATCAACTATAAAAAGAATGCTGGAAATATGCTAATTTGACGGAACATAAGGAAATTATTTCAAATGAATATCAGATTGTAACAATTATTTTTGCCTTTCTCGTATACTAAGTATTGACAATGTATTTCATGCGCACATTGCCTTATTGTGATTTATATAGGCCGAGAAAATCACCGAGACATGGAACAACAAGATGTAAGATGGAGCTAAGCTGAAAACGGAGGCCAAGTTCCAAGTGGAACGTATAGCCATTGAAGAAGAATAACAATAAAAAGAAGACCCTGTGCATTAGAGTGATTCAAATTTTGACTTTTTTGCTCCCCTATGCTTAAACGATTGCATTTGCCATTTTGATAATCCTCCTTGATAATTTTTAGTGAATTTGGATGTAATTAGATTGTGCCCTCGTCATTTGATGTTTGCATGCAAATTACTGTGAAAATTGACCTTTATGTGAAACATCGTTCCGTGAGGTTGCCCATGAACTATTTAATGGTAATCAACACGTTGATTAAATAGAATACTTCCTAAGCTGAAAGGCAGTTGCTGTTGCGAAGCTATTTGTCGTTTGAAAGTCAAGAAACCAAAGAAACAAAAATGCTCATTATTGATATTGATGTTATTCTTTTACGTGTTAAATTGAATTTCCCACGATTCAGTATTTTCTCAATATCTTTTCTTGCAAGCGTCAAAACGTTTCGCAACAAAGACGATCCGCTACCTTGTTAAATTTCCTATGTTGTCAATGTTATCATATATTTTTGGAGCTTAATGGGAAGAGTTGGGAACGGCTTTCCATAAAAGTTACTGTTTTCATAGTGATTTTCATACAAACTTCAAACTGTTCGTGCTCACTCAAATTACATCGAAATTAGCTCAAAATTTGGAAGTATCATTAAAATGGGAAATGCAATCATTTAAGCATCGGGGAGCCAAAAAGTCAAAATTTGAATCACTCTACTGTGCATCCTTTTCAACCACTTCCTTGGTATTTTGCAAGCATCATATAAGCCATAACGCCTATCTGACCTCCCCGTCACCTTCCAAAATCTGAGATTGCGTCTAAAACTATCCAACTTAGGGCCGATGTCCACGTAGCGGTTTTGAACTTGCGTGCACGCGGCGTCCACGCATTTGCGGTAGGAAGTACCCAACATCACATAGAATCATGCACACGCACTTGCGTTAACGCGGCGTCGACTCGCGTCTCATTTGCGGCGAAAGCTACCGCAAAGTCACCGCTTTTCCCCACAGGAACGCAGCGTGCACGCGAGTATTTTTTTGACATTTCTCTATTCTTTTTCTTTCCAACAAGATTTCTAATGGGAAAATCTGCAGAAAGAATCTGTCAGAGCGAAATCAAAACAAACAAAAATACTTCGCAAATCAGTTCATTTTGGTTTCGCAAATTAGTTTGCAAATAACAAAACGTTTCAAATCTAACTTCTTTAAATAATAGTGCTAGTAATAGTTCGGAGCAGCAAGTGTTCCTTTCGCTCCTATGTTAATACCAGCCGTGATCAACACACTTTTGGAAAGAAGTGACAAGCAAACATCCCAGGCTGGCGAATAGTGTTAAAGTCAACCGAAATATGTGCGCGATAGTGACGTTGATTGTACCAACTTTATCAGAATAAATTGATTTCCGAACAGACGGCGATGTGACAGTTTTGGACTGAATGACGGAGCAGGCAAAATTCAACCAACAAAGTGTATTCCGTGGGACCCTGTATACACCAAGGCAGGCGATACCAGTTCCATGGGAAAAATAATAAATGTAAGTTCGATACTGAGATTCCTATATGTTAGCTTTTCTATTGCTGATAGATAAACATGTTTTTAGGAATGTTGACGGAAGGATGTCGTCAAACAATGTGGATTGCAATTGCAAAAAGAAACGGGACCACATGATGGGATGGAGGCGAGCCACAGTAAGACTCCGGGATCAGTGCGACTCTTCTAGTGTTGTGGGCAATCGCTATTGCGATCGGTCCGTGTTGCAGTGGAGTGAAAATCGGCTGCAGTATCTGTATCAGTATGTTTAATGAATTTTTATTCCAGAACAAAGTGATTCGTCGCTATTTAGCCGATAAATTAAATCAATAAAGAATCGTACCCCAAAGACAACATATGATGGATTCAAGATAAGAACAATTAAATGTCTGGATCCACAATTATTCAAGATTAATCTACTCCTATGAAGTAATAAATTTAAGTTGGAAATAAAGAATAAAGAACATTATGAAATTATAACAATAATTATTTGTTATAAATTGTAGAAAATATATTGGGATAAAGCAAATCAATGCCAAATTTTTGCCTCTCTGTATTGAAAACGTGCTTTCGGATTGTGTGGCATGATTTCAATTTCACAGCTCTACAATTAATTTCGGAAGTTCGAACTTTTCATTTTAGAAGTAGATAATGGGTGACTCGGGGTGACTTTTAAATCAACAGTGAATTGATTTTTCTACTCTCTACTAGATAGTATCAATTGAACTTTTTATTTTGGGATAATACTGAGTTATTTGCTCTAGTCTGCCATCATATACACTACAAAAATTCCACACATTTTTATTGGCAAAAATCCATTAATTCAATTCATGATTCTAATTAGTGCACACATAACCACTCTCCACGCGAAGTACAAATATAATCTATAATCAAATAAAATGTATGTGTGGTCTCTAATATGCAGTTATTGAATTTATGTGTGGGTACAAATTGCATATATTTCGGTCGCCAAATTGCAAAAATTTATGTGTGCGACAAATATATTCAATATAAAGATTTTTTTCGGTGTAGGTATTGCGCATAAGCCCCAAAATTTTATTCCAACCTTTGGGTTTCCGCGCCCAGCACTCAGCGCCAGACTCGGCGACAAGGAGATAGTCGTCAAGTTGGTACTCCTGATTTTTTGGCAACTGATGTCGATTGGTTGTGTGAGTGCACCGGTGTCAAAAATAGAGCTTTTTGCTGAAAATTTAATTGTCAAATGCACATTTTGACAGTAATATACATGTATGAGTGAATAAAATGTGTAAATGCTCTATCGCGGAAGCAGTCGCTGAAGACAAGTGTCAATGGTTTCAGTGACGAAACGAAAAGTTTCAATGCAAAAAGCAATATGTAAAAGCTAATGACATGTTTTTAATAGCATTACACATTGATTCTTGTTCGGGGGCAATCAGCTTCATACAAATCAAAATCAAATTTTTATATTTGTAATTCTTTAAATACTTCACGTTTGATGTCTTTATGTGAATCGATAACTCGATTCATATTGGAACAGAATGGAAAATGACAATCTGACGAACAGCTGGCAGGCGGATGACATTTGGCGTGACAGATTGGTTTGACGTTTGAAGTTTTGCGGCAAATTACCGCTTGTTGTGTGCATTCATAGCCTGATTCAACGCCGAGTAACGCTGCGTCAACGCAGCTTGAAAAACCGCTACGTGGACATCGGCCCTTAAGTGTGTACTAATTGACGCCAAGTGATTACTGTTCATCGCGCCTCATTTTCATTCACTCACCCACTATTGTGTGTGGTTTGCGTGTGAAGCAATAGTTAATCAACCCCGAGCCTTGTTCTTTGACGACCTTTGCCCGGAATGGCCCGCAGTATGTCAGCGCCACAGTAGTAAGGCAAACAACCTCCAGCTTCCCAATCCCATACAATGAATGGCTCCGACACAATCTGGTTGACACCTTGTCCTTGCTGACATCATACCACTTCGAAGCACCCACACCTGTCAAGATAATTGTGAGCAAACACATTTCCCTACAAAATATATTCAACAGCTCGGTGAGTCAATATCCCTCAAAGAAAGTAGGGCGACATTTCTTCAGTCTGTTCGGCCCGGCCGGGACGAGCTGGTGTGCGGTGATGGAGTGGATTCCGGTGGAGTTCCCCCCCCTCACATCGACGTGCTCGTCTCATTAAACTTGGCATGCTTCGTTAGGGCTGCTGGATTCGCAGGGCCCCAGATTCGCATTCCGACAGTCGGTCGGTGGTGGTGCCACCCGTGGACACCGCCACCACTAAACCGGGAACATAGGCCGGGATGTACGGTAGAGTGGGTGTCATTTTACTGTCATTACCGTCGTCATCGACATTGACGACGACAATGAGGACCGTCGACGACGGTTTTCGTTTTCGTGTGAAATCACATCCCAGCGGTAATGATTGAAGCATGGCGGGCGATCTGCCTGCGGTGAAGTTTGGATGTCGTTACAATCGCCAGTTTTTGCGGTTGGAAGTGCTCCGTGGATTCCGGGAATCATAAGATTGCCTGAAGATATTTTATTACTGTGGGGGAAGTTTTTTTCATTTGCTTTATTTGCGTAGGTCAATTTGTGGAAATGCTGTAAATTTGCGTGTTGTTTATTCGAGACCGAAACGACAAATTGATGTGAAATTATGACTTGTTATTAATTAATATTGGTATTGTATGTAGAATGAGTTTCATTTTGGTGTGTACATTTATAAGCTAATTAAATTGCTTTTAACGCCGCAGGGGAAATTTTACTCAAATATCGCAGTTTACTTCCATTATGTTGACTTTTGTATTTCGTTTTCTATTTCCTCGAAAATACGGAGCTGGTGTAAGTGTATATTGCATATTTTTATCGCCGTATGTTTTTTTTGCTTGTTTTTCATTGTTTTTGTTTCTTTTATTCTCATTACGGAGGGAGAGTAATGGCGCTTGAGCCTAGGCTGTACACTACTGTACACTAATAAATAGACACTGATAGACATGTTTTTATAGTCATCTGTATGAATTTATACAAATACCGTTGTTCATCAGTGTATACGCCAGAGCACTAGACTAAAAACTGTGTCCTATCCCAAGATGTTGAGGACTCAAGGAGTGAACATTAATCATCTTAGCTTAGTCACTCCCAATAAATTTATTATCATTCACCTAATAATGTAAACGGAGCATTAGCTATAAGGTGTCCCCGTTTTATGGGTTAAATGTTAAATCAAGTTAAGAATCGATTCTCAACAACGCTGTACAGTAGGCCTGGCCTCTTTTATGATTGAACATTTATGATGTGTTTGAAACATAAATATTGACAGGGAAAGTAGTAGATGTAGTCGAATCAATCACTTTCCTGGATTCTTTCACGAACTGGCTGTGTATGTGTAGACAAGACTAGATCAGACAGATACGTATTTCGTTTTCTACTTGAAAATTTCATCAGTGCCGATAACATACAATTCAAGAAGTTTTAAAGTAGAAAACGACATGTCCTCCTTTTACGTTAAAAACGGATATCCTCTTTTTAAGCAAAATTGTTCTCCTTTTTGGATATTTTGAGAAAAGAGTGCTATGGAAAACAATTTCCGAAGAAAAATTTGACCACTAAAAACCAGATTTATTCCCGAATAAAACGTAGAGTTGCGCGTTTTTGAATAAAATCAATGTAAATAGCGCACTAGCAAAACGTGAATTACAATGATATAAGTGTCGTACCGTGGGGCATCGAAATCCGTACACTTAAGCACCTTAGTGTATGAAATAGTCATTAGAAAATAGGAATCGATTGTAAATAAAACGTTTTTCATTGACATAGGAGCATGAAGGCTTCTACTTTTGAAGTGTTTCACATTTACTCATTTAAAACTACGAAAAACATAATAAAATAATGAATAAAATCAACTACTCTTGACTCGAAATCCGTTCACCGTGGACGGATTTCGAATCAAAGGATCAAAATCCGTACAGCTATTTTTTAACTAAATATAAAACAGTCTGATTGATTAAACTACCACTGTAAATAGTTCAATACGCACCTTGAGAAGCGATCCCTTCGATTTGTATTCCGCTTATCTTATGTAATGATTCGCAATTAGCAAAGAGACACAGTTACTTTTGGTGCAATAATGCTCTACCCGAAAACAAAATGGCGGCAAAACTCCGCGTTTGGTGGGTGGCGATTTGTTTTTTATTTTTGTTGCTTTAAGCTCAAAGCCTTCTTTCCATTTCTATGCCCTAAAAGCTTACTGCCAAGTATCTGAACAGGACAAGATAAATTATTTCTAAATTAACTACCTTTAACCCCCTTGAAACTTATTGATATCTCATGAGGTGGACGGACTTCGGTGCTGTACGGATTTCGGTCCCGCACGGTATTTATTTCCCCTAGACAACTAGGCTTTACGGGGTTATTTGCCATGTAAATCAGTGGTGCTCAGCACTTTGGGCGTTTTTTCCCGTAGTTTACTTCTAACACAATACACATTAGCTTTCACCATACAAATTAGCACTTGGTCGAAAGCTTTTAAATAGATCTATCTGCTGAGGGTATAAACAGATATTGGTAATAAATTCTCTGAGTACGAAACGATCAAAGCAAAACAAAAGTTCTGCCCGCGGGCCGCATTGTAATTTTACTTTAATCAAGTCGTACAGAGTGATTTTAATAACACTATTCGTTGTAATATTCTCAGCTGATAGATATATTTGAAAACTATCGACCAAGTTCTAACTTGTAAAGTAAAAGCACTAAAAATATGAGAAAAATCCGCATGTTCGTGCCAATTTAATATCCCCTCACGATTATCACTGCACTTCCTTTCTTCTCCCAGCGCAATTGAAAACAAGTTTCAAAAAAATTCTGCACCGGAACAATCCGAAATGTTGATGGAATCCTTATCAAACTTCATTTTTTGGAATTAGCCACTTGTTTCAAGTAAAAACTTAACACTAATCGCTATTTTTGCCTGAAAAAAATACCGATCTATTTCATTTGAGTAGCAGAAAACTGATAGGGCCGATAAAAAATGTTTTTGTCCCTTTTTAAAAGAATTAAAAAAAGCTAGTTTTTGAGGATTTTTTTTAAATATCGGACGTTATGCATTACTGGCTTTATCTTGGTACAAAATATATCATATACAGACCATAAATTTGCCGCCAAGAGTATTTCAAATGAAAACAAAAGCATATCAGTATTCTATATCCTATCAGGTCACGAATATTAAGGGGACTCTTTCTTACAGATTCCATTTAAGCTCCTCTAGTCGACCAATTTCCATCAACGTTCTCGAACATCTATTGTTATCAGTATTTTACGACTTTTATGTTGCTTGGCACACGATATCCAGCTGTAAGGCCGTCCGAATTATAAATTTTAGACATCATCTGCGAGTCAAACCGGTTGGGTCTCCAAATATTTCGAAAACTCGTGGGGCTACAGCCTTTCTGACTCGTACTTCCATGTCGATCCCAAATCCGCCATAATATGATATCAGACTGTGAAGATATTGAAATCCTCCAATTGTCCGGCTACTGCAAAGTTCTAGGGGCTGTTCCCGTTGACACTCAAACACCTGATCTTGCTGACGTTGACGGTGAGACCAGTCGCAAAGAAGCATACAGTCAGCTCCCAAAAAAGAGTAAACGGTTAATCGTACCCACCACGATCTTATAGATGATGAGAAGTAACAGTGGAGATGAAATGCATCCTTGCCTCACATCAGCGATTATCCGAATGGGGTCATACAAAGCTCTGACCCTTCCTGAAAACCCGGGCATCCTTGGGCGCCACACAGATTTTCTCAAATCAGACAACAAAAATCCTTTCTTAGTCAATAAATACCAAATAAAAGGAAACTTCCAACTTGTAGACCTGCACCAGAATGATGCTACAACATTTGCACAGACAGCCTAGGGTCAGCCCTGAACACTTTCGCCGACAGCCGATCGACTCTGGGGCCTCTTTAGATTTCATGATCCGGATGGCTGCTTTTTTAAAGAACGCTGAGACTAGAAAAAGCTGTCCGAAGTGCTTGAACCAACATTTCAACTGTCCAAATCAGTGAGTAATTGAGGTAATAATTTCCGGTTGCTGCAGCCATCCTTTCTTAATTGGTCAGGAAGTCCGCCCATGCCCGCCTGTCCTGTTTGCAGCAGCGCCTGACTCCCACGTACAGAGATACAACCCTCTGACGGGATTCGTACTTTACTCCTCTGATTCTTCCTGTTCCTCATTCTTTGCTTATCTACGCTCCTCAATTTCCTGTCGGTTTACATCTGTAATCCATTCTTTCCACTGATAAAATCATTCTTCGCCGCCCACTTCTGCTCTGAACTTCCACCATCCGGAACATCTACTACCCGAGTTCCAAGTTCTTCATTGAACTATCTCTTCACAGCTGGATCTTCTTATCAGTCTATGTTGAATCGTCGCCCGAGCCTCTCCTTCGCCGTTGAATCCCGGAAATGCTTTGTCGGATCTCGCCAATTAGAGGATGATAGTCAAATGCGATGTCAGCGATGTCTTTCTTGTGGACTCAAGAAGGCAACGTCTCCACTTTCCGCTGATCCATTTCCAGAGAAGCCAAATACTAGTCCCGTCAACTATAAGCGGCTTTAGAGAAGTAAGTCAAATGCTGCTGATTGCAGACGGGTCAAGATGATATTCGTCTCCTCTATGATATTTCACGACGCCTGATTGGAGCTAGGATAAATCCATGGACGTCAGAGAAAGACACAATATGCCAGTTGGCAATTCTCCATAATCCTGGAGTAGATCAATGCATTTCAAGAGTCCCTCCATTTGGTACTGATTGGCCACGGAAAAGCCTGATCGTCCCGAATCACAAAAAAAAATGTAGAATGTCCTTAGAAGCAAGGGAGGTCTAGACAAAATCAAGAGTTGCAAAATGGAATAGCTAGAGTGAGACAAGGATGGATGTGTTATATCTCTGTTACTGTTGCCCATCGTAATCGACGAAATCATGGGCCGCTCTAGCAGTCCATCACCATAAGGCAATCGAACGACCTCGATCCAGATGATGATACTGCTCTACCAACGCAACAGCGCTTCAACATGTAGAGTAAATTGAATGACCTGGTCGAACGTTTTACTCAACGCCAGATCAAATCGTTGGATGTGAACAACTCCAACTCCACGGTAGACGGGCAAACAGTGAAAAAGGTCGAAAACCAAAGCCAGCCAACGTCGGACCAAAATCAACTTGAAACATGGAGAGCCAATGGGTCCAAGCAATGCACCAAACATTGAAGACTCAACCGCCAGTGAGACTTGGGGCATATTAGCAGAGATCACATAGATTTGGTAAAAATGGTTCTCGACAACGATCCGACGGGAACAAAAAAGCGAGGTGCACAGCGAGCAAGGTGGAGGCCGATTTGCGGACCATCCGCAGACTGCGTGGTTGGCGAAGTGCAGCCGTGGACCGAGCTGAATGAAGAAGACTTTTATGTATTGCCCAGGCCACTCCGGCCTTAGTCTGGTAATAAATAAACATAGATTTGCAAGTACTCATCAACCGATATCTACGTTTTACAGCTTGGGCCTGGTGGCTTCACGACTGGATCACGAATGCTGAGCCCCATCGACGATGCCATCTAAATCCGATATCAACAGGAACAGGTGGAGATCCTTTACGTTACGCACCTAAAGGTGCTCAGAACACAAGAGTAAGTGTGTGAATCCACTTAATGGGTGCTAAGAAGGAAGTTAATTCTAGTGCCGTATAGTGTATATATTGTGTAACTTTGATTTGCTATTTCTACAAGGTAATAGAGATTTGTTTTAGAACTTGTTTAGAAGAATGATTTATTTTTCATAAAACAATTGGAACTGTAACTAGCTGTAAGCTAGGTTGTTTTCAGCAGAGCGTTAACGAATTAAGCTTCCAATGATGAATTAAACTTGTTATGATTAAATCATTCAACTATATGAGTAATGTTTAATTTATTTTTGACAATGATTATGATTAACGATTAAATTAATTTTTGACAATGGTTAACTGTTATGATTAATGAATTTAATTATCAACAAATGATCTATGATTACGGATCGTAATTAAATATTGACACAATATGTGTATGATTAATAATCAACGATAGATATGATTAATGATTATGAATCACCCAATTGTATGATTTGCTTTGTGAACAATAATCAAGTAATCTTTTTCTCAGACTACCATATAAGGTTATCAAAATGTATAAAAGTTATAGGATTGTGATCAAAGATTAATGAATAAAAGCGATGTATGCAATGATTAAGATTGATGATTGTTGAATAAATTCAATACAATTGTGAATATGATTAGTGATTAATGATTAAATGTAAAATTCTATGATTAACGATTAGTGCATAATGATCAAATCATATTTGTATGATTAAGATTAACGAATGCGAAGATCAAAATATGCGGAGGTTTTATAACACTGCCAAAGGCGTGCGGAGAAAGACAGCGCCGAAGTGGCGTGCGGAGATTTTGTTGAATAGTGGAAGTGACGGTGCATCGGTGAACAGAATAAATATTAGCGACGATGGACAAGCTGTGAAGATGAGGTTAGAAAAGTTATTAGGGAAGATCCATTAATTACGTAACACAAAAATTGGCCATTTTCAACCCCCTTCCCCCCTATGTCACATTTTTTGTATGAAGCATCAAACATTTTTGTACGGATTGACATACTTCAGGCAACCTCCTCCCCCTCTAAGCGTTACGTAATCTATGGATGGTACCTTATAGAGCTGAAAAACAATAAGGCTGCGGGGAAGGACCAGCTTCCGGCTGAACTTCCCAAACATGGCAGTGAGCAGCTTTATGAAGTTCTGCACCATATTATGTCGAAAATTCTCTCTAAGAAAGGGCACAGACTGGAGTGCACCAATTATCGCGAAATAAGCCTCCTTAATTCAGCGTACAAAATTATGTCCCGTATTCTGTTAAAGAGATTGAGACCGCTTGAAGAGTCCTTCGTCGGCGAATACCAAGCAGGTGTTCGCCGAGACAAATCCTTGTTGAATTCCAGGAGTACAACTTGCAGACACGTAATCTGTTTATTGATTTCAAGGCGGCGTAAAATTCGATGAAACGAAATTAATTATGGTAAATGATACTAGAACATGGTTTTCCGGCGAAACTGATATAGCTGATTCGTATAACGTTGGACGGATCGAAATCAAGTGTAAGAGTTGCGGATGAAATATCGACATCATTTGATACCTTAGATGGATTAAAGCAGGGTGATGCAATCTCGAATCTATTGTTCAATATAGCGCTCGAGGGAGCGATTAGGAGAGCTGTTGTGCAAAGATGTGGAACCATTATCACAAGATCCCATATGCTCCTGGGATTTGCGGACGATATCGAATTATCGGGATTGATCGCCGTGCCGTGGAAGAGGCTTTTAAGAGGGAGACAGCGAGGATTGGACTCACGATCAATACCAGCCAAACGAAGCACATGGTCGCTGGCAACCAACGTGGGTTCTTTATTTTTTTTTAATCTTTTGATCATTTAAGAGGTTCATTTGCCGTAAAGCGCTACGGAGCCGAAATTATGTTTCTAGTACAATTTTAATATTGATTCCTATAAATAATGTTAGTTTTGGGGAACCGAAAATCCCGCGGTTTTGTCGAGGATAGGGCATACAATAATACAAAGGGAAAGGAAAGGGATTTAAGGTACTTGACTAATTACGATTCTAATCGTTACATGGTTTAGATGCTCCTCTCACGCCCACATGACATGGTCAATGTACTGATAATCTGCGCCGCAAACACAAAGATTGCCTTCTGAGAGCCCCACTCTGAAAAGATGTGCATTCAAAGTGTAGTGATCGGCCATTAGACGACACATAGTTCGAATGAAGTCTCGTCCCATATTAAATTTTTTGAACCATGGACGCTTCGACACCGAATTGAATACAGCCATCTACCCAGCTCCCCATTTGTCCATTTCTGTTGCCAGCTGTTTTAAATAAAGAATGAAAAAAAGGTGCCAGCTGTTCAAGGTTTCCGGACGAGCTATTGTGAAAAATCCATCGCAGGTGATTTGTCGATAGTAAATATCACCTTCCATAGCGCCCACCTTACCCAATGAGTCCGCTTTTTAATTTCCCGGAATCGAGCAATGAGAAGGGAGCCAAGCCATGGTGATTGTGTAAGACCGTTTTGATAAAGCACTCAAAGCTTTTCGTATTCCGTTCAGAAGATACGCTGAGTGCTTAACCGGTGTCATTGACCGAACCGTGGGTTTATTAGTGATGGTGGTAGTGAAATGGTGCTGGATAGTGAAAAATTTGAAGTGGTAGAAGAATTTGTGTATCTTGGAATATTAGTGACGTGTGATAAAGATGCTACCCGCAAGGTGAAAAGGCGTATTGCAGCTGCAAATAGGGCTTATTACGGACTTCGTAACCAAGTCCTGTAGTCTGCAAACGAAAACAAAACTCGCGCTGTATACTACTCTGATTCTTACGGTGGCTTTATACGGCCATGAAACATGGACGTTAAAGGAGGCTGATCGCAGTGTTTGAGCGTAAGGTTCTGCGGACAATACTGTTTTTTTTTTTGGTAAATTACCTAGAAACGAACGTACAGCTATTAGATCCATATACCTAATTCTCAATACAGACGCATAATAATGTCTGTCTTTTCGCATTAACGACTAGATCTGGATGAAAAATAATGTCAAAGACCTGAAAATTACGAAAACCACAAAAATATTTCGAAAAATTTATAATCACTATTAGTTTGGATGTGGCTTTAGAATCAGATGATTTTCAGGTACGGTATATTTTGGGGTTTGATCTGGACAGTAATGACACAGACCACATTTAGCGTTAGCGTTGTTAAGGTATACTTCGTAGATTGGACACTAGTAGTGATACTCGTGTTTCTTATGAAATCTTTATTTAGATTGCTGTCTGAAATCAAGATCAGGAGTAATCTTTGATTCCAAGCTAAGATAAAAATAACAAAACCATCTTTACCGTAACTAGGGATAGGGTAGGAAATGTTGATGCAGAACTTACTTAGCGAGAGGCCCCCGACTTGGCGACGCCCTCATAAGATCTACGGAGTATGTGGTTGGGTAGGGTTAGGTAGGTCATGTACGTTTGCCTCAAGCTGACAACTCGACCCATTGCATATGTTGTTTATGTGTTTATAATTAAAACTCTTGCCAGCCGGCTGGCGAAAGAGTCTATAGTAATATCTATTTTATTTATATTTTTGTTCTTTGAATGTTCATGAACCGAATACTCTTTATTTTGAAACGCGCGGCACGATAACGAACTAACCAAGCAAGACTAATAGACAACACCAACGCTCTGGGGTGAAGGTACCACGCCGGTGAAGGAATCGCGCCCCTACTTTTCAGCACGGCCGCACACTGAACTCGACAGTCGGTAAACAGTAAACAGTAAACACTAATGACACAGACCATATTTCTCCAACAAGTAAAAAACTGGTTGCATTAATAAAATCGAGAGCTCAGATTCATTTTTAATATTTATTGGAGTCGTTATTAATAAATGCTTGGTAAATGACCATAAAAATCATATTGAATGGATTAAGTGTACATATTGATGGAAATTTTTAAATAAGAGAAAACATGTTGTGCCAAATCCTTGAAATATTGCGAAGGAAAAAATTACAGAACATGATCCATTTTCGAAACGTTCTGGAAAACTTTATGCTAGTAAATAACATGTTTGAGTTATTTTTTGTGGTGAGTTTTCATGTGGTGAGTTATTTTTTGGAATGACAACCTTATTTATTGGCCAAGCAAAATTTGAACAACTTTTCATAACAATGACCGAATGCTTTCGTTTTTTCACAGCACAAAGCCATAAATATGCTTAATGATCTGTACTGATGAAAATGTTAACATTCCATCAAAGTTTTAGGATATTTGGATTTGAAGTTATTGCCTCAATATGGGAACATTTGATTCCCCATTAGTCACCCATACAAAAATTTGGCAAAAAAATATAAATCTATTCTCAGGCTTCTAATTTTTTGTAGATTTGTTAGATTTGATGAAGGGTTGTCAGGAAAAAATATTTATTGCGTAGATATCATAAAAAGGGGATCAAGTCTTCCCAAATTTTAAAATTGCATGTGCTGTCAAATTCAATAACAAAAATCGTTCACGTATACGCACAGCAATTGGAAAATTCCGCATGTTTTGAAGGAAAAATATTTAAAAAATCTGAGGGCACCTTTCTAATTTTATCAAAGCAAGTTCTTAGAGAGGGACCAATTTCCCCCGTCGATTTTTAACAGCACTCCAAAAAAAATCGATGTGTATCAATAACAACAATAATTTAAGATCTGTCATACATCAGTAAAGTTAAATACTATATTTTTTAGAGAGTCCGTGTGGAAATCCCGTATGTTTATTTATTTTTGGCTGTGATACATCGGAAATCAGAAAAGGGGACCAAGTCTCCTCAGTCTCCCCTACTTATACTAGTTTATTTCTGGAACTTCATTAGAAATTCATCTAAAGGTTATGCCAAAAGTATTAAGGACGTTTTCAAGAACTATCATAAAAAATATTTCAGAAGTTATTTATTTATTTGTCCACTGTCTTCAATATATAATTGTTGCACAGACTGTAACTTAAAGTAGTAACCTTAACCTATTTTTGAAAGTAGTCTCACAAGTAGACGCAGCAAAGCTGAATCAACAAAAAATGACAGTTGTCCGCCGCCTCCGTATTGAATGGTGTGCCCCCGAAAACGCGAGCGCTTTGAAACTTGGATTCCGTGAGGAGTGACCTTAAAGCATACCGGACAAAGGATCGTTGTACTCGTTCTATGCGGTCCTCCTGCTTCCGGTGATACGGTGCCCAAACTTGTACCGCGTATTCTATTTCCGCAGCTTGGCGACCAACAAATTGTGCGGTACTTCATCAAATGCCTTTGCAAAATCAATGTAAGTAGTGTCGACCTATTGATTTTTGTCCATCTTATTCTTCAAACTGCTCACAAAATACATCAGATTAGTTGTTGTGGATCGGCATTTCCCAAACCCATGCTGGTGCTCGGAAATAACTGGACTTACGGATCTACAGAGCATCGTGGGCAAAACACTCAAGCACTTTAGAAAAACAATTCAAAATCGAAATTCCACGGTAGTTTCCTGCGAATCCTGCGTCGTATAAGCTGCCCGATTTATGGATTGGAGTGATTGAAGCTACCATCCATAACTCTGGAAATTCTCCGGTAGAGAAAGAGCGATTGATGATTATAGATGCAGGCAAAGCAAGTGCTTCAGCGCATTGCTTGATGAATAACGGTGGAATGCCATCCGGACCAGGACCGTAAGTAGATTCTAAATCTGAAAACCGCCAAAGCACGTCTTCCACCGACACTTCAATGAAAGGCATATGTAGATCATATTCCATTATTCTGTCAAGTACGCCGTTTGTCACCGATGGCTGATTATTCTTATATACACCTTTGAAAAATTCAGCCAACAGGTTGACTGATTCTTCTGCAGAGCTTCCGATTGCGTTTTGGAATCGGGTTTCTCGCGGCACTTCTTTAGTTTTTCTATGCTTTTTTACTTAAGTCCAGAAACCCACAGGATCTTTCAATCAGGAGTGTACCCGGTTTGAACTTTACAAAGCGTATTATTAACGTCAAAGAACTTATTTTACCGAAATTTGTCACAAACAATGGATTCGTATCTATCGAACAATTTCACAAATTGACTTGATTTATAGATTCATTATTTGTCGTCAAAGAAACATTGTTGCTTGAATTCCAAAAAGATTCATTTGTTATAAGTACACAAAAGACCGTTATAAAACCTAGGTGTACCAATTGATTGATTTACTGCAATTTCCTAAAAAGCCTCATGTAGAATACTTTTCTGCTATCTCAATGATATAACAATTTAACACATTGCTCGAACGAAAAAAAATGTAATTTCACCATGTCAAACATCTGATAGCATTTCTGTCAGAATTCGACATCGAGAGTTATTATCGGTTGGAGCTTACCCGCCGCCATTCTCCAGATTGTCGTTCGCCTCCCTCGCCATACATTTTTAACGAACGGCGCACCGTCTCAAAACATCATCCTTCCTTAGCTCTGGCTCAAGTTTCCGTAGGACAGCAAACTTCACTTCACGGAGATATCCTCGAACGTTTTTCGGTGACCTTTCCCGGTAAGCTTAATCTCAGCTTTTCCCCCTCGAAGTCCCTCCACCCTTCCACGATTGCGTTCTGGCCTTCCGCATGATGCGATAAAATTGTTTAAAAGGATTGCTTTTTATGCTGGCGAAAAGGCGAAAAGGTCCTCTCTCGGTTGTGTCGTTGCTTGTTGTTGTTTGTTACTCCCAGACGGAGCGGAATTCGGGAGGGTGAAAAATTGGCACTTTCAAGCAGATCCATACCCTTACGAGAACGGTGTAACGAACGGCGGCTGAGATTCCCAGTTCAAGCCCCCAGGGTGGAAATAGATTCTTCGGATGACGCCGCCACGGCCTTAACCCTCATCCGACAATCTCTTCCCCGTCCGGATATCCAGGAGCGTATTGGCATGGGTCGCGTACGAAAACAATCCCCATCCACCGCAGTTACAGTGCAGATTGGTACGACAACAACGACACCGTATTCCACAGTCTATGGGGGTGTTTTTAATCTACCCTAAAGGCTCGTTGTTGTGTAAGATTGAGCACAGGCTATATCTGATTCGGGACCCGCAGCGTTTGACCTTTTTCTTCGCCCCGCTGCGTCGCTGGCCGTCTGCACCCCGCCGCTTAGCAGTTGGAGAATGCTTTGATGTTGGTTCCCGGTCGTTGGCGATGCGATGGGACTCGATGGCAAAAGGAACACAATTTATCCATTGCAATTTGGGCAACAGAATTCAATCCATGGTTCGGCTCGCGGTGCGGAGAGTCGAGTGGAGACGAATCAGCATGGCAGTAAACTGTCTTGTTGGGATGTCGGTTGCGAATTTAAATTAGTTTTAAATTGGGATTCGGTCTTATCTGTCTGCTGACGGTGCAATCTGGGAGCAGCGGAGAAAAATAGATTGTTGTGGGAGAATTCCTTGATTGCTTGATGGAATTGACAGCAGTTGATTTTCGGGAGCGATTATTTGTAATCGGTGACATGTTTACGAAAAGAAAGTCAACAAAACGGAATAAGTTTAATCATAAAACCCAATTTTATGCACCTAGTAGTGATACTGCCTTTCTAGCATTCAGCCAAAGCACCAACCTTGTATGGTTCGATACACAATTTTCTTTATAAATTTGAAACACAATGGTCAGTCGTTATCAAATTCAATAGTGATCAACTAGGCTTTGCCCTCTGTCGAATGCAACTTATGGCGAGAAAATCGATTAAATATTACTACCTATATGAAAAGTTGGCTAATGTTTTTCTTAGTTAATGTGTACACACAAAAATGGAGTGAAATGATAGCCTTTCGATACAACTTTGTTGTACGAGAAAGCCAAAACAGTTAAATTAATCAAAACTAGTGGTAAATAAAACTAGTGGCACAATGAAATTAATCTTGATCATAGTACAACAGTTTATTGATTGTCGAAGTAAGTTTGACAGTAAAATTTGCTTATGGTCAGAATCGATTCACTTGTGGTACATTTGAATTGAATTGAATTATTTTAGCTCCGGTTGGAATAAAATTGTTTTGAACATCATTTTTCAAATTTGTTCTAAGTCAACATAACCAACATAAGCGATGTGATCTTTTCATTGAAAGCGAATATGAAACAACATCAATCAAACGATTCTTGGCAATAAATCTGTCACCATAGTGATCAATTATACCTTCCTGCCCTTGAAATAACTGTAAAACTCCACAGTCATTCACTGCTGAATCGCCCCGCCTTTCATTGAAAATTTCTGCTTGATGAAGGGTTCCTGTGAAAGCTCGTTTGCACCCGCCGAGCGAGCCATGTTTCGCATGCTGATTGTGTTTTTCATTGCCATGCCAACCATCAACCAGCCCGTATCCCATTACCTCGCTCACTTATCCTCATTATCCATTACATTGCCCAAGGAGAGAGAAAAAAAAAGAAGCAAATTTCTACCTTTATTACACCCACAAAGCCAACGGTGCGCCATTGTCGTTGACGTCGACAGCCAACCTCGAGGTTATTATTAGTTATTACGAAGCATGATTTTTTCGGTCGCATTCCTTTTCTCCAGCCGAACTGTGCTGCTGGAGATTTGTCGCACCAGCTACCCAGAATTTTTTGGAATCAGTGATGTCAGTTGGATGGATTTCACTGTACGTACAATTCTGTTTTCATAGGATTTACTTTTCCACAGTTTTCGCATTTATTTGAAATGTTTATTGCATATGAGTCACTACTTGATTGTTCTTTAAATTATTTGGTGTTCAGTATTCATGAATACGTTGCATAGAGTTTGATGCTAAATGTTTGAGGTTCTGCGAAACCGCATCAATCCCCCTTTCGAAAAACTTGTGATATTTGGTTAGTAAAAGGAAAACTATTCTTAATGGATATCCATAATTATATGTTGGAAAGAATTTTTGACCAATTGAATCTGAAAGGCGAAAACTTCTGCAAGAAACTGCGATTTGGCAGAACCTCAACCAAATTAAAATCTCACGATAAAAAAAGATCGAAAAAAAATCGTGCGGGAGAATGTTCTGAAACCGACCCTTTAAATGGCAGAGGTCATAATGGAGCGAAAAAATGATTTTTTTGGCTAAGTTTCGTAGGTCATTTCGTAGAGATGACACTTTTCTACATATCCCAGCACTTTATTGTGTGTGGCTGTGGAAAGTTTGAAGATACAGTGAAAATGGAAAAGTCAACGGGTTTGACAATTTCAAAAATGGTTATTTCTAATGTTATTGCCGTTATTGCTGTTTGAAGTAAATTTAGATGGGGAAGGGTCGTTTGGCCGAAACCCATTCGGCCGAAAGCCATATGGCCGAATGCCACTAGGCCGAAAGTTTTTTGATCGAACAGAACATTAGGCCGAAAGTCATTTGGCCGAATGGGTAATTTGGCCGAAAGGGTCATTTGGCCAAATAGGTCATTTGAAAAGTGAGAAATTAGGAATGAAAAGAGAGACGTCTCACTTCTCACTCCTTATTTCTCACTTCAGACGTTGAAAAATGAGTAGTGAGAAATGGGTAGTGAGACCTCTCATTGCAAAGCAAACCCTTGGTGGTATGACGTAAGAGATTACGTATATTCAGTATTTTTTTTTTTTTAATCTTTTGTTTATTTGAAAGGCTCATTTGCCGTAAAGCGCTACGGAGCCAAAATCATGTTTCTAGTACAATTTTAATCTTGATTCTTATAAATAATGTTAGTTTTGGGGAACCGAAAAACTCGCGGTTTGGTCGAGGTTAGGGAATACAATAATACAAAGGGAAAGGAAAGGGATTTAAGGTATTTACTAATTACGATACTAATGGTTACATGGTTTAGATGCTTAACGAAATATTCAGTATATTGAGTTCTCAAAATGAATAGAAATGTGCGTGATTCCGCTGTATTCCTCTCGAAGTGTTTGTGATGTTTTTGCTGCAACTGGGTTACCACCCACTTTTATTTTATATTTACACATCTATGTAATTATTATTTAACAATTTTAATAAATATGTAATTAAAAAAATCATGTGTATTGGAAAATTATTTGGAGCACGAGATTAGACTTTTGATTATTTACATCATGCATATATTTGTTTGATTGTTAATGATAATACATTTTTTTTTCTCGAATCGGTCCCAGAAATGATGTTGTTATTGATGTTCATTGAATTTCTAATCTGGCGTAATAAACCATTTTTAAAAGAATCAACTCGAAATTTCTAAAAATATTTTGATTTCCGTTGGTTATTCTTTGTCGTTGTAAATTTTTGTGATCCTACTTCTTCTCTGATGACAGCATTCATCCGGTTCTTCTAGCCCATTGGGAAGCGGGATATATCACTACGAGCTTGTCAGTTTGTGTGCTTAACAGCCCAACATATCCTCTTTGCTTTGGCTGAGCTTTGGCTGATTTACGTAACGTACTGTTATGTAAATTGCGTTTCAAACCGTTCCTCAGTTTTCGGCGATGGTCATGTTCCACAACTTCCAACGATAGATGAGGTTAAGAAGTCCCTAAAATAGCTGTAAAATTACTGAGAAGAACGAAATCCCGGGTGACCCAATCAATCATGGATATAAGCAGCTGCTCGAAGTAGATCGGAACAGCTTTCGATCACATTTTTGGCGTCCACTCAGCTACTTCAACCAAGCTCAAGTTAGTTGTATTGGTTCCATTCAGCCAAATCAAATCTACTTCGAGACGCTTGGAATAGGAAGGGGTTGAAGTCCGAACAGGGTTTCGACTTTTCGTTGCAATGAGTCCAAAGCAAGCGTTTTTCGGGCCAAGGGAGAATCTTTTTTCGTTGTTTATGTTGAGGATCATCTTTCACTCATCAATCTTTTCTCTAGAATTAGCCTTGGAAGATAAACGAAATACTTGTCTATTAGATAAAAATCCTTTTTCGTTTCATCTATTTTACACCTCTCACTCACTTCGCGAGAATTATCGCAGAACAATTACAAAATTTTATGGCCCGCGTCGGTATTCGAACCCAGAATACTATATATAATAGCCCTGTTTGTCTGTCCGGTGACTAGCCAACCAGACGCAGCACGCGGGGAAATTCTCACAAAAAATAAAATATTTGACTTCTTCTTTCTTTTACTATCAGATACAGAAAACAAAACCAGTGACAACCTTAGCAATCAGACAAAGCATTTGATGAAAAAAATCACAGACAACAGACGTTGAAAATTTTGATTTTTTTAATGCTGTAATTAATGAACCATTTATATTGAAAAAAAAAAAAAACAGATTAATCCACCTAGCGTTGGTGGTGCCTTTCTCGCATTTAGTTAAGACACCAACCTTATATAGGGTTTATATGGTCTTATATATATGGGGCCCTCCTTAGCCGTGCGGTAAGACGCGCGGCTACAAAGCAAGACCATGCTGAGGGTGGCTGGGTTCGATTCCCGGTGCCGGTCAAGGCAATTTTCGGATTGGAAATTGTCTCGACTTCCCTGGGCATAAAAGTATCATCGTGCTAGCCTCATGATATACGAATGCAAAAATGGTAACCTGGCTTAGAAACCTCGCAGTTAATAACTGTGGAAGTGCTTAATGAAAACTAAGCTGCGAGGCGGCTCTGTCCCAATGTGGGGATGTAATGCCAATAAGAAGAAGAAGAAGAAGAAGATGGTCTTATATGGTTTATATGGTCCGATGTACCATTTTCTTCATAACTTTCAAACGCAATGACCAATCGTTATCAAATTCAATAGTGATCTACAAGGCTTCGTCCCCTGTCGAATAAAACTTGTTGCGAGAAAATCGGTCAAGGATTACTATACGAAAAGTTGTCTAATGTTTTTTATAGCTTTTTGTGCACACACATACACACATACATACACACGGACAGACAGACATGTGCTCAGTTTGCCGAGCTGAGTTGGTTGGTATATAACACTATGGGTCTCGGAGGCTTCTATAAAAAGTTCGTTTTCGGAGTGAAATGATAGCCTTTCGGTACAACTTCGTTGTACGAGAAAGGCAAAAAACGCTTGCCTCGGGCGCTTCTTTCTGCGTCCACAAATAAACTAGTAGTAACAATAATAACCCTAGGGATGCGCTTATTCTAACCATCCCACCACGCTATCTATATGAAAGCATTAAGTTATTTGTTCCACATAAGCTACTACCATTTGCATTGATGATGTCACGAAAAACTCGATTATGAAAGAAAAAGAGCAAAGCAACGTTTGGCGGCAATCGAAGTAAGTGAAAAATGATTATCACTCACCAGGCGTTTTTCTTTTCCGAAAAGCGATTTCTCTCCGAAAATTATCGTGAGGGAGCATCCTCCAGATGTTGAGTGAGCATTACAAACCCTGAGTCGGAGCAAGTGCAAGCTACTCGAGTTGGTTCGGAAACAAAAACAAACACAAAACAGAAGTCGCCACTCCACAACGAAAGTAAAAAAAGATCTCTACAGAGATGTCACGAGATCTCTTCTTTCCGTTGTATAAAAAATCGGTTAAATCTCTCCCAGTGCAAGGATTTCCTAAATAATCTCTTAAACATCCTTTTCAACATCAAACATTTTTTTGTGATTCGCATAATTTACAGTCTTAACGCTATTTTACAAATTAATTAAAAATCAGAAACTTACGATTTTCTTACGAAAAACTAAGATATATGTTTCGTTGCAGTAACTCAATTATGGTTGTTGCACGTATCTAAGATTGGCAAACCGTTTTTTGACTACATCTTAAGTGACTATTGGTAAACCACCAAACCACCATTCATTTCATTTATTTAGTCTACAGGGTGTGCAATAAGTTCGAATACACTTTCAAAAAATGTTTAAAAATTAAGATTAAATTATTTCTTTTCCCGGTTCCATTTCATTGGAAGTGTTGTTTATAAGGAACGTTTGTAACATTTCTTTTGGAATGACCTCAATTTTATACTTCTTCACGAGCTTCAAAAGTTTTCCATGGGAACTTCGTTCCAGATTTTGAAAATTACGTCTTGAACTGGTCCAAGTTACTGACCTGGTATCCGTACAGCTTTAACATAATAAAGGAGCAAACAAGAAAGTTGAGAGGGAAAGTTAAGAGTCCGGGATGCTGGGAGGTCGCAAAATTTTGTCCAAAAAGTCGATGAAATTGTCCCCATATTAGGCTTAAATCGCATTTTCCGTGTATAAAGGGTTATCGTCCTATTGGACCACGTAGGGCTCATCTCCGTCTTAGCACCGGGCCACTGGGGGCATAAATCGTCCCCAAAACCTCAGTTTTGTAGTACGCCACAATGATTTAAACCTTCAAAAACGGCTATTTACGATGCCCCAATCCTTTTTCAACGCGTGTAATAAACGAACAACAAGTGCAGAATGTCAACACCACACACATCCGTTAGCCTATATATACCGCTAACGCTGACACCAATACTAATACAGAATATGTACATTGGGCTTACAAATACAATGATCAACCATTTGTATTCGAACTTATTGAACACCCTGTACATCTAAAGAGATAACACTGAATCAACAATTTGACGCCACAATACACGGTTCGAGGCCGCATCTCTCCATCCTCGAATACGCCTCACTAAACCACCATGTATTCATCAATACAAATAGATTACCATCCATTGAGAACGTTGTTCATAGATATTGATTCGATGAAAGGCTCTGCTAAATATAACAGAATAAAAGGCTTGGGATGCTCCTGGCTGTGTGATCAATTCATTTTTTCATCCGATGCTTAACACGAGGCATTTACTGATTTATAATGATCAGATGGGGCTTTGGATTAGCTACCCATTCTCAATGTACACGTTTCGGGAGCTCAAACATTTAAAGTCAGTAACGGCGCCGGCCACGTCCTTACGGTCATATTGTTAGTCCGACTCTCTTTGCTACTAGAGACCGGAGCTACTTCGACCGTAGCAAAGTGCAATACATGCGCAAGAGCCACCGAACACCAGATAGATATTTTATTTATTTCCCGGCGACTAAAACACGCATTGCATTTACTTGTTCGATGGCTACTACAAATGCATTTACTTGTTCGATGGCTACTGCAAACTCCGTGTAACGACAAGTTCCCCGATGTAAAAAACAACACTTTTACCACCTATAGCCCCAGCCGGCCATTTGATCCGTCAAAATGATGGATAACATTCGTCCAAAGGTTCACAGCTTTTTTGCCTTTCTCGTACAACTAAGTTGTACCGAAAGGCTATCATTTCACTCCGAAAACGAACTTTTTATAGAAGCCTATGAGACCCATAGTATTATATACCAATCGACTCAGCTCGACGAGCTGAGTACATGTCTGTCTGTCCGTGTGTATGTGTATGTGTATGTGTGTGCGTATGTGTGTGCACAAAAGCTATAAAAAAAACATTAGACAACTTTTCGTATAGAAATCCTTAACCGATTTTCTCGCAACAAGTTTCATTCGACAGGGGACAAAGCCTTGTTGATCATTATTGAATTTTATAACGATCGGCCATTGCGTTTAAAAGTTATGACGAAAATGGTACATCGGACCATATAAACCTCATATAAGGTTGGTGTCTTAACTAAATGCGAGAAAGGCACCACCAACGCTAGATGGATTAATCTGGGTTTTTCATTTATGATCCGAAATGATTCATTTTACGAAAAATCGTCCTAGCGCCGGGCAAAATTGTTTTTGTTACTAATTCTTAACCCCAGGCTTCCATATTTTTTTAATACGAGGTTCATCAATTAGGTTTTTATCTTGTAGACTTTGGACATTCATGAAAGTGATGGTTTTTCTCTTACCTGAGTGCGCGAAGGCGTATGCCACATTTTTTGAAAAAACTGGAAATGTAATGAACTTTATATTGGCGAATACGTTAGTTAAATTACCTTCTGCATCTTACCGTACGGCAACGAAAAGATGCGCGATTACAAAGTAAGACCATCCTAAGGATAGCTGGGTCGACTCGGTCTAGGAAATTTTTGGGTTGGAAATTATTTCCACTTTCGTGAGTGACATACGAATTTAAATCGGACGCAAAAACATTTCTAGTTTTATGTCCTTATTCTAAATCTCGGATCTGTTCACGGGCACCGGTGTTTTCCGGATTTTCCGGGGGTCAGGTACACCGGGGCAAGTTGAAATGCGGGGTAAGTTGAAACGGAAGCTGTAATTTAGAACTGAAATGACCGAATGTGCTGATAATTTTTGTCAACAAACTACTTCCCTAAACGCACCTTCTGAAATCAATTTCCGAAAGATTGCAGCTACTAAAAGTAATTCCTGTCATTTTTTTTATTTTTCGCCCTTTGCAAAATCCAAACCAACTATTTGACGTGTCAATGAAACAGGTCTCAAAATGATGTTTGGAAGAGTTTTTTAATCAAATTTGTATGGTAGGTAATCATACAATGTTGAATAAGTATAATGAGTATGTAAAACCTATGGAAAACCCGTAATAATTTTTGGAATATGGTCGTTTGAAATTGCTCCGTATTTTTAACCCATAGGGGTAAATAGAAATGCGTGGTGCGGGGCAAGTTGAAACAACGGTTTAAAACGTCACCCTCGCAATTAAAAGTAATATTTCTTTCCAGAATTCAACATGGTCCGTAAATATATTCGGAGACCATAAATTTATAAAAAGGCCCAAAATTCTAAATTTTTTTTATAAATTTCCGCTTATCCCTTCATGAATGCAACCTTTCTATAATTTTTACTAAAGAATATAGTCAAAAGGAGTCACGATTAAACTGCATGGTCTAGTTTTGAGATTGTCAATCTACTTTTCCTCGTAGTGAGCACTGGCACTTCAAAAATAAAACATAGAACATGTAAACATTTCGGTAACTCCACCTTTCATATCCCCGTTCCCTCTTTCTCCAATCAAGGAGCTTATGGTTAGGAGTTACGCTGATTAATTAATGTGAATTTATGGAGAAGCCCCAACCGAATTAACCAAGCGCATAATTCAAGTGAACTTATTAATTAACCATCCTGAAAAATAACCCGAGTGGTCACCAGTAGGACGTAATAAATCTGATACATTTTTAGCGTAGTCCGTTCTCTAGAATTTGGTCCCTGAAAATTACGACTTTGTTGTATACTGCCATTATTCGCCTAAGAGTCCCATGTCAGTTTTCTCCGACCGAGAGTATCAAAATCTGGAATGCGAGTGAATATCAAGATGAGACAACACTTAAGTGGAATTTGATTTTCAAATTTCTAGAACAAAGCTTACTATTTTATCAGTTTTTCTTAAACAGGAGACAATTTTGAACTTATTTCTGAAAGAAAATCAATGCCGTCAAAAATTTACATGGGACTTTTATGCGAATCCTGGCAGTGTAGTCACCTCTACAACCTCGTGCATCTTAATAAAAAGGCAATATTAGGTTATGTCTGTTATGGCACATGTGGTATATGGTATGTATGTGGGCCAAGTTGAAACAATGGATATAAAAAAAGAATTCCAGTATACTAAATATTTATAAAATGTTTGGTAAGGTTGTTTAATTTTTATGCATAATCTTTGGCCCGAACTAGCAAACACCGCAAACGGATTCAATATTTAGCAAATGGTGATTTTTTTTACAGCACTTCAAAGTTCAACTTTGAAAAAACCCTTCAACTTGCCCCGGTGCGGTATACCGTTTCGTACGGAGTGAATTTAACACCATTAACCATTTCATTACCCTTAACTGATTCATATATTTGAAAGCTTTCGATCAAATTCTAATTTGTATGACCAAAACTCATTTTTATTGTGTGAGAAGCAAATTAAAGAAAAAAACGCACAAAGTGCTGAGCACTTTTGGTCTTTTGTATGGTTTGTACTGTAGGCACAAAAAAAACTAAGCAATGTCTGACGCGAGAGTTAGCCGACTTGAACATCACAAATGATGTCCAGTGACGCCCATTCCCCAGCGGAGGCCCAACTTTAAGAGTGATCCAAGTATTAAAATACCAACTAGCGATTCACGACTGTACATGCTAGTGGGTGGAGCCAAGCGCGACAGGGGCCATCTTTGGCGGTATGCAAGAAGACGGTCTGTGGGGGCGATGGATGAACCACATTTCGAACAACGATTTTTTTCCATTAATCCGACAGAATACCTTTTAAAGTTGGCAAAATAATTAGACCCACAACGAACTTGAACGGTGCCTTTTTTCCTTAGTTTCTGAAGTTTCTGAGCGAGCATTGTACAGAGGCGAGGACTTAAGTCAAGGCTTTATTCGCGTGATGTCGAGGGTCCAATCCCTATTCACTAGAGGCACATCTCTGTAGAATAGACCTTGTTAAAAGCAATCTTTGTAGATACGGAGCCGGTTATGATGACATCGATCACATAGTTTGGTATTGCACGGAAAATGACACCGCCAGAGAGCGACTATTGGATACTCTTGTAACTCGAGTTAAACAATAACAAGTACGTGGAGTTCCGGAAGATCGTGGTGTTATCTATATGATGGCTATTTATACTTCACTTAGTTTATCCGACATTAACACGGCCGTGTTAAAAAATCCCATACAAAATGTTTACAAAGTTGCTCCAGTTTACATGATTTAGCGAGAAATCATAAACTTTTGTTCACACGGATTTTCGAGAAGAAAATTATTTTGAGCTTTTTAGTGGAATGTCTTCACTTGTCATAAGACGAGTTAATACAATCCCATTGAATTCCACCACTTAATTGTATCTTGACAGATACGTATTTCGACCTCAACAGTAAGGCCGTCTTCAGTGTCTCGTACTTGACTCGACTTGACTTGAAGTCGAGTCAAGTACGAGACACTGAAGACGGCCTTACTGTTGAGGTCGAAATACGTATCTGTCAAGATACAATTAAGTGGTGGAATTCAATGGGATTGTATTAACTCGACTTATGACAAGTGGATTTTCGAGTTTTGAACTGAAAACTTTTTTTATACAAGATGCATTCCCCACGTAGAAATAAATCGGGTGTATAATTATCCTGAACTGCAGCTCCGTCAAGTATACACGCCTGAGTCAACTGAATAATCACTCAATTTTTTTGATGCACTTAGGGCCAATTTCTTCACCTCCGCTTAACTCTTAAGCGGTGCTTACCCATTAGGGTGGCTCAAAAAACACTTTTTCAATTTTTTTGATGGGCCGCCCTCTTATTCAGTTCTATTTGATGCCCTGATGCTCTGGACAAAATTTCAGCCAAATCGGTCAATGTTTGGGCGGTGCTAAACTCGTTGGAAGTTTATATGGAAAAATGTATGCAGAAACATACAAAAACAGTGATTTGCAGTTGGACGGCACAATTTACGATCAAGAACCATGATACTCATTCAGTTCTTGTAGAATTAAATACAGAATGTTATGCTGAAAACCGCGAGAAGATTAGAGTTTATTACGCAAAGATATTAGCATTTTACTGGAGTGTTGTAGGGGTGAATTTATTTCTTTTCAAAGGTAAAAGAAACGAAATTTGCTCAAACCCCACTTCAGAGAAATTCTAATAACTTAGCCGGGCAAACTCTAATCTTCTCGCGGTTTTCTGCATAACATTCTGTATTAAATTCTCCAAGATCTGAATGAGTATCATAGTTCTTCATCGTAAGTATTGCCGTCCAACTGCAATTTACTGTTTTTGGATGTTTCTGCATACATTTTTGCATATAAACTTTCAACGAGTTTAGCACCGCCCAAACGTTGACCGATTTGGCTGAAAATCTGTCCAGAGCATCAGGGCATCAAATAGAACCGAATAAGAGGGCGGCCTATTAAAAAAATTGAAAAAAGTTTTTCCCATACTAATTTGAGCCACCCTATTACCCATACGCTTAAACTTGGTTTAAGCACTAAGCGGAGGTGAAGAAATCGGCCCTTAGCGAAATAAAAATAGCACCAGTTTTTGCTTTTCTCGTACACCAAGGTGTAACGAAAAGGCTATATATTCACTTCCAAGGCGATTTTGTGATAGAAGGTCCGGAGATCCATAGTGTTATATGTTATATAGCAATCGACTCAGCTCGGCTAATTGAGATGATGTCTGTCTGAGTGTATGTATGTGCGCAAAATAAAACTTACTCATCTTTTAGTCACTTATCTTGATCCGATTTGTTTGCGATAAGTTGCATTCGACGGGTAATCCTTTCCCATTGTTTCCTATTGAAAATTGGTTACATCGGACTATGGGATCAAAAGTAATATCCAAAATACGATTTATATACAAAAAAAACACGCTAAGAAATTGTCACTCATTTTTTAGTATATCTAATGTACGAGAAATGCACAAACACCGCTAGGTGGATCAATCAGGGATTTACTAATATTTTCTTAAATTATGAATAGATGATGGTAATATTAGTTAGTGAAAGTAAATTTAAATTCTTGAAAACTATGATAAAGTACTTTGTGATGCCAGTAGGAGTCATTCTATAGAATAACTTATAAAAAAATGTGTTTGATGAACAGAATCATTTTTACAAGTGTGTTCAGCTCGAAATGCTCCGAGCATTAAGATTTTTTTTTCATATTTATGTTGATGAATCGTTTACCTTTTGTATAAAAGTAACGATCATTTACAACACAAAGATTTTCCAAAGAATTGGGTCCTGGAGAATAAGCTAATCTAATCTAATCTAATCTAATCTCATACATGCGTAGCCAATACTTGAAAGCATCCTGGAAAATGACGGGTTCTGAATTCCGTCATTTTTCTTTTCATATGGCCAGGCCAACTACGCAGTATGTACCGCAGAGATGACTCCTAGATATTGAGCGACTTCAGGAATACCTAAAATCACTCAATAGCTTGGAATCGAGGGGAAAGGAAGAAAGCGTGGACCTCCCGTACCAAACGCTTCCAATAATATAGATACCTAATATATGATAAAAATCGTGTACGTGTTTTTGTATGATGTATATGAGCGTGTATGTGTATATCTGTATGTGTATGAGTGTGTATGTGTGTTTATATGTCTACACTGATAGACAAAAGTATTCGTCATGTTTTAATAGAGCTACTATGAAAACATGACGAACACTCATGTCCATCAGTATATGTATGCATTTGTGTATATGTATGTGTGTATAATGTGAATGTGTGTGTGCGTTTGTGTGAGTGCGTGCGTGTTAAATTTATGGATTATCAAAACCTTACCTCTCCTCAATAAATCTGACGCTGAACATTTTTGAGCATTTACATAGGCTTGATCCCAATATTAGCAAGGGCATTGCCCTTGATAACAATCGATCAGCCCTTGCAAGCACAAACATGCGCACGTCTTCCGGATCTGCAGCACTTTTTTATACACTACACATTTGTTTCGACCGCGGTCACTACACTGGTTCTATTGTTCTACTTTTAGGCGAATCACCGCACAAAAGTAGAGCACAAAAACCAACCGCACTGGAAGACGGTCGAAACGAGACTCTGGGTCCTGGAGAACAAGCTAATCTCTCAAAACTCCCTATTTTTCCCTAAAAATCTTGTTTTAGTCAACTCAGAGTTGTGAGTCGCTGCAATATCAAGCTGGAAAGTTAGTTATGAGCCCATGAATGACTCGCCGTGCTTGATTACGCTTATCTCCAGCATTTCGAAGTGATCATCCGACTTAATCATCGTCGATACTTAAACCGATAAAAGATTTACTCGAAATTGAAAAACCTTCATAATCATTATTACTTCATCACCAAGGTTTCGACTAGTTTTGACAAACAGGGTTGTCATTGCGCAGCTCGACTCGAAACGAGAAAACCATGCAAACTGTCATACGAAAGAGCTGTAGAAAGGAGATGCACAATGACACCCAAGTTCTATAGATGCAAATCGCACAAATAGTATTGTCAACCACCAAGACCATCCAGACTAAACTGTTCGGCCGAAGGAACTACATACCTCCACTTACTTGTGCAGGTAATGTACATGTCATCAAAATTGAAGCTATAGGGCACTGCACGGATGAATCTCTTTCTCGTTCGTTCTTCATGAAATTTGACGTTTACTGGTCTTGTTGTTTTTAAATTTCTTTGCAGCGAAAAAGAGACAAAGCAATCCGTGCAGTGCCCTATGATGTTTTTGTCACCTTATAGAATAGAGCTTGCCGCGCCTTCTGCGCCACTTCAAGTTTTCGTTGCTAGGCAGAATTTAAATCACATATCTTGGTGGCATTCATTCATTTTGCAATTCTGCACGTTTTTGTTATGATTTACTCTTTTAGTTAACTGTTTCCTTGAAATTTCTGCGCTCATATTTTGCCTTTGGTTGGCTTCTTCTCCCTTCTTTGTCTTTGGGATGGCCATTATTGAATTTTTCCCAAAATCTTTCGACTACGGTGTGTAATCGTAAGCCTTCAGGATCGATTCCACTGAAAAAGAGACATGCATCATTGCAGGATTATAGAGGTGAACCAGCCAAGGGCTGAAAGCCTCTTTAATAAAGAAGAAAACCCTGATTAATCCACCTAGCGGTGATGATGCCTTTCTCGTGCATTATAAAAATAGTATTTTGGCCATTATTTTTGAGCCCATGGTCCGATCTGGCCAATTTTCAATAGGAAACGATGGGAGAGTATTCTGCGTCGAGTGAAACATGTTGCGAGTAAATCGGTTAAGGATAAGTGCCTGAAAAATGAGTGACATTTTTTTACTCATTTTTTTAATAAAAAAAAGTGGTATTTTGGCCATAACTTCCGAGCCCATAGTCCAATCAGACCAATTTTCAATAGGAAACAATGGTAGACTATTCTGCGTCGAATGCAACTTGTTGCGAGTAAATCGGTTAAGGATAAGTACCTGAAAAACGAGTGACATTTTTTTACTTATTTTTTCTATAAAAAAGTGGTATTTCGGCCATAACTTCCGAGATCATAGTTCGATCTGACCAATTTTCCATAGGAAACAATGGTAGAGTATCCTGCGTCGAGTGCAAAATGTTGCGAGTAAATCGGTTAAGGATAAGTGCCTGAAAAATGAGTGACATTTTTTTACTTCTTTTTTTATAAAAAAAAGTGGTATTTTGGCCATAACTTCCGAGCCCATAGTCCGATCTGACCAATTTTCAATAGGAAACAATGGTAGAGTATCCTGCGTCGAATGCAACTTGTTGCGAGTAAATCGGTTAAGGATAAGTACCTGAAAAATGAGTGACATTTTTTTTGGGTGGGGTGCGCACAGACACACACACATACACACACACACACACACACACACACACACACACACATACACACAGACATCACCTCAATTCGTCGAGCTGAGTCGGTTGGTATATAACACTATGGGTCTCCGGGCCTTCTATAAAAAGTTTGTTTTTGGAGCGATCATATAGCCTTTACCGTATACTTAGTATACGAGAAAGGCAAAAACATAGTAGGATTGAATTTTTACAATCTATTTCAAAATAATATGCTAGATTCGACCCATTTCTGCAAAATTACCGAAAACAAAGCTCTATTTCATCAGTTTTTGCGTTCAACTTTACTTTCCATGTTAGTTATTAGCAACTGACTGAAGATCGAAATAAAAATCGGTCAAAATTATAATTTTATACCCTTTTTTCCGAAGTGGTGCTATTTTTGTTTCGCACCTTTTTTCGTTAGTATTTTGGCTTAAATGTGAATGGTCCGCATTAATATAAATGTAATGCACTGAAAAGTTGTGAAACATAATGTGCTTACATTCTGCACTGAAACTACCATAATCTGTTCATAATTTAAGAGAATATTAGTAAAAAAGCATGGTGGTGCTATTTTTATTTTCTTCAGTGTATTTAGTGGCGACCTTAACATAATGAGTGTGTCTGAAGAGGTTAGAAAAACGTGTCTGAAAGAGGTTAAACAACTTTACATCACAATGACTTAAAGCACATTTCGGTGAGAAGCATGAATGTGGAGGCCGACGACAATGAGAGCAGCAGAAATCACCAGATGAGATTGTTTTGTCGAAAACAGGAAAAACAAACTAAGGCTTCACCGCGGATTCTCAGTTCTGCATTCAATTCGTTAATTTTTTTTTCATTTTGTTCCAGTGTGCGAGTAATGGCACTTTAGTCTAGGCATAAGAGCCAGGACGTGTAGGATAAATACCTGTGTCCTCTCCCTGGAAGTTGGATCCGACACTAATCTTCTTAGCAATGTCAGCTTTTCATATACCATATTTATATACCTGAATGTGATCGGTACGGCTGTCCCCATTTCTTCCTTCCGTGAATTCAAAACTCTTCGTTGATTATGTTATTCATTACTGAATAACCTGGAAGCCGGTGAGTTATGAATTATCCCCAAGTTTGAAGCCTGCCGACCGTTTTCATTTGAGTCATTTTTATGATATGCTGCAATGCTGGAAAATATAGTCGACCAAAAATACTGCCAGACTGTTTCTGTTATTTTTGCCTTGGCTGTTATTTTTATATTATCTTCAAATTTCACAATAATTTAATTGATTCATGTTTCATTATCCAATCTGGCATCCCGGTTCAATACCTACTTTGTAGAATACGACTTCAGCGGAACAATCAACATATTACGGCGAGACTTACCCAGTGGAATTTTCTCCGTCTGCGTCGATGTTTGAGCATTCGCCGTCGTTGTCCAGGCAGCACTCGTTATAATCAGCAGCATGAGCACGGCCCCCGACGACAACCTGCTCCGCCAAAGGCGGTAAGCAGAGCGGCATCTACACGGTGACAGCTGACGCGTCTGCTTTGTCGCCGTGATTAATTCCATCATCTTCATCACACTTTGTGGGTGCTCAGCGGTGGCGGCGAAATCGTTCTAAATGCGCGCGAAAATTTCACGTAGGTTTTTCCTTGACGGGTGTCGTCTAAAGATGGAAAGCACTTGTTAATTTTTTCCTCTCCCTCCGCTCTACACAAAACGTGGTAATTTTTCTTCCGGTGGCTTACACTGTGTGATGGTGGTATTTGGATTTAATTTCACGGAAAATCACCGGGATTAATCTTCTTTTTTAATGGATGGGGAAAACGATGGAAACAGCGCACAATTGACATTCACTTATTCACTAGAGAGCACTAACACACGAGATTTTCACTAGGACGAAGAAAGCACATGTAGATATTTCCGATAAGACGAACGCTAAGAAGTTAGGAATTCCCTTTACGAGTCTTTATTTATGAGCATATTTCATCTTCTTGATTTATGTTCGGTTATCAACTGGTTATGAGCGCGGCGCGGAACCCGACAGCTACATCGCTTGAGTTCTTCCACCACTTGAAAATATGTTAGCATAGACTGGGTGCAACATCCAATAGCTGACACAATGAAAGTACTCAATTTTTATTCTTCTATCAGCGCAATAAATTGCTCTATCTCCGTAACAAATAGCTTCGGAGATGGCATTTGATTTGAATATCGATAACACTCGGAATCGCAATTCGTGTACACTATCGCATGCACATCCACCCACGTAGCTGTCGAACTATTCCTTATCTCTATCCGTTCGCTTCGACAGCGGTGGCAGAAAGGCAAGCAGCTCCTCTAAATCGAATTGACTTGCACCAAATCCGGAGCGAACTCTATATCTACGTACGAATGGGACCTTTGCCAGGAACGAGAAAACCGTAAACACTTCTCTTCACATCGAGAGCACTTCATACACGTTCCTTTCGTCAGCACATCAGCTGTGGCCGCCCCGCCCCACCCAAAGGACGTCTTCGATATCGTACCCGAAAACCTTTCACTCGAACTGTCACCGCGGAGAAGCCTGACAATAAATCAAACTCTGCGTCAACTCTTCGACTCGATTGAATTGGATTTTAAATTTTAATTCGATACCCTCCCGTCCCGTTTCTGCTTCCCAGCGCACGTCACTTCATCAGTCTCGCTTTGCAGCGAGACATTTCACCGAACCGCACTGATTTCCACGACCGCAAGTCAACTTTCCCCGGAATCGGCTTTTCAAAGTTTAATTTCCCATCAGTATTCCTTGGCTGGCTCCGGGGATCCGGGGTGGGGTTCAACTTTGCTGCATCCTGAACGAAAACAACCCCAATCTCTTCATTAGTTCTGCCACCGACAATGTTGTCATCGCTGCCATCGGCGGCCAAACTCTGCAGCTTCACTATTCGTCCTGCTGACCCACCAAAATGTTTCTTGTACCCTCGCATACACACACGGAAGCGCAACGCATGGCCCAAGGGCGTACCGTGGCACCAAAAACTACACTGACTAGGGGGAAAATCTCTGTTCCTATCAATCCCCAACAATCACTCGATTCACCTTGCCAGCCCAATCAAGTCACGCGGCCGTCACCGATGACGTCTAGTTCAGTACTAAAATCTGCATCCCAACCAGCCCAGAGACTACGGCCAGGCCAGCATCCATGTCAACCCTTCGCGAGAAAACCACCCTGTTTTACAACAACTCCGAGCACTTCTGCCCTTCAGACGACGGTGGCCCTTTGGCTGGTCCCAATCTCATTCTCATCACCTACAACGCCCGTCTCGCGCGAGAGGGCATCCTTGCTGCGAGCGAGGATGCTGTGCGCGCTGTGTAGAGTTTCTCCCGCATTGTCCCCCCATCGCATCGTGCTCAGTGCATTCGCTCATGAAAAACCTCATCCATTCTCGCTTATCTGCACCAAAACATGCAATCCCCTCTCGCCGCAAACGCGGAGTCAACACCACCCTGCTAACCGGAAATGAATGATGTCCCATTTAGTTTTGATGTCTGCAAATTATGAGCCCCACATCATTGTCGTCTCTTGGCTGGCTCGCTGGTGGTTCTCTCGATAGGAGCAGTCACAGTCACTCCTTTGCGCGCTCGAGCACTCTCCAGTTGGTTCACAAATGATGATGCTGTCAGTTGCACCGACCGAAGGTTTGGAGCACCTGTAGCTTAAAGTGGAGTTTATCATACTCAACAGCTAGCAGCAGCAGTAACCTCTGCTTTGGCAATTTGCACCGTCGTAAGTCATCGAATTGGGAGGAGATCAAGTCGATAAGATTGGTGAACATTTCGGGATGCACTGAATTATCTCGCCACAAACATGTTTCCAAGAATGTTTTGTGGCTTTTAAATTCCGATTGGTAAATCTTTTAATTTTAATTCTCACACTGAATATTTGAATCCTAAAAGAAGCCGTTTTGAGATTTGGGCAAGTTTCTTAACATAAAACTCGCTACTAAAATTATGAAATTAATTATCATTAATCTACCTAACGGTGGTTGTGCCTTTATAGTACATTTTTCATCAAACTACTCCCCTAAACACACCTTCTGACTGTCATTCCCGGTAGACAGTCTCCCCGGAAACGCACTCATTGGTATTGTTGGTAGAATCATACTTAAATCTCAATCATCGAGTCTTCATGCACGAGCTAACTCGCTTGCGAATCTGTAGGGAAAACATCGCGCTTTGATTTTTTCGGGCAGAATCGCAAAGTTTCGCTCACTTTCCGAGAAATGATTTCGCTCGAAAAAGCGTCAAAACACACGGAGGGTCCGTGGGAACCTGAAGCCCTCAGGGAAGTGGTCACTTTTTGATTGATTCTGAAACCCAGCTTGCGACACCTCGAACTTCATGATTTAGCAACGCAAATACAATAGAAGACATTTGCAGAACATCTGACCACATTGGCCACTTCCGGAGGTTCCCTGGGAACCTGGTGCCCTCAGGGAAGTGGTCACTTTCTGATTGATTCCTAAACCCAGCTTGCGACACCTCGAACTTCATGATTTATCAACGCAAATACAATAGAAGACATTTGCAGAACATTTGAACACATTGGCCACTTCCGGAAGTTCCCTGGGAACCTGATGCCCCAAGGGAAGTGGTCACTTTTTGAGTTGTTCTGAAACCCAGCTTGTGACACATCAAACTTCATGATTTTGCCACATAAATACAATAGAAGACATTTGCAGAGCATCTGAGCACATTCGCCACTTCCGGAGGTTCTCTGGGAACCTGAAGCCCTCAGGGAAGTGGTCACTTTGTAAGTGGCTCTGAAACCCAGCTTGCAACACATCGAACTTCAAAATTTAGCAACACAAATACAATAGGAGGCAATTGCAGAACATCTGTGCACATTTGCCACTTCCGGAGGTTCCCTGGGAACCTGATGCTCCCAGGGAAGTGGTCACTTTTTGAGTAGTTCTGAAACCCAGATTTCGACACATCAAACTTCATGATTTCGCAACACAAATACAATAGGAGGCATTTGCAGTGCATTCCCCTGTTGAAGACACCAACCCCGCGTCGAAACGTTGGACAAATATAAATCTTGTTTTAATCCTTAAAGACTGCGTGACCGTTTTAAGGTAAAAAAAATTGTAACAAAATCTCTTCTAGTTTTAACAAAAATATTACTAAATATGTTAATAATTGAACAAAAATACAACTCGATGTGTTACATAAAAAGTAGTGAAAATAACTTATACTAGAACAAATTATGTTATTGAAAAGATTATTATTATCCATTAATGTAGGCAATTGACTTTGTCCAGCTTGTTCAACTTTGAATGTAGGTTTAAGTTATACTGAAGGTGGTACCATCATTTTTTTTCCAATTTCTGTTTACCAAGAATGTAGGCAATTTTTTTTCGGTAAAAATAGACATAACACATTATGTTATAATCATGTTATGACGATCATACAAATTTTCTTTTCTCCATTTTTGACAGAGAATTTATAACAAAATTATTGCAAGTTTCGTGTTAATTGTAACACATGTTGATATAATTGTGATCAAATTTTGTTATAACTAACTGGTCGGGTTGCCATTGTTTACTTTTCGTCCTTTGCACAATCCAAGCCAACTTTCTGGCGAATCAATGAAATAGGTCTCAAATTATTATTTTGTAAAGTTTTTCGTCAATGTTTTGTGGTAGGTAATCATTCCATGTTAAATAAGCATATTGATTCTGAAAAATCTAAAGGAGACCTGTTTTTGCTTTCGATTTTGTGCGTTTCAAATTGCTTCACATTTTCATTCGTATTTCCATTTGCCTTCGCAGTGCCTGTTTTGTCGTGTCTCTGTGCGGTCGAAATGAAAATTAATCAGTGCATGATTTTCCTGTTTTTGTGCGGGCGAAATGGAAATCAATCAGTGCCTGTTTTGTCGTGTTTCTGCTCAGTAAGCAGATAGTTCGCGCGGTCGAGTGAGTAAATAATTGGTGCGCGGTCGGACGTGTTTTAGGCAGGACGCAAAACATCAGAACATTCAGAAATCCGAGTTTGTGTTTCTGTTTTTAACGTTCGGTGAAGAAGTGTGCTATTGAACGTGTTTTGTATATGATGCGAAACATTTGCAAGATCCGGGTTACCTTGTTCTGTAAATCATTTTTTTAATTTTTAGCATATACTATTTTTGACAAACGCTCTATATTGTCGAATAGAGCTCCCTTTTATTCACCTTACCCTAAGGTGACCAGACGTCCCGGATTGTGCGGGACAGTCCCGAGTTCAGCCTACCTGTCCCGCATTGCAAGGTGTCCCGGAAAACGTCCCGTATTCCATGATAAATACATAAAGTTTGGGAAATCTATGGAATCATCAGGTAATAGGATGTGTAGAAAATCTGTTAAAGATCGAACTATTCAGAAGAAAAAGGAAGAACTTAAGTAATCTAGAGGGTTTACTGAACCTGGTGAAAAATGCTTTGATGTATTGAGGATTTAAATAACTTCTGTAATTTTTTTTAATGGGGCCGGCGGAATAATTCATTTTTCGTGTCGAAATCTCTTCACTTCCGCCACCAAGACTAGGACAAAATCCGTGGACCAGATGAACAGGCTATCTTAACCATTAAAGATCCCCAGCCTTTTTTTAAAAATTCAAGATAGTTGAGTTGATTTGTTAGCCTTTGGATAACGCAGAAATCTCCGGAATCTTAGTGGTTTTTTAAAAATCTTCATAATCAAGAAAATCCTTGAAACAATGCGTCAACCAACGACGGTCGTTCAGTTGGACACTTACATAAGACGATGAACAACGGACAACACTCAATAGACCAATGAAGAAGTTTTTGTTTATCGAAGACTTTCCACGGCTAAAGCGGAAACCGAACTCTCTACTCATAGGAGAAACTGGGGTAATACGCACCCCCTGGGCAAAACGACCCGTTGGCATTTTTGAGTACATTTTCAGCTTTTCACCTCGAACTACCAATCCACTAGTAAACATTCTTGAAAATGTTCCTAGAACACCGCTTAAAATTCCAAAAGGTCGTTTTGCCCTGGGGATGTATATTACCCCAGTTACATAATATAACTAAAAATATGCTCAGAAGATAGGCGCCGTACAGCCACGAGGTCTAGATTGTAAATCATTTCTTATTGCAAATATGTTTGAAAAAAAAACAATGATTTTGGGGAATTTGTTTCTATGAAATCGAGCGATTACTGGATGTCGTAGGTTGGTAGGAGGAAAATCGCATTGACGATTTGATACACTTTCAAAAAATATAATGCATATTGTGTCCCGGATTGGCCCAAGAAAAATCTAGTCACTTTACCTTACCCACTAACACAAGTTTTCCTTCCCGAGATATCTATGAAGGTAGCATGGGTTCCCTGCATCTTTACTAGTATATATTGAACTAACAATCTTTACCTTCCTTCCGTGATTGTAAGGACGTGGCCAGGTATACAACTGCTACTGTATAGGAAAAGGTACTAATTTGCGGCAATATACAGTGGATTGCTCAATTGAGCATTGTATAGCCACCCATGATTTGTACAATCACATATGCTATGCTGTGCTATGCTATATGCTTCAAATTGCTTCAAAATTTCAACCCATCGCCGTGGCGAATAGAAATGTGTGCTGCGGGGCTAGTTGAAACAAAAATTTAAAACGTCATCCTTGCAAACTAAAAGTAATTTTTTTTCCAGAATTCAACTGTGTTTAACAAAGTCTACATTGATCAAAATATGTAAATATTTTCTACCTCTTCAATGTAAACAAAATTCTCTTCGAAACTCATGAGGCCGCCATTATCGACCGCAAAATACTGGAATAACATTTATTCATACTTTTTAAAAGATTCCTCGTTGAATGCAACTTGTTCACTTGTTGCCAATAATCGTCAAAATTTAAGTATCCAAAATTTCCGTGAGATATTTATGAATTTTTCTTTTATGAAACATTCTTTTGGCCATAGTTTTTGAATCCATTGTTCACCCCGCATAATTGGAAATGAGACTTTACCTACACTTATGGTAGTAAGTAGTAAGCAGTAACGAGAAAACCCGGGGTCATAAATTTACTCGTATTATCTTTTGCAGAATATTTCTGAATCGTAAAACTACAATTTTAGGTAATAATGAAGGAACTTTATTTTTTTTAATTTTATTAAATAGTTAATATTGAATTGTAATGGAGTGTAATATCTCAATATTAGCTATTTATAATCGAGCTGCAGTGAAAAAAATGAGCAAAATTCCTTCATTATTACTTAAAATTGTCGATTTACGATTCTTTCACATAACCCGTAAGATTTTCATTCAATCCTTAGAGACAAAACAAAGAACCATTATTTCACATGCAATTTAATCATTTAACATAACCATTCGGTAATTTTGTCACAGGCCCATTTTTAAAACATATTTTTAATACGTCAGAAAATCACAAAAATCTTATTGTTTTTTACACACATTGACATGATTCGGTATTCTTGTTTATATTGGAGAAAACATCGAGAATGCATAAGGAATGCAATTAGACTGTTTTGCCCTAGTTCATGCGGTAATTTGGGCTTGCATTTTACTGAGTACAGATTTGTTCGTGTTTTGTATTGGACGTAGAACGATCGGAGATCGCGTCCAGACGTGTTTTTTCAGTGAGCAGAACGATCGGCCGGTCATCGAAATTTTGTTCTGCTTTGTGCGGTAAGCAGAATGATCGGCCGGCAACCGAAATTTAATTTTACCTCGTGCGTGTGAGGAAATTGATTAGAAAGTAAAAGTTTAAATCGCGTCCAGACTAGAGCTGTGCGCCGCCGCGCCGCGGCCGCCGACGATTTTTAAGCGCCGCCGCCGCCACCATTTTTGACCGGCGCGCCGCTGCATTTTTTTGACCGAGCCGCCGATGAATTTTAGGCGAGCCGGTGAAATAATTTGGTCTTGGGGGTTCATACCCGGATAAAAATGTACTATTGGTTCAATAGTGTAAACAATTGAATTACCATACAATGTACGGTATACAATAGGATACATTGTTTCTTGATGGTTGCACAGATTGTATCAATACTGAGGATACAATACATCAACATATTTCTCTAATGTAACAATACTTGCAATTGTTTCTGAAACGTTTTCGTACATAAGATTCATACATTGATAACCTTTGAAACGTTTCTTTACATTGCATATTAACTATATAACAATATTTGCCTCGTAGCGCCAAATATGCATTTTTTCCCTTTAAATTGCATTGTTGAACAGTAAAGCTGTCACAACTCAGAAATCAAAAATCGTATTGTTTTACTATACAAATACAATACAATCCATTGTATTTTGAACAGTTTTGCTCGGATATTTCAACAATATATTAACCATACACTCTATTGTGTGGCGAAAAAAATGTATGGAAAAATTTCAAATTTTGTATAGTTACGATACTTAACAACCCGTACATTCTATTGCGAAAACTTCATTTACATTTGAGTAAATGGTTCACAACAATGCATTTTAATGTATTTCTATGGTTTAATTTACAATATAATCTATTGCCAATTTAATGTTATTAATAGTAGTGTTACAATAAATTGTATTGTTATTCTACTGTATTTTTTATTCGTGTATACCTCGATTTGTTTGAAGAAAAATTCCGTGCAAACCCTTATACGTTTGAAAAATTTCGGCTGCGCCGCTGAAATAACATGTCGCTTATTGGGAGGACGTGAAACGAATAATTTTGGTTTGGAATTTTGGTTCATATTACTTGTTTTTCACCTAATTTATGGATCTTTGGATTTTTTTTTAAATATGATACTACGTCCACTATAGTTAAACTTTTGTGGTGAATATGTTATCGCCGAATGTAACAGGTCTTTCAAGATTTCCCTGGAGTTTAGGCTTTCACACCTCCACGCGGAAACTAAAATATTTTCGCCTTTTGGTATGGTAAATGCTTCCAGCTGACCATATATAAATATTCCTAACGATTGATAATTCAAATTGGGCATACCTTCAACATATATTTCATTCAAGAGTTCATTCAAAACCCAAGAATTTCCTGAAGTATAGGCCTTATCGTATATACGCATAACGAAAGATCAATTAGCTTCTTTTAGAAATGAAATATGCTCTTAGTGATCATTTGAATCAAATTGGCTTTTGTTTCATTCCAAGAAATCCAATAAGTCCAAGAATTGGACTACAGGCGTCAATTGGTCAAAAAGTCAATACATGTAACTAAAAATCTATCAGCTCCTTTTAGATATGGAACATGTTCTACATTTAAATCAAATTCTATATGAATTGACCTTTCCGGTTATTTTTTTTTATTTGGTTAATCGATTCTTTAATTTATTTAAGATCAACTTTCCCAAAGGATCCATTTTTTACGCTTCTAACTGTTTTAAAAAATTAAAACAAAAATGCTATTTTTGGTTTGGCCTAGCATTTTCCCGATCTGGAACCAACATCAGTTCAATTCTTCAGGCTTGCAATTGCTTTCAGTTTTTAAAATAGTTAAAAGGTTAAAAAATTTGAGTTCTTGGGAAAAGTTGACCTTGAATAAGTCAAAGAATCGACTGAAGTAATGAAAACGACAAGCAAGGAAAGCTCAATTGAATTCCTGTTCCATTCCAAGCCAATATTTTCTAGAATTGGAGTACAGGTCTAAAGGCCAATACGCATAACGAAAGATCTATTTGGATCTTTCAGAAATGAACATGCGGTTAGTGATCTTCTAATTAGCATTACATATCTAACTAGGACACTACCGACTCGCAGCTTAGTACTCATCAAGCCCATCCACAGTTGTGAACTTCGAGGTTTCTAAGCCAAGTTAACTTCATTCAATTTATATATGAGGCTGGCACGATAGTACATTAATGCCTAGGGAATTTGAAAAAAAAAAGTTTTTTAGATCAGATCGGAATTCCAACCCAGCCACCTTCAGCTTGGTTTTCTTTTGTAGCTACGCATCTTACCGCATAGCTAAAAAGACTTCACTGTTTGTGATCATTTGAATCAAATAGCATTTGAATTCATATTTAAGGCTTATGTAATTTAGTTATATGGATCACACAGAGCATAAACCATCTTTAGAGAAAAAAAGCAGGGTGTATAATATCCCAAGGAAATTGTCAGAGGATCTGGAATAATTTACTTTTTGAGGGCATATCCAATTTGGTTCTATAGATTACAAGGCACATTGTGAATTTTCAAGTGATTATTCCAGTGAATTATTGGATGAACTGAAATGGAAACATTGTTGAACGTTCATCCAATTCAGTTAAAAAAGAACACAATCAACATAAAAGATTTAGAAAAGCAAGCAGCTCCGAAGGAGGTCAAGACCTGTACTTCAGGGTATTCTTATATGGACTGGGATCCAATACATGTTTAAGGAATATCCATTTTTAATCTATGTCGGTAGGGACGAGTCCTTTCAAATTATTCGTGAGAATTGGGGAACGGTGCTTAGTGTTTATTATTTTAATTGCTCAAAAGAAGCTTAGAAAATGAAAAGATTGTGAATCATTGTATTTGAACGACGGAGGTCACAATGTCGAGCAGAATCATAACTTTTAGTTGTTTGATCAAACTCAATACAAGAGTTCCCCCCTCTCCTACAAGAAAATTTTCACGATATGCCACTAATTCACCGGATATGGTATCTTTTTTGAAGAAATCTGATTTTTTGTACTGATGACAGATATTTTGATGTAATGTGCTATTAGATGGTGCGATATGTTGATCATCATTGCATTTCTGGCAATATCAAAACCAACATTGAACCATTTCTCATAGAAGAGCTAGAAAAATCAGCGAACACCTTTTTACTTAACTAGTACCAAACCAGAAAATCTTCCTGATACCATTGAGAAACCACTTACTGAAAAATGTGTTCTCTCGGAATTCTGGAAAATTCATTTCTGGAAACTACAGAAGTTCTGAGGAACTACTCTCAAAGAAGTTTGAAGAATTTCCCCTTTGAGAATTTTGGAAACATCCTTTTTCCTTAATTTTGTGCAAATCCTCCCCCAGGAATTCTACGAAACATCTTTTTCAAAAAATCTGGGAAGCTCATATTACTAGAACACAGGAATTTTCTTCTGCCTTATGAATTGTGGGGAATCCCTTCCCTTGGGTAGTTCTGATTATGTACCCAGCAAACCTTCACATATCATGAAGAATTTTTCCTCCAAGGATTTTTGTGGATCTTAGGACTCCATCAGACTGTAATTTTTCATGAATTCCATACAAATTCTTCCTCAGGAATTTTAGAAAATTCCTGCTCCATGAATTCAGGGAAATTGATTTTCCAATCTTCTTGTTTTTTTTTTCATATCCAAATATTCCCCTTAAAGAGTTCTAAGGACTTATCCCATCCGGAATTATGGGGAATTAATCCACACAAAAAAATTAAAGGACTGCAGCCTACCTTCTCACCTCAAACCAAGTATTCCTTTTTCTTAAATTTCTGTGGAAATCTCCCACCAAGATATGTCGGAGGAATTCTCCTTTCGGAATTATAGGAGCTCGATATACATCAATTGTGATATATTTCTGCTTTAGAATTTGTAGAGAATTTCGTCTTCAGAACTCGAAGAATTTCATCCTACAAGAATTTCTGCTACGGAAACTTTCCGGAATACTCATTAAGAAATATTGGGGAATGGCCCCTCCAAAAGGAGATGGCAATCTCTCTGGCTAGAATTTTGAGAAATGCCTTCCCCAGAAATTAAAAGCAATTTTTCCTTCAGGAATTTAGAAAAAATATATCTTCCTCTGTTCCTGGTGAATTTCGCACCATAGACCAGATATGTAATTCTTCTCTCTGATAACTCTAAGGAATTTCTCCCTCACGAATTATGAAGAAATATTCTCCTATGAATTCTTACACAAGAATTACTTTGAAACTCAAGAATTCTAAGGGGTTTATTCTCCCAAATTTTTTATTCACTACAAGAATTCCTTACCTAGAAGTTTTAGGGATTCCCTTATCCAGAAATTCTGAGGAATGAATAATAGGGGAGAACGGTCCAAAATGCACCCCTGGGGCAAAATGGCCTCACTCATAAAATCACTCATATAATCTGTTGTAGTACATTTATGAACAAATATTACCATTACAATGCATAGTTATTAGATATCCATCATTGAGCTCCATTGGTAAATTTTATCTAAATTCCTTCATATTCACTAAAATTTAAAGATTTGCTATTCATCCACCACATCCGTAAGATTGTAGTTCAATCCATTAAGAAAAAAAACAAACAACCATGCGTTCACCATCTTTTCACATGCAATTGAGTCATATTAGACCACCATTCGGGCGTTTTGCCCCAGGCCTATTTTTAAAACATTTTTTAAATGCGTTAGAAAGTCATGAAAACCTTATTGTTTTGAATAGGAGATCATTGTGAAATGTAGCTGGGTTTATAAATTTTGCACCTATACGTTGAAATGGTTGGGTATTTTTGTTTATATGGGCGAAAACATCAAAAAAGCTTAAGGGGTGCATTAGGGTGGCTCAAATTAGTATGGGAAAAACTTTTTACAATTTTTTTGATGGGCCGCCCTCTTATTCGGTTCTATTTGATGCCCTGATGCTCTGGACAAAATTTCAGCCAAATCGGTCAACGTTTGGGCGGTGCTAAATTTGTTGGAAGTTTATATGCAAAAATGTATGCAGAAACATCCAAAAACAGTGAATTGCAGTTGGACGGCACAACTTACGATGAAGAACTATGATATTCATTCAGATCATGGAGAATTTAATACAGAATGGTATGCTGAAAACCGCGAGAAGATTAGAGTTTGCCCGGCTAAGTTATTAGCATTTCTGTGAAGTGGGGTTTGAGCAAATTTCGTTTCTTTTACCTTTGAAAAGAAATAAATTCACCCCTACAACACTCCAGTAAAATGCTAATATCTTTGCCTAATAAACTCTAATCTTCTCGCGGTTTTCAGCATACCATTCTGTATTTTATTTTACAAGAACTGAATGAGTATTATGGTTCTTGATCGTAAATTGTGTTGTCCAACTGAAAATCACTGTTTTGGGATGTTTCTGCATACATTTTTCCATATAAACTTCCAACGAGTTTAGCACCGCCCAAACGTTGACCGATTTGGCTGAAATTTTGTCCAGAGCATCAGGGCATCAAATAGAACCGAATAAAAGGGCGGCCCATCAAAAAATTTGAAAAAGTGTTTTTTGAGCCACCCTAGGGTGCATTTTGGACCGTTCTCCCCTACGTATCTTAGATTTCCTTAGAACACCTGGAAAAGTTCCCAGAAAATGTATGTAGGATTCTCACGTATGTCCTGCTGTAATTTTCTCATCTCAACTTTTTGGTTGGCATTACATTCCACATTTGAAAATTGCCATGTCGCAGCTTAGTGTTTATTAAGAACCTACACAGTTATTAATTAAGTTATTAAATAAGTAGACTAAGTAAACTAACACGATTATCATCATAGGCACAGGGAAGTACCAAAAAACTAACAAAGAACCATGCTTAGTCTTGTTTTGTAGCCGTCAGGCTAAGGAAGCCATAATTCAGATTTTTGCTAGTTTTCTCACTAGGAATTACACACACCCTCCTGGACGAACTATTGAAGAATTCATGAAGAAAATTCAAGAAAAAAATCTGGAGAAATCACTTAAGGGAACCGTAAAGAAATTCCTGAAGAAAGTTTGAAAGAATTTTGAAGGAACCTTAGGCGACTCTTCTCATGGTGTTCCTGAAGGAGTACTTTACAGCGTATGTACAATATAAATTCTCGCGTGATTTTTGAAAACGTCGTAAGTCCAAATGAGAGACTCTCTTTTGATAATATCTAGGCTAGTTTAAAATTTGTTGCAATATTTTCACCTCAGCACACTAGACAAAGCTATTTTCTTCAGATCGGTGCTGGAAAATCCAATGTGAATGTTAGTATGGCCTTGTAATAATCGAAAGAGAAAGTAAACAAAGAGAGCCTCTCTTTTGGACTTACGACGTTTTCAAAAATCACACGAGAATTATACTTATTGCGATTAGGGCACGAAGAGCAAATATTTAAAGAAGGTTTTTTTGTCACCCACTGACGAAATGTTTGAAGGATAATTTTGAACCGCGCCGATCCGAGCCGCCGCCGCCGCCGCCGAGAACAACCGCGGCGTGGCGCCGGCTAAGCCGCCGCCGCCGTTAGCAAATTGCGTTCACGCCGCCGCTGGCTTAAAGTAGATCGGCGCACAGGTCTACCAGACATGTTTTCTTAAGTTCGCGGAACGATCGGCCGGTCATCAAAATTTTTTTCTGCTTTGTGCGGTAAGCAGAACGATCAGCCGATCACCTAATTTTGTTCTGCTTTGTGTGGCCTTAATTAAAAATTTTTAGTTATGTTTTCATCGATCAAACTACACGCTATACACGGCATACCGTTTACCAAAACGAACCCTGCCACACTCCCTACCCAATATATTCAACATCCCAGTGATTTATCGTGGAAGTGCAGATGACTCGTCGGCTTCTATCAAAGCGAGTATCACGTCAACATTTTCCTACCCATTCCTTAATTGACCTGCATTCGGACACGGCCGGCGCTGGTATTGCTTATTTTTGGGTCACCAGTTCTTACACATTGAAGATGATGTTAGTCCCAAACTTCATCTGTTGGTTCTCTGTGTAATTACAGCTGACCTGGCAATAACGGAGTAGCAACCGTGGGCGGTCAATAATGCCCATGCTAATTTGGTGCTTGCATTTTACTTTTCCGCTTACAATGTAGAGAGGAAGTTTGCATGTGAGAATAATAGAATAATAAACAACGAATATTAAATAAAAGTTTGTTGCGTGAACGTACCCGTTACCTATTTCTTGTCGAAATTGCTTTCAGAATATTTCCCAGGTACTCAGAAGTCGTTCGTAGTAAACTACAGGCGGTGAAAGTTATTTCATGAAAATCAATGTTGTTTTTGATATTTTTTACGATAATAAAAAGAATGACAAAATTTTTTGGGGTGACAAAATCGGGTCAAAAACGTGACAAAATCGGGGCGTGATAAAAATCGGGTCGAAAACGTGATAAAATCGGGGGTAGACAAAATCGGGGAGTGACAATATCGGGTCAATACTGTATCATTGAACTATTTATTGAGCCAGAAATGTGTTTATGTATTGTGTTGTGTATGAAAAGCTAAAGTTGGACTTTTATTTTCGTAGGCAAGGTACAGCGTAGGACACCCTTCGGGGATTGGTATTAGATGGGTAGAATGGAGGCAGTGAACTAACAGTTGACGCAACGTGGCTTGCAAATAATATAGACTTGAACTGAATAACGTGAGGTACACAAAACGACTGTGACAGATAGGTGATGGGTGGATTGCACAGGGGGAGATGATGTGGCATCGTGTGAAACCTTCGACGTAATGGGAAATACAATTTTCAAACCTACTAAACCATGTAGCTCCAAACATTGCTGCAATTGGTTGAGCACATATGGCTCGAGGGTCCGCGACGTTAGGCATAAAGACGTTAGGCAAAAGTACGTTAGGCATAATGGACGTAAGGTATAATTCTTGCTTCTTTATGTCATGGGCTGTTCTTTGGGTCATTGTATGCCTAACGTACATTATGCCTAACGTCCGTTATGCTGAACGTCCATTATGCCTAACGTACTTATGTCTAACGCCTTTATGCCTAACGAACTTATGCCTAACGGGGTATACCCATGGCTCGACGACATAATGATACACAATTCTCAAAAATTGCTATTCTTTTATATTATGATGCATTCTCCAACAACAGACTATTTTGACAAAAAGACTGACTATTTATTTGACTCATATAACTTTGACATCAGACGTTACTTATAACTCAGATATTACGTTGACTTAACGAAATACACAATTATCTAAAACCCCGTTTCTATATGCAAAATTTAAAGAAAGTTCTTAAGCGAATATGTCTTATTACCATAACAGAATTTGCAGAATTTCGCTGATATGATCACAATCTAAAATATCCCATTACATTGTTATTTAAGATTTGTTACTTAGAGGTGGCAACAGTACCACCCGTTGTCAACAAATACTGCCTTTAGGAATTGATTGTCGGCTCCAAGAAACTCTAAACTAAACTTTACATTCAAATTCTGCACAAATTTTACATTTCAAATAGTCAGATTACCTTGTGCGTTTTAAACGTTTTAAATCGTTTACCCTTAGTCTTCGTGCTTCGTCCCAAATAAATAAAATTTTGATATGAGATCTCAATAAAAATATTGTTTTCTTATTGAGTTTAATTAGTTTAACGTGATCAACTTTATTTGGAGAAACATTTGTCGAAAAATATAAATTAATCATTCCATTCCCAGTTAAACTAACTCAAGAGTTTCTTCTAAAGAACCATCAAAGAAATTCCAACAAGAGTATTTCAAAAAGAACTCCTACGAGAATTCTTACATAATTTTCTTCACATATAGTCCTTTGCTGACTGACATTTTCTATAGTAATTTATTCGACAATTCGTAGAGGAATTTCTGCAGGAATTCCGAAAGAAGCATTTCCCCTGTGAATTAAAAAAAAAATCTGCAGAAATTTCATAAATAAATCTTCTGAAAATGTATTGGAAACCAAATCAATCATTTGATTCGGTATTCTTTTAGTAAATAAATCAGTAGACATGAATTCGCTTGAAAATACACGAGGAACGATACAAACGGGTGCGGAACCGACAAAACTTAATTCTCCAAAGGAAAAAGCGCCAGCAGGAATATCGAGACCGTGAAGATACGGAACAACAGTATCGTGCTAATGACACACAAAAGTTCTATGAGAAGTTGAACCGTTCACGTAAGATCCACGTGCCCAAGCCGGATATGTGTCATAAGACTGGAAAGAAAAATTAAACGGATCAACACGTCGTATATTAACGAAAACGAAGAGGTTCATGAGAAATCAAAGTGGTTAAAGATTTCGTGTACTTGGACTCACTAATGATCACCGAAAACGATACCGGCAGAGAAATTCGGAGACGCATTGAAATCGTACATTCCTTAGACTCCGCCACTCACCGATCGAATAGAGTTCGCCGCCGTGCCAAATTGACCATATTCACAAAACGTTCATTACATCAATAGTCCTCTACGTAAGGGAGACCCGGACAATGTCCGTTGAATGACCAAAGTGCTTCATACCATCTATGATGACGTGGAGATGGCAGACTGTGTACATGGAGGAAACGAATGAATTGCGAGTTGCATCAGCTGTTGGGAGAACCAGCCATCGTTCACATCGTGCATTCTGGCGAATGGATTTCTGGGAAAAGGTTCATTCTAACATTTTATTTTCTGATGAATAATGTTCAGGTGATTATCATAGGAAATCAAAAATTAAAAACAACTCATCATGGAAACGATTTCTAAAAGCATATTGCTAGAGAACTTAACCCTTTTGTAAAATTATTTCACATCCGTAGCTGACGGTTAAGGAAAGCTGAATAGAATCTTCGAAGCTACAACGAGCTCTTTGCTGTATCGTTCTCTAGGTGTTGCCATTTTTTAATCGTGGAGATCCGTAGTCATTATCGTTTTTCTTTCTTGAGTTTTCAATAAGCACGCACATCTGATGCTTCTGATGCCAACTAATATAAGAAAAAATTCAACCGTTCTTCGGCAATATTTTGATATTTTAATTTTTATTATAACTTGCTCTATATGTAGCGGATTAAACGAAGCTATACCCAACTTTTAGAATGTGATTCTGACCAACTCCAGAATTCTTCCGAGTTTGTAGAATAATCCTTTCCCAAAATGTTCATTCACGATTAGATACTGCTTATTGCTTATATTTATCCATCTGACAATCTGACTAATATTAAACTTAGAAATGCACCTGAGTCAACACGGTTAACAGCTTCACCTCGCGACGTATTCGTAGTAATCCGAAACCATTTTCGTGATCAGATCCCAACTTTATAAAAGACGTTTACGGGGTAAAGAATATCCACGTATTGTGATCAAATGCCTGATAAATTACTTTTTGTTATTGCACTGAATGAAAAACCGTCTTCTGTTGCCAGTCGTATACGATTCTTGATGCGAATTGGCGTTTCACAATGTCAGCATTGATAGGTGTTGCACCATGGGCGTAGCCAGGATTTCAATCTTAACCACATGAATATTATGGCATAATCACAAATAAAGTTCGAAAACCCTAATAATCTCTTTATTTAATTTTGGTCGAGATGTGTGAAATTTGAATAGACAACTTCTAAAGTGTAGCTCAGAAAAAAGTGGCCTTTCGAACAAACTTGCATTAAATATAAAAGAGTCATCTATATCTTAAAACTGCTAGATAAAGACGATAATTTCATGGAGGAGTTCCATGAAATGTTGAAATGTTTGCTTCAAAAAATAATCAATAAATTTCTAGTAAGCTTTGAATACTATCTTGAATGTTTCTGGCATCAACAGGAGTATGCTTGAATAATTATATATTCTGGGAATGAATAAGGCATATCAAGATTATATTATATGGGAATTTATCTTAGCTCTCCATTATACTTTCAACTATTCAGATTAGAATAACGACCCCCCTCTGCATACTTCTGTCTACGTCCTTCAGTGTTGAGTGTAGACAGCTCCATAGATTTATCGAAGATATTTTTTATTCAAATTGTATGGCAGATATGTTTCAACCCTTCTATCGCGAAATGTCTACCACAAGATAACATAAGTTGCTTTTTTCCTTCCCTCCTTTGTGTGGATTCCAAACTAATGCGAATCAACGGCGCCAACGAGTTCAGTCTGCTACCTCTTATCAATGGTTCACTATGGTGTGAAACGAAAAGAAAATGTAATTCGATATTGACTAATGCGGTGCGTGCGGGCTTGCAGTGCCAGCTTTCCTTTCAATGTCGACCAAGGAGACTGCCAGAGGGATTTAAAAAGAGTGATTGCAAAAAATCAGCACACAGGATTATTATTGTTAACCTGTGGGAGCTTAAGTCTATTTGCAAAAAAGTGAGCTTCCATGAATACAAGGTTTAACTTGGTCCGATGGCGAATGTAAGGGAAGAGGCAACATAGGAATTGGAACCAACAAGATGTACTAGATTTACATAAATCATTTTTCTACTGAAGTTGGAAAGAGACGCCTTCTTGTCTTCTTGTCATCATTAATATCACATACAACGTTTTAAATTTCACATCCAAGTTTTTTTTCAGTTGATTTCCACTGAACAGCCATTTGCCAATTGCACAAAATATCGCTTCCCATGATTCACTAATTATCATTGCAAAGAACCGTTTTCCTTCCGGTCGAATAATTTCAATTTTCCGGTTCCCTTGAAACCATAATACTCTACTCAGCGACTTCCCTACCGAGCGTCCAATCGACATAAATCCAAACTACTGTTGCAACAATGCTCTCTTTTTCCACCATCTCTGCCGTATGGCTGACTGCTTTCCGGTTGCTCTGCGCAACCAGTAAATTACCAATGATGGAAATGCTTCCCATATGCAAAGTAGTATCTCCTTTCCGTCCCCAACCGGTGGCGGTGTCTTCCAACCTCTGCTCCTGCAGCTCGCCGCCGAACGTCGTCGATTGTCTCACGGTTTCCGTGACGATAAAAATTGCACCGTTGCGCTGTGTTCGTCATCCGTGGTCCTTGTCATCGTCGATGGCGTCTTTCCAAGCCAAGGCGGTGTTGCTCGTGTTTTGATGCTAAAAGCCAGCTGAGCCACCTTGGAGCACGGAAGAGGCACAGCATTTTCTCCCTCTTCACCAATATGTAACGCTCGTCGTCGGTTAGCTCAGCGTCAGCAGCGTCAAAGCCGACTTCCTGCATACCTACACAGCGTTATTATCCAACTCAGCCAGCCCCGAATGGTAGCGCGGTGGTGCTCGTCCAACTCGGGAAGGAAGAAGTAAATTATAATATTCATGATTATTCGAATAAAGTATCATAAACGACAGTGTGATGGAGTGTAAATGTGGAGCATAATAAAAAAGCAGCAGCAAAAGCCGAGAAAAGGCTGGGTCTCCGGAAGGAGCTGGCGATGGCGATATCGCTGCCAGGCCCGTCTGCTGGTCGGATGTGCTCTGCGCTCCCCTCGAGAATGATGATGAAGTCATTGCAAGGTAACTCAGCCAATGTTTCAGCACGGTGGTGGTGACTATCGTCGTCTTTGGGCTCGACCGATTGCTTGAGAAAATATACTCCGAAACCACTGCTCTGGTGCGGATGCTGTCGTCGTTTCACTCCTGTTTGGGCGCAATAAATAGTAGACAGGAAAGGTTGATACTGTTCTCCGTTTCCAGTGCCGTGCTTAGCTAGCTTTTGTGCGACGATATTTGCTGTGTGAATAATATGATACTGATAGCGATACCCGTGTGGAGCATGTGCGGTCGAAGAGAACGTATATTTCAAAAAGATATCTTCACGTTGGTCGCCTTCTTTATTGCCTTCATTTCCGTGCAGTTTCTGTGTAGGCACTCACTGGCGAGTTGGCATCGCCTAGTTTTTGGCAATATCCGAGAGCCAGAGACAGAAAACTATCATCTACTGGAAAACGGTATACTTGTGAACATCCGGCGAGAACCGCTTGATTGGGGCTTTTCCGAAAAGGACAGGTTTCAAGTTTAATTTTAGAATGGTGTGTTACTCATATAAATGAGAATTCCTCATCGTTTTATTGAGTATGTAGTAGAGCATAGTTAATTGAGTGATACAGCTATGGAAGAAGGGGCCCTCCTTAGCCGTGCGGAAAGATGCACGGCTACAAAGCAAAACAATGCTGAGGGATGCTGGGCTCGATTCCCGTTGCCGGTCTAGACAATTTTCGGATTGGAAATTGTCTCGACCACCATGGGCATAAAAGTATCATCGTATTAGCCTCATGATATACGAATGCAGAAATGGTAGCTTGACTTAGAAACCTTGCAGTACTTGTCATAAGACGAGTTTGTACAATCCCATTTAATTCCACAATTTAATTGTACCTCGACAGATACGTATTTCGACCTCAACAGTAAGGTCTTCATCAGTGTCTCGTACTTGACTCGACCTCACAGTAATGAACTGTGGAATTGCTTAATGAACACTAAGCTGCAAGGCGGCAATGTCCCAGTTGGGGATGTAATGCCATTGCAGAAAAAGCTATGGAAGAAAATGTTTCAAACTACTCTGACGAATTGAATTAACGGTATGGGATACTAAATATCAACAATCTTACAGTTGAGGTTGTAATATGCAAACATAAATAGTAACGTAAAATGAAGTCGTTTCCCAATATTTTCGATAATTTTATTGGATAAGCTAATGATAATCAACTTTCATTTGCAGTAAATAAGACATTCTGCGGATAACGTAACCAGTTGATGTAGCTACATTGTATTTAATACACTATTGCTATTTTTCACTATTTACTTACTTGATAATTGATGGGATACAGCTCTTCGATGAACCTACGCCGAATGGAGTATCCGTCTCCAATGGACTCGATCCTGGGCCAATCGCTTCCTGTCCGATCACGGACGGTGAACGGGGAACTGTCGGAATATTAACCTCGACAGCGGCAACCTTCCCACTGAAGTGTTGCCTGGAGGAGCCACCAGTTGGCTCGGTAGGGGATGTGGACTGTATCAACGCCCTTCGGCTGAAGGGCCTCCAAGTCCGTACGATAGCGACTTATGAAAAGTATTTATTAACTCTTGAAGCCTTGAGAAAGGCTGTTTGGTTCGGCTTGTCCAAGAAAATAAAGCGGTTTAATCAAAACAAAGATGTATTTCGCGGAATAGTTTACAACAAACTGAATGAACTTGAGCGAATGCACATTTCTTATATATAAGATATTGAATCCTATCTGCCTCCTGATTGGTCGGCCAATCAGCGTGCGTCATGTTGCCAAGTCGTCATTGCTGTCGGTGCTCTCGTCTTAGGCTTCTTCTTCTTCTTTGTCCTTGCTGGTGGCGTCAGCTTCATAACGGGACTTTCCGCTAACGGGACTTCGCGAGCCAAGCATGCAAGCTATCAATTGCCGTTTGGATGAGGAGTGCGTGTTCAATTTCAAAATGGTTGTTAGTAGGAATGGGACCGAAACACCCGCGGTCGACTCGGGGTTAGTAGGATGGGATGTGGGATTTTGGGGTGATTAACTTTAGGATTGGTAACTTGGGACAAACATTCTATCACGTTCGCTTTGGGCGCGAACACTTCCAGTCGCCCTGAATATTGAGCGCCCTCAGGTCCTCTTCAACTGTAAAAAGCCATCGTGTACGAGGACTTCCACGAAGCCTGTGGCAACTTCCGGGTTCTTTACTAAATATTATTTTCGCTTGACGTACTTCCGGCATACGAACAACGTACCAGCTCACCGTAGTCTGCCATGTTGTGTGAGCTTAATAATATCCAGCCCTTTATTAACAAGGCTACAACTCGTGATTCATGCGAAGCCGCCAGATACCGTTCACCTGTTTACCGCCGAGTATTGTTCGCAGCGCCTTACGCTCAAACACTCTGAAAAATCTCCGATCAGTCTCCTTTACTCCATGTTCCATGGCCGCCTTTTCACCTCGCGAGTAACATCATTATCGCAACCACTTCAACCACTTCAAATTTCTCACTACCACCACCACTACTGAACCCACGTTGATTGCCAGCGACCATTCACTTCGTTTTGCAGGTATTGATCGTGAGTCCAGCCCTCTTAAAAAGCACAAAAGCCTCTTCCACGGCATTGCGATCAATCCCGATAATATCGATATCGTCAGCAAATCCAAAGGAGCATATGCGATTTTGTGATAATGGTACCGCTTCTTTGCACACCAGCTCTCCTAATCGCTCCCTCGAGCGCTATATTGAACAGTAGATTCGAGAGTGAACCACCCTGCTTTAACCCATCTAAGGTAACAAATGACGTCGATATTTCATCCGCAACCCTTACACTCGATTTCGGTCCGCCCAACGTTATACGAATCAGTCTGGAGGAGACGGCTGCATCCGACTCATCCGTCTCCAGCTTCAGACTTCTTTCAGCTGTCACTCTTGCATCTGGTATTCATAACTAACGTATATGCCCTCTTATTCAATTCAATTTATATATTTGATTATATCCATCTCAATCCCTACAATGATGTGTCTGCAAGTTGTGCTTTCGGAATTTATCAAGGATTTGTCTCATGGTAAACATTTGATCCGTCGTTGTTGATCGGCCCTCACGAAAACCTGCTTGGTATTCGCCGACGAAGGACTCTTCAAGCAGTCTCAATCTGTTAATACGGGACATAATTTTGTACACCGAATTAAGGAGGGTTATTCCTCGGTAATTGGCGCACTCCAGTCTGTGCCCTTCACTATTCAACGATGATAAAAATTTCATCTTTCGCAGATTTCGCATTCGGTTTCGGTGCACATTTCTATTGAAGGTCGTGACAGTTGTCGCCAGCGTCTTTCAGTTCTATGATTTTTTTAATTGTTTCCAGATCCTCACCTGATAATGTAAACCTGTTGCATCGATGTTAACATTCAGTCCCATTTTTTTTCAATCGACCACGTTTTCGATTAATAAAGTAATCCATGAAAATACCAGTGAAGACAATATTGACAACTCTTGAATTGCCTCGTGTAAGTCTAATAATTGGTGACAAACATACACCCAAAAAACGAATTTTACAATTATTGTATAAAATCGTGGCATATACAATTCTGTAACGATTTTATACAACAGAAGTAAGCTTTTTATACAGGCGCTGTATTTAAATAATAATCAATTGTAAGATTTCAATACGAATACAATGATTGCATTGAAATCTTCCGCAAATGTAAGTGCCAGAATTAGGCTATCCATGAGGACATTCAGCGATGGGACTGACAATCAATATCAAAACAAAGTGTGTATGCAGTTGAAGGTAACTCACTGCTGGTGTTAACCGGGCTTTACATTTTCCTTTGAATCGTTGTGTCAGTCCGGTCTATAGATGTCAAAAAATTCAAGTAAACAAAAATCGTCAGCTGATCGCAGCTGTCTTATGGATTGCCTTATTGTATACAGTTTTTGTAAGGCTCTTATGAAGAAATGGATTAGAATTTGCCATCCGCTGGTTGGGTATGATATTAAATGTTATGTCTAAAAGTATAGACAAACAGACCAGACCTGCCTACAAAAGCATGCTTCGGGTAGAAATGGTAGACTGTAACGGTTGTTCGGGATGACTCCATTTCCAATCCGTGGGCATTGTAGAGGGCAGTTCACTGAAAAAGTGGTTCTGTCCAAGCGACGTCTGTCAGGAGAGGGCTTTGGAGTCACAAAGAAAGAAGCTCATCAAGTCGGACCCGCAACTACAAAGAAGCTGATGAAAAGGACAAATCCAGCACGATTACCCATTTGATCACTTCTTGTGTTGCAGTAGAAGTGTGTAGCGACAGAAATAGCAGATGCAGGAGCTAGAGATAAAAATGCATTTGCGGAAGAAGGAGATGCGGCGTTCTCTGGAGCGAAAGAAGACGGCAATGTAGCTTCAAATGCGTGCCGGATATGACGGAGCTCTCGTTTTCAAGGTGCCGCTGACGATTCACGGTCTTCAGCAAAACCAAAAAAAAAAGTATGGCAGCTGCCCCAGAAGAACGTCAAAAGGATGCCAGCATACGACGAAGACACTGAAGAGGATGATAAGGATGCCGATGAGGAAGAAAAATTTAGAAGGGTTGTGTACAAGACACGACCGCTCGACTTCTTAAAGAAATGAGAATCGTAATATCATGTAAATATTTGGTTATATACACCATAGCAAATTTCAACCAAAAGCTCTGTGGAATATAATATATTTTCGCTACAAACAGATCGCCATCTATTCTCTGAATAAACATCGCCTTCAACCAACGCCAACGGCTATCACAGATGTTACTTTGATCGCTACTGGTAAAGACATCGTCTCAAGTCAATTCAGAAACCTGCTTTCACTCGGTTTTTGCATTATTTTGCTGTCACCGACGACAGCTATTCGAAGAGTTGCCACTTATTCGCTACAGACGCCAGCAATTGCCCGTCGACAGCTGCCACTGGGGAAAATCCTATAAATGCTCCTTTCCCGTCACTAATAGCAGCAAAAGGAAAGTAAGCATTTTGCGAGAAAATCACTAAGTGCGACAATTTTCAATACGGCAAACAAAACCTTATTCTTCATGAAATGATGGTCCTAAAGAAGAACCGATTAAGTGCGCCATTGAAACCATTATCAGTATGCGAGACAATACTGCTCTCACCGACGACGGCCATCATTGTTGGATGAATTTTGAAATCTTGATGATGTTGCGGACGACGGCCACACAATTATTTACAGCAAACCGGATCTACAGAAACCGAAAATTACGCGAGAGAACATCACTGATTACGATGCTAGGACTGCTCTCCGAAGAGTCACGAACTACCTGGCTCGCGTGCGCAGATTGCTGATTGCGAGGCTGGGACCGCGTTGAACGGCTCTCTGCGAAATCTCGTACAAAATGGCTCGCGTGAGCGGGAAAGCTTCTTTGTTATATCTAATGATGTAAGTTCATTAGCTCCACCCCTTCGTTATTCGTAATGAGTGAACATAAAACATGCATGCGGCCATAACGATGTACAAAGGGGCGATGCTAATGGGCTCACTATAGTTAGTGGCCATCCGCAACAATCGTCAGCGGATGTGCATTCAGGCGCATAAACCGATCCTTTTCAGGATCAGCATTTTAAATGGGAGACAATGGATGTGTGAGGAATATTCTTTACAGGAACAGAAAATTTGGTGGAATTTTTTTTCCAATTTCATTTATTTGGTAGGCTCAGGCGTGTATAACACTTTACGGAGCCACGTTTCTTTGAGATATGTACAATCGACATAATCTTATTATTAAATTAGTAAGAGAGGGAAATAAGCCAACGTACTCGTGGTGACTCGAGGTTAGGTTTACAATGTTTAAGGATGGACGGGGATTAGGATTCGGGAATCAGGGAATCATCATAATCAAGGAATTTCAGCAGCTCATCCGGTCATTTGGCGTCGGGGACGATGTGGTGTGTCGTCGTGCTCGAAGAATGGTTCGAATGGGAGCATCTTCCGGACGGCCAGAGCTACGGCGCTCTACGGGACAGACAGACAGAGACAAAACAAAAAAATACTTTGAAGAAAAGAAAAAAAAACCAAAGTATTAGACTTTTATGTCAGAGGAACAAAGAAAACTATAAATGGCTTGCATATATTATAATAATTGCTCTCTGGAGACGTCGTTTTCCGAGCAATTTGGTGGAATTATGGTGGCATCAGTGATGGCCGTCGGCGGTGGCGGCTGCAATGAATTTAATCGTTGTGGTAGCGTCTATAACAATTTTGCATTGGAAAGTGAAATTTTATTCCAAGATTGTGCTTTGTATTTGGAAAGGCGCATCCTTGTGTATAATTTTCTGCCGCATCTACCTACCGATGGCCGCCACAGAGGTCAAGAACGACGCAATTGTCCACGATCACCCTGAGGTTAAATGGCAACAATAGCATCATTAACGATCCCAACAGCATCAGTAATGGCCGTCGTCAGTGGTTGCTGCAGACAATTTATTCGACGCGGTAACCTCTATAGCCATTCAACGGCTAGAAGTTAAATTTTTAGTTTCGAGTCAATCAGTTAATGGTTGAAAGTGTAATTTTCTCGCAAGTATCAGTCATTTGGTTTTAACTTTTGTTTATTTTATTTCGTCAACCAACGTAGACTAGTACATATACATATACATGTTTGTTTTTGTAATGCTATAGTATAATTAAATAATAGGTTTTTTAGTAAAGTGATGTATAATTTTGATTTTGAATTTATATTGCTGAATTTGTAATGTTTGTTCTTTGGAAATACTGTCTAATGTTATGCCGAGACATTGTTAAGTCAATAGTATCGCAGTGTTGATTGTAAACGGCCATCATTCGGTTGAGAGGCCCAAATTTGGCGTAATTTGTTCGGCAGTGGTTGGTTAAAAATAATGTTCTATGTCGAAGTAGCCGAGAAGGTATGTAAAAGTTAAATTTCGATAAAATTTCAGTTGAATCAACACGTTGAGAAACTATATCGTTAACAAATGAAACCGTTGCACATTCTCGACGCTCTTTCAAAGTTTGTATATTTATAAGCATGCAACGTGCTTCATAAGATGGAAGAGGAAATGACGTCCAACCTAATTTACGAAGAGCGTATAATAGAAATTGTTTTTGTACTGACTCTATTCTTTCTTCATGTGTGGTTGTATAAGGCGACCATACAATGCTACAATATTCCAGTATAGATCGTACATATGAAATATATAGTGTTTTGATTGTGTAGGGATCCTGAAAGTTGAAGCAAAAACGCTTGATAAAGCCTAGCATATTATTAGCTTTGTGGATGATTGTGTTATAGTGATCAACAAGAGTTAGTTTCGAATCTAAAATCACTCCTAAATCCCTAACTCTTTCGTGTCTTTCTACAGTATTGTTCCCTAATACAATTTGTGTATTTGGTGTTATTCTTTTTCTGCTGAATGATATTATGTTGCATTTCTTAACATTCAGTTGCAATAGGCTTTTCTGCACCATGTATAGAACATGTGTATTTCATTCTGGAATATGATTATGTCGTCTTCATTTTTATTTCCATAAATAGCTTTATGTCATCGGCATAAATTAAAATCTTTATATTTTTGAGAATGAAGGTAATGTCATTTACATATAATATAAATAAAAGAGGGCCAAGATGAGAGCCTTGTGGAACTCCTGAAGTGACTTGAATGGGATTGGATTTCTTTCCGTTAAATTTTATTATTTGTTGCCGGTCTGTAAGATAAGATTCAAGCCATCTAAGGAGTCCTGGCTCAATTCCAATTTTTTGCAATTTGAAGAGTAACATTGGAATGTCAATACGATCAAACGCCTTGCTAAAGTCAGTGTATAGAGCTTCCACGTAGTTACCATTATCCATTGCATTAAGAGAATAGTCAATGAATTCTATTAAATTTGTAGCGGTAGAGCGACTTTTGAAAAATCCATGCTGCTTATTCGTAATTCTGTTTTTAAGTTGTGAGAATAAAAAAAGTTTGGGAATGCAAGAGATAATGGCTATTCCACGGTAATTACAAATGTCAGATTTGAAGATAGGCACAAGATAGGAGCTTTTCCATACCCTGGGAAAATTTCCGGATTCCAATGACAATCTGAAGAGCCAAAACAAAGGTGCAGTCAGCTCTTTAGCCAGACTCTTCATAAATATCGGTGGAATACCGTCAGGACCAGGGCCTTTAGATGCATCTAAATTTTTCGTTTAGAATATCGTTCACCATGATCTGATTAACACCGATATCCCTAGCGAATTCTGGGATAGGCGCAAAAAAATCTTGTTCCGAAAAGGTGGTGTATATTTCTTGGAAGAAATCTCCAAAAAGATTACAGATATCTTCCGAGCAATTACCGACGCGTTCGTCTAAATACATGGTTGACGGAAAATTGTCTGATTTTAATTTAGATTTTACGTAATTGAAGAAGTTCTTTGGACATGACTTTATTTCGTTTTCTGTTTTCGTGTTGTGTTCTTCAAATGCTACATCAATTGCTAATTTTAATTGATCGCAGATGTTCAAATATTTTTCCAAATTTTCATTCGTCTTGTCTAGCTTGTAAGTTTTATGTAATTTTTGTTTGCGATTCTTTAAATTTTTATTTGCCTATTGTACCAAATTGGATATTTTGAATTTCCGCTCCGTCGTTTTCTTCTTTTTGGGACCTCGTCAATAATAATATCAAAATAATGTTATAAAAGACATCAACGGAAGATTCAATATTACCTTCATTCTCTAAAATTTGCTTCCAGTTAAATCTACTTAGCTTATGTCTTATGTTGTCATAGTTTGCTTTGTTGTATTCAAGGACTTCTTCAAAGTCACAGTCGCTGGGTTTTTATATTCATGAACGAACACAGAGTATTCGATTGCCGTGTGGAATGTTTCGTTTTTCCATAAGGGATTCAATGATTTAGTCACACAGAAATCTTCTTGAATATTGGTTAGTAGGAGATCAAGGTAACAGTTCTGTTGATTTTTAATGTGATTGATTTGGTTAAGTCCTAGGCTAGCAGTTCTGTCAAATATAAACATAAGTGTTTCATTTTTCCCAGCGACTGGAAGTAGAATTTGTTCGTTCTCTGAATCCGGAATAAAGTCAACGGTGCGTTGGTTAAAGTCTCCGTAAATATGTACTTTGACTTCAGGTGGAAGTCCCGATAAAATTTCTTCTGCAGTTTTTAAAAAACTTTCATAAGATAAAGTTGTTTTGCGCATGTTCCGGTGGGAAATACACAGAGGAGAAAACATGGGTTTCTCCTGCAATGTTAGATTTCACCCAAACATGCTCAAAGTTCTTATATTTTTTGTAGTTATTATTTCTGAATCAAAATTGCTAGAGATTGCGATTAGAACTCCACCGCCAGACTTTTTTGGATTCTAAGAAATCGCGATCGTCCCTGAATACGTTAAAGCTGCTTCCAAAAGTTCTTCACTATTCACGCTTTCATCCCAGCTGGTTTCAGTTGCCAAAATAACCGAGAAGGACGAGCTAAAGATGTTAATATGAATTTCCTTCATTTTAGCTGGGCTTTTCATGCGATTGAAATTTTGACAGTAAATCAAAACTTCAGTGGCATTCTGTTTTGATGCAGAACTTGTTGGAAGCACGTTTGTTGTTAAAATATTTACTCCGTTGGTCGATAAGATAGTGCTATTTTCTTCAGCCGAAGAAGGCGTCCTTACTTGCGAAAATTGCCGGGGGAAGGAGAGTGGTACCTCGTTGTGCTCTCCGTAGTTGCTGCAGGCGATGTGTCCGCTCGCTGGACAGGTATTGTCGGTATGACTGTAGATCAGCTGCAGCTTCTGCTGGCCCAATTCCGTATTCCTGATGTACTTGGATGAATATTTGATTAGTTGTTCTGGTGCAGTCGGCAGTCCTTCAGGTGCAAGGAGCATCCTGATGCTCGTTGGAGTCATTCCCTCGACGCATACATTAGCAGACTGGTCCTTCATGTATGCTCAAAACAACGGGACAACCTTCATAATCCTCGGGTCACGTAGTCTGGCTTTAAGGAAACGGCCGTCTCCTTCGGTGGATTGCTGAGTCAGACGGACGATGGGTGGTCTCATCGGATCTAACTCAAATTGGCTGTCAGGATTCGTCAGAATTCGTTGTGTTTCCTGTTGTTGTTGTTGTTGCTGATATATTTGGTGTTGTTGATGATTTTGTTCTTGTTGTTGTCGTAGATGCTGTTGTTGTTGTTGCTGGTGCTGTTGCTGAAGGCTTTGCAGATTTCCGATATTTGGTTCACTCTGTTGGTTGAGGATTGGTGGAGGTGTGGGTTTTGTTTTTTTGGCCGGGTTTATCGTTTCACCTTTTTTGAAATTGATGAACGATTTTGCAGCAGGAGCAGAGAGAGCTGCAATTGGGTGGTCTGTAGATGCTGGGGGTCCGGAAAATTGATGCTTTGCCATTACGAGCAGCTGTTTGTCTGTAGATTTGTTGTTATTGTTGTTGTTTTTGCTGGTGTAGGAAGTTGTAACGTTGTTTTTGCTTCTTATTGGTGGAGCTTTTTGTTTATGATGTCTTTTACTGTTAGTCGCCTTTTCATTCAGTGGATTATTGGTGAGGGTGTTTCTGGAGATTTCATGCTGCCGGTATTCTTCCAGTTTTTCCAGTCTGGGCTCCAGCTGCATTTTTTTCCTGGCAGAAAGCATTTCCAACCAGCTTTATTAAGGTGTCTAACACAACTTCCCTTTACTTGCGCCATTTTTGCGCGTCGCTCAGCGAAAAGCTCTGCAATGGCATCACGCGAAATTTTCTGCCGGGCAGGAGATGGGTTTGGTTGGTGCTGTTTTACTTTGATGTTGAGTGGAGATTGTGGATTGTGAGCCCCAGCAACTAAATTATTTTCAGTGGAGTTTTTGTCTTGGGATTCCTCTGCTAGTTCATCCGCCAAAGTCTTGTTTGCGAGCGTTGAGATTTTGTTAGTACTGCAGTCAATATTGGAAATAGCAGCAGAAACTGACCTGACCTCCTCTAAAAGCTGCTCACTCAAAGAAATTAAGTGAGGGAAGTCTCCAGTTGTGCTTCGTTTTGCTACTGCTGATGTAATTTCAGTTATTGCCGCAGTCACAGCTGACTTGGTTAAAGTTACCAAGTCGCTCTTGACTGCATTCATGAGGTCCGGCAGCAAGTCTGTTGAGTGTTCTGCTTCCGTTGTTGTTGTTGTTGCTGTTGTTGTTGCAGCTGCTGCCGAATTGGCGGTCTTTTCCACAGTCGTACAGGTGAATGCTGAAGGTGTGTCAAGTAGGGCTGATAATTTATTTTTATTTCCGTAGCACTATTTTTGCTGCTGTTGGCGACGTTAGAAATGTTTTGCTTAATAGTACCAAACATTTTTCTACGCGTTCAAGCGTTTCGTCATGAGTAGCAGCTAAGCTTTCGTAGTTAGAAAGCAGTTTATGGTTTGCAGACAAAGTGCGCTCAATGTCTTCTTTGATATTAAAGAAGGATTCTGCTAAATGTTGCAGGTTTTGTTCAAAGGTGAACTTTTCCTGACAGTCTTGACATAGTGGGAGCATGAAAGTCCGCAATACTTCCTCGTGATTGCGCTGTACTCCTACGCATGCTGCGTGAAATGTACGTCTGCAACTGCCGTGACATCGCCAAAGAAAACGATTATCGTTTTGTGCACAGTTCACCATTCCACACTTCATTGTCACACGCGGGTACTTAGTTACGAGAGAAAAAAAAACGAACGCGGAGGTCGCGCGCGGTCAGTTAATAATATTTATAAAAAAAGTCAAAATAATAAAATTATATACACGAGCGCTAAAAAAGCGCGTCCGAACTCAAAGGTGGTTCAGAATGCAATGACTCAAGTAAACATTTCTAGTTAGAAGTTGTAAATTCTCAACAAAGTCTCAAGAAGCGTAAATCGGTTTTGAAACAAATTTTGTTTAAAATTTGAAACCCATTTGACCCCATTTGAAACAGAAAACAGTTAGTTTGAGACAAGTTTTCTTTAAAGTGAAATAAAATTAAATTGCTATGATTGTATCATTAGCGATCCCACCGGCATCAGTGATGGCCGTCGGCGAAGGTTACTGTAGAAAATATATTAGCCGTGGTAGCTTCTGCAGTTCTGCAGCCATTTAGCGGTATGAAGTGATTTTTTTTTTCGGAGCTTTCGGAGCGGATTCGGAGCATCGTTTGGTTTCTGTCAGTGAAGGCGCATCAAGACGCGCATATCGCTTCCTTACATCACCCCCATTTTGAAGGGAAGATAGCTGTTTTAAGATGAATTTTCTACAAATTGAAAGTGGCGATTATGTCTTCGGTAGCGGTCAAAGCTGTCGGCGGTGTTTGCTGCAAAAAAAAAAAAACATTTGCGCGCTATCGTCTGTAGCCATTAAGGTGATTATACAATCAAGCCAAGTGGTGAATTTCAAATTCAAAAAGTTCAAATCTAGTGTAATAATTTTCGTACAAGGCTGAAATTAAAGTCGATTGTTTAGCATAAGTAAGCAAACGATCTACGGATGTTTCATCTCCATGGGCGTTGTGATTCTCTCAATTCGTGCTCTTAAAAAATCACTAGAAAAAACACGTGGTTTCCAAGATGGCCGATTTGTGGCTTTGTTGTATAACCACCTTAAACAGTATAAAAAGAAATATTTTAGCGAATTACAATACGTTCCTGGATAAGGACGAACGAATTTCAATCGATTTCACTTGAATGCTGTTCCTACTGACGACAAGTTCTCTGCAGCTATCACCGCCAACTGCCACCATTGTTGTACAGTCGACTCTCTAGGGGAGACTGGGTAGACTTGATCCGCTTTTCTGATTTCCGATGTACCACAGCCAAAAATAAATAAACATACGCGATTTCCACACAGACTCTCTAAGAAATATAGTATTTAACTTTACTGATGTATGACAGTCCTTAAATTATTGTTGTTATTGATACACAATCGTTTTTTGGAGTGCTGTCAAAAATCGACTTTTTGAATTTTTGGGGGAAATTGATCCCTCTCCAAGAACTTGCTTTGATAAAATTAGAAAGGTGTCCTCCGATTTTTAAATATTTTCCTTCAAATATACAGAATTTTCAAATTGCTGTGCGTATACATGAACGATTTTTTATTGAATTCGACAGCACATGCAATTTTAAAATTTGGGGAGACTTGATCCCCTTTTTATCGCAATACATATTTTTCCCTGCCAAAACTTCATCACATCTGTCAAATCTACAAAAAATTAGAAGCCTGAATACAGGTTTAAATTTTTTTGAATTTTTTCGCCAAATTTTTGTATGGGTGACTAATGGGGGATCAAGTGTCCCCATATTGAGGCAATAACTTCAAATCCAAATATCCTAAAACTTTGATGGAATTTTGACATTTTCATCAGTACAGATCATTAAGCATATTTATGGCTTTGTGCTGTGAAAAAACGAAAGCATTCGGTCATTGTTATGAAAAGTAGTTCAAATTTTGCGTGGCCAATAAAAAAATCTTTGGGAAGGTCAAAACATACAAATCGCCCTGCAGAATAAATAAGGTTGTCAATCCAAAAAATAACTCACCACATAAAGGTCATTTGTTTAGAGGATCTATATTAAAAAATACGCTAGAACAAAACTACTTTAGTTCTCGATAAAACAGGGGGTGATCAAGTCTCCCCGGGGATCAAGTCTACCCACCTTCCCCTACATCTCGATGTTCTATATCTCTCCCTATGTCAATGGTTTCCTTGGTCCCTTGAATTTGTCATACATTTTGTCATTCTACATCAGGATTACCTCCCTATCTCGATGTGTTCTGATCATACTTTGTTCTGGACTAACTCTCCTTATGTCGATATGTTCAAATTTTTAGGCTACTAGACCATCTTTGGACAATAACAAATAGTTCAACAACAAGAAATGACATTTGTTTTGTAATCGTTTCTCATAGCAACGAGAGTTTTTGGATCAAGTATTGCTGCCCTGATATTTGAGGTTATGGCTTTCAGTCTTCTTATGCTCAAAAACGGGTTTTACGTTTTTATCCGACATTTCGGTTACATATTTTGTACCTTTATCAAGGAGTTAACTAAGTCCCGTTTTATTGTTACATTGTCTTAGCATAGAACGTTTTTTCACAACTTTATGTTAAATCGCCCCTTCTATTTTTCGGTAGGGGCTGCGAAATTTGAATTTCATCCGGGCACCAGGAACTATCGTGTAGTACTTTTTAGCGCCACTTCTATTCTGTTTGTGATAGTTTTCCTCATCTCCAAATGGCTACATTGTTGCTATGTTGGTTGGCGGTGCTGGTAGACTGATGCGTTTTACTGACCGTGCGTTGGGTGGTGCGATCGTACTTATCGCATGATTTCTGCTGATCGATTTCCTTTGAATATTATGTATGTATCTCTCAATAGTCGCACAGTTTGTGCTGATGCTTTGGTTGCAGGTTTGTTCTCCGAAATTGTTAGATTCTTATACAATATTTGTATAAGATTCTAGCAATTTCGCATATGCTTAGTACTTATACAGGTTTTCAATACAGGTCCAACAATCAATAGTTTTAGAAAAATAAGCAAAGTGGTGGAAAGTTTGCGAATTGATTGATGTATAAATCTTGAAAATCCATCGAAAGATAAAGGGGCTATTAACGTTTGAAATCTAACATGATTTTATGACGGTCCTCAATTTTGAAATTTTCATTTTGCAGCCTGTATCTGAGCCTCCTCCTTAGCCGTGGTTTATATTAAAACGGAATCATCAAGCTGGGGCTTCGAATTATTAGTGGGTGGAGAAAAAGAGCCCAAACGGTTTTGGCAATACCAGACCGCATAGCAAAAGGTCTAGCTGTTTGCAAGAAAATAGCTAAGCTCCCAAGGTTCTTGGGAAACCCAATGCATTGGCAACTGTTTTATGTGACTTACAAAGCATCCAACGATGCATGTATAGAGTGGGGCGCAGTTGTATGGAAAAACGCAAACTTCGTCCGATCAAGTGAGATCAAGGTTTTTCTGAATTGTTTTAGGACCCCAATCAACTGTGCAAAATATGGGCTCGATTGGTTGCAACCACGCATGCCGCATCACGTTTCAAATTTACATGGAGATTAGTATGGGAAAACGTTCTTTTTCACATTTTTGCTCTTATTTATTTATCATCAGACTAAGGCCGGAGTGGCCTGTGCTGCACATAAAAGACTTCTCCATTCAGCTCGGTTCATGGCTGTACTTCGCCAACCACGCAGTCTGCGGAGGGTCCGCAAGTCGTCCTCCACCTGATCGATCCACCTTGCCCGCTGTGCACCTCGCCTTCTTGTTCCCGTCGGATCGTTGTCGAGAACCATTTTCACCGGGTTACTGTCCGACATTCTGGCTACGTGCCCGGCCCACCGCAGTCTTCCGATTTTCGCGGTGTGAACGATGGATGGTTCTCCCAACAGCTGATGCAACTCGTGGTTCATTCGCCTCCTCCACGTACCGTCCGCCATCTGCAACCCACCATAGATGGTACGCAACACTTTCCTTTCGAAAACTCCCAGTGCGCGTTGGTCCTCCACGAGCATCGTCCAGGTCTCGTGTCCGTAGAGAACTACCGGTCTTATAAGCGTTTTGTAGATAGTCAGTTTGGTACGGCGGCGAACTCTATTCGATCGGAGCGTCTTGCGGAGTCCAAAGTACGTACGATTTCCAGCCACTATGCGCCTCTGAATTTCTCTGCTGGTATCGTTATCGGCGGTCACCAGTGAGCCCAAGTACACGAATTCTTCAACCACCTCGATTTCGTCACCACCGATAGAAACTTGTGGTGGGTGGCTCACATTGACCTCTCTTGAGCCTCTTCCTATCATGTACTTCGTCTTCGACGTGTTGATGACTAGTCCAATCCGTTTAGTTTCGCTTTTCAGTCTGATGTAGGCTTCCTCCATCCTCTCAAAGTTACGTGCCATGATATCAATGTCGTCGGCGAAACCAAATAACTGGACAGACTTCGTGAAAATCGTACCACTCGTGTCAATCCCTGCCCTTCGTATTACTCCCTCCAAAGCGATGTTGAATAGCAGACACGAAAGACCATCACCTTGCCGTAACCCTCTACGGGCTTCGAAGGGACTCGAGAATGCCCCTGAAACTCGAACAACGCACATCACCCGATCCATCGTCGCCTTGATCAACCGTATCAGTTTATCCGGAAATCCGTTTTATTTTTGCTCTTAGCAGCTTCAATTTATCATCAATCACGTGACTCAATACATTAGCATATAGTCTGGAAGATGCCAAAAGACTTTACCGAAGAAGGTATGTAGCTGAAAGGTCTACAAAAAATGTTATTATGTTTCGAAAATTGATTGTTCAAACCATATGCAAGAAATCAATGTTACTGCCAGCACTACCAGACAACCTATGGTTATCGGAGGGCAAACCCCATCTTCTTTCTTGACGGATTTTTTTCCTTGTAAAATTATTCCGGATAGCTCCCATTAGCTCTAAAGCCCTATAAGGTCAATTATTTTGTAATAACACTCAGTTAAATTATTGGTCAACGTAGTACGGCAGTGCTGGCAGAATAAATGATTTTTTGCATATGGCTTGAGCACTCAATGTTCGAAGCGTTATAACTTTTTTCGTGGACGTTCCAGCAACGTGCCTTCTTCAGTAAAGTTTTTCGGCATCCTTTGGGTTATACTTTATCGCAATGTGCCACTTGGTTTACGATGAACTGAAACCTCTAGTAGTAGAAATGCAAAAATCTACGTAATCCCATACTAATTTCCATACAAACTTCAAACGCGATGCGGAAAGCGAGGAAGCAACCAATCGGTCCCAAATTCTGCACAGTTGTTCAGGACCCAGAATGGCTTCGAAAAACCATTGATTTGAAAAAAATGACCATGACGCCCCACTCTAATGTACACGTGTAGCTACCTACATGAACCTCGAGGACTTTATGAGGCTACAGGAAGCACTCGAAGGTGCTTCACTCGAATTGGTGTTTGTCCAGTTATAGCTGCTCGAAAGTTAATAGAACATTGCCAACTGGTTGGACTCCTCTAAGCCTGAAACTTCTGGAGCTTTGTCCCTCTCAGAAATACGGTGAATAAAATTTGCGCCCATCTGGAGGCCGCCGGTTGAAACGGATAATACTAGTTGGTTCGGATGTAAAATCAGTATAGTTGCAGTAGAACATCTGAGGGTAAAGTTTGGACTGTTGCAGACTATTTCAATTCACGAATCATCAGAAAAGGGGCAGTGTGAGGTTTTAGGAGCTGGGATACTGCGAGCGTTTTAAAGTAGTAACAGTAGATGCAAAAGTGTTAGATTGCTGATGTTTTGTCCAAAGCGCTTCTTTTTGTGTCAAATGTCCTAGTTTTTTTAACACAGGGGCCCAACTTTCATACTTACCATAGAACATGCAAACCAGAACATAAATTTGATATTCAAGATAATAGGTACAGATCATGCCTGACTATATAAATGCGAGCAGGTTGAGTGCTCAAATGCACACGAATTGTGATGTCTTATTCTGGATCATACCGGGAAAGGTGTACTGTCTAATCTAATCTAATCGAACACAAACGCAGCCAGTACAAAGAAAGCATCCTGGAAAATCATTGAGTTAGATGACGCCCAATAATTTTTCTTGTCAATATTGAGGCTCACAGCATACCAGTGGTATGACATAAACTTCAAAGCGGCCAGGCCCACTGCGTTGTGTTTGCCGCAGAGATGATTCTTCGAGATGTATCGTGTTCAAGTAGTCACTTCAACATGGTACATATCACGAATCTACAGGGGTTGAAGGATGCGTGGACATACCGTACCATACGCACCGCGTTCTTTTTAAGTTCTTATTTTGGTAGTTGTATATAAATATGTAGTGAAATGAATAACATTATAATAAGAAATTATATCAAATTTTATATATATTTGTAGAATATAACATCAACTAGGAGCCATAGTAAACTCGGGATGTAGTGTGTAGAAAAAGCTGGAAATTGAATTTAATTATTTTTTAGAATGTTATGAGTATCAAATAGCAGGTCATGTGCCAGGACGTCGTCGGCATAAAGGTTACATGGCAGGTTGTAAAGTTTTCCGTCCTGGGATGTTTTGAAGTGGGCTATGAAAATGTTAAGGGGCCTTACACTAATTACGTAAGCAGTTTTCCTGGGGTTTTCAACCCCCCTCACCCCATATAAGATTTTTCCCAAACAAATAAATTTTTATTTATATGCAGCGTAAGGAAATGGCCGACCCCCTCCCCCATAAGCGCTTACGTAATTAGTGTACGGCCCTAAATCATGAAAATATGAAGGAACATAATACAATAATATAAATATATAAAAAAAAAACATAAAATCTCGGGTACTTGTTCAAAAGGACGTATGTGATTCTGTAAACAAAGATTCAAACGTCGATTTGTCCAATCTGATAGCACTCCCACGCAAATCATCACCACAGACAGGTAGGGGAAGCCTTCGACTGCCTGTTAGTGTTGTCGTTTTGCGTGGGAGAGCCATCAGATTGGACAAATCGACGTTGGAATCCCTGTTCACAAAATCACATACGTCCTTTTGAATAAGTACCCGAGAAATATTGAAAATTTGAAAATATAAAGGGTGATATTAAAGAATAAAATTTTGAAAATATGACAATATGAAGATCTGAAAATAAGATAATATAAAAATATTAAAACACAAAAATATATAACATGGAAATATGAAAGTATAAAAAATTGAATAATAAAAATATAAAAATACAAAAATACCGGGAAAGGTGTACTGTGGATAGAAATCGGCAACGTTGTTAGCGTTCTCATAAGAAGGTGCTTATCGAGAAGAAATTAGCTGATCGTCTTTTAGGTGCAATCGGAGAACCAGAGCGGTTTTCTATCAATTCGATAGGCAATGTCTTTAGAGAGGAAGAGTGTCAAAGAGCTAGGCTATATGTATCCAACATGAATTCTGGCACAGACGGCAGTTGCATACCAACTGTCCAAACATCCTCATCCTAAAACAGATTGCAACACAGTACAAACACTTGCGACTGTTGCACATTAAATACTACGACCATAATTATTGATCATAGCTAATTCATACGTTTGTACGGACCTGTACAGACTGACGCAAATTCTGGTGAATAATTGGAACCTTTCGTGGTGCTTACCAATCTTGGATGAATTGAGGAATACATTTCGGCAACATTTGGTATTTATCTAGGTCACCATCAGAAAAATGGGCCCCAACAATAACGGTGTAAATAAGCAAGTTGACCAAAAAATAAACTGGGAGAAGACCTCCCGACCCGAAAATGACCCGGTCCCTTGCAAATTGCCTGCTGGAAAGTCATCATTCAGGGCATGAATTGGGTCCTAAAATGAAGAATCGATGTTCGATTTTCTTTCAGAGAAAGACGAAGTTAATCATCCTGAACGCGTCAGTATTTCTTTTGACTCAAAAATCGAAAGGAACATTGTTTAATTTGAAATTAAAAACCCAGATTAATCCACCTAGCGGTGATGGCGCCTTTCTCGCGCAAAAAGGTAATAAATCTCGCTTAACTTTTCAAAAGGACCTAAGTAACATTTTTTCATGAATTAATTTGAATAGCGCAATCAACAGAACAGCATGAAAGCTATTGATTGCAGTATTCAAATTAATTCATGAAAAAAATGTTACTTAGGTCCTTTTGAAAAATTAAGCGAGAAATGTAGCCTTTCCCGATCAAGAATGCATAACAAAATTATAACAAGGGGAGTTATTTATTTCAGAAAAATAATGTAACAAAATGAGTTATAAAATTGGCTGGTTAGTTGTTAAAATAACAAAAATTATATCAAAATTCCCTCTAGCCGTAACATAATTATATCAGAGGTTGTTACCTTCATTTCAACATTATAACAACCGTTGATATGATTATGAGGTCCAAAAATCTACTTTCATGGTAATTGCCTACATCACGTATAAAAATGTGGTACGCTACAACGTCGGATTTCCATCCATAATGTAGGCAATTAACTTTGTACTAGCTGTTAACATCGAACATTGATTCAAGTTATACTGGAGGTGATTACCTCCGCTTTTTCCAATATCAAAAATGTAGGCAATTATTTTGGTTAAATATACATAACTAATGTTGTTATAATTTTGATATGAAATAAAACTGGCCGAAGACACATTTTTATCGAATTATCTAATTATAACACACGTTGTTTTAAATAACAACCATTGATAGAATTGAGTTATAATTTTGTTATGGATTCCTGATCGGGTTACGCTTACACCTCGATGATGTACAAGAAAGGCAAAACAGTTACACTGTCTAATGTTATGATAGAAAATTTACACTAGTAGACGACAGATGGCGCTGCCAAAAGTTTCTCGAATTTCCTATGTTCGAATTTTGATTTTCGGACAATTTCATAGTACTATGAAACTCAACGAAGAGCATACTTACGCCTAAATGCGTGCAACACGAGAATCTTTATAGTACGATGAATCACTTAATAGAAGCAAGCCACGGATAAACTTTAAAAATATTCATAGATGCAAGGCATTTTTCATAACACATTATTGTTCTATGTCTCATCACTATTTTAATATTATCTATTTTTTGCAATTTGCAATTATTATGAAATTCAATAGTGATCAACAGCGTTTTAGTCTCTGTCCGATGCAACTTGTTGCGAGAAAATCTGTTAAGAGTTTCTATGTGAAAATTTGGCTAATGTTTTTTATGGCATTTTGTGCACACACACACGCACACACATACACACACACACTCGCACACACGGACAGACAGACATTTGTTCAGCTCATCGAGCTGAGTCGAATGGTATATAACACTATGGGTCTCCGGGACTTCTATCAAAAGTTCGAATTTGGAGTGAAATGATAGCCTTTCGGTACAACTTAGTTGTACGAGAAAGGCAAAACCAACTTAATTCACCGAGTGGTGACACTGCCTTTCTCGCATTTAGCCAAGACACCAACCTTATATAGCGCTTACATAGTTCGATTCCATTTTCTTAATAACTTTTAAACGCAATGGTCGATCGTTATCAAATTCAATAGTGATCAACTAGGGTTTGTCCCCCGTCGAATGCAACTTGTTGCGAGAAAATCACACACACACACACACACATACACACGGACAGACAGACATTTGTTCAGCTCGACGAGCTGAGTCGGTTGGTATATAACATCATGGGTCTCCGAGACTTCTATAAAAAGTTCGATTTTGGAGTGAAATGATAGCCTTTCGGTACAACTTTGTTGTACGAGAAAGGCAAAAATAGATGAAAAATGCTTCCTCGACATTTTCAGTCTTGTTTGACGTACGGAATAATATGATTCAATCGTACTATCAAAAAACCGCAGGGCACTTGACTCAACCTTTAACAGTTAATATATATGGGCCTGACGTTTTGGGATGATGGTTGATTCGTTCTGAAATGTTGCACAGGCCGAAATAAAGTACCTACTTTGATGTTTCCGATTTTTCGATAATAAATTACTTTGATGTTTCCATGTGTTTTAGTTAAATGCACTTGGGTCATCTCTTGCGCGTTTTTATTCAAATCAACTATTTTTACGCAGATTTCAGGATTATTAGAGATTGTATATTGTCTGGAGACTATAAAAGTAGGTATACTGATGACATTCTTTCATTCAAGATACAATAACTAAACATTATAACAACATAATAACAAATATAATGAGAAACTTTCAGCAAGAAATGACTCTCGAACAACATTCGAAAGCTATAAAGGCGACGAGTTTTTTTCATTCGAATTGAGTCGTTTTTCAATGCGCTATAAAGTTTTCATAATGTCAAAACATCTCGTTATTCTTGTACCTCCTCGGGCATACTCGAACGATGAGTCGTTTTCGAGATCGAATCGAAAGCTGTAATGCCAAACATGCTCGACTCGATAGAATTACGTTCGAATCAAGATGCGCAATGCCACCTACCTGGATGGAGCGATCGAGGGAGCAAGCAAAAAGAATAGAGGAGCAAGTTACATTTTGAAGGTGAGAAGTCAACCCTAATTCTAGGGCCTACTCAGTGCAATGGTTCCATCAAGCATACGCTATGCGACAATCGTGACACGATTCTATTATCGCTTGGCGATTGTGATTCTGTCGCCATTGATATGGAATCATAAATGGAATATTGCCTGCAGCGACCTAACGATTGAATCGCGGCGACAAGCTATCCCTGTCACGGCGAAGAAATCGCTTAGGTCTTAGTGGAGCCTTAAACCGACTATAGTGTAATCCAATATCGTAACCGAATCTGTCAAACAAAGTAAGGATAGTCGAACCAACGTTAGACTGTGTCAGTCCTGGCACTCAGCCGCAAATTAGAAATGCTTTCTCTGATGAACGGCCCCATCTCAAAAGATAAGGATCCTTGGCCCAACAAAACAGAAGCCGTACACTTGCATGGAGGAAGGGGTTTTGAAAAACCTAGAAAAATGCCTTATGTAATTGAATCATTTGTTTGAGAAACTGCATAAGTCCATTTTACACAATTTCGAGAAAACAACAAAAAACTGTTTTTGAACAAATTGGCACCGAACCTTCCGATTTCTTCGATACAGATCAATAGTTCTTGGCAAAACTCAACACCCTGGGGCACTTCCAGTGCAAAAACCGTAAGCAGTACTCCATAATTGAGCTTCAAAGTGCGTGGGCATATGTAGTTTCTCAAACAAACGAAATAAATTTCATACATTCCTAAACAAAAATTTTTTTTTCATATTTTTTGCCAGAATACGTATTTTTGGAAGAGGATTCAGAATATATTAAAATCTCATTTTGCCCAAAAATGTTACATAAGCATTTTCTCAAACAAACGGTTCAATTAGTGAACGGCCCCATACTGTTCGAATGAAACTTGCAAACAAATCACGACAAGTTCCTAAAAGATGAGTGAGTTTTATTTTGCCCACATACATACACACAGACAGACAGACATCATCTCAATTCGTCGAGCTGAGTCGATTGGTATATAACACTATGGGTCTCCGGACCTTCTATCACGAAATCGTCCTGGAAGTGAATATATAGCGTTTTCGTTGCACCTTGGTGTACAAGAAAGGCAGAAACAAAAAGAACTTCTACAGCCAACCCAATGTCGCCATAGATGGAATTCTGGCCAGGGCAGCTTCAATGTCAAGACAAAATCCGACAACTTGAACTGTAAATGTGCGGATAATTGGACCACATGTTCATCAGCCAAAAATATATCACGATATCACGTCTGATCATCACCTACTTATCGGCGAAATAGCCTACAATGCTCGGATTCGTAGAAGACCAAGATCAATAATAGACCTCTACAAGCGAGAATAATATGGGCGCGAACAGCGCATTCAGAGACGTCGATGTATCACCAATGGAAACAAGAAAGAAGAAGAAGAATTAGATCAAAGAGATGCTAACATCGCTGCTTTCCGGTAGTCCGATCGAATACGGATCTTGACTGGTGTGACTGTATGACCTTAACTGCTGCTGTTCCTCATCGCATGAGATTCTGGTAGAAACGATTACCCGTGAACTAAACCGTGGGCTGTAGATGATCTTACTGTTTAGGTCGAAAAAGTATAGCTGTACAGTACTTATGACAAGTGAAGACATTCCACTTAAAATAATTTTCCAAATAAATTTTCCAATGAAGTGAAGTCTATTCCAATATGCGGCTTCCAATATGGCATCGAAAGACACGCTATTAAAAGCTCTAAAACGCATTTGCTTTTGTTGAATGCTTTCCCGGGCAGAAGCCAAGATCAGAATAACAAAACATGAACTTGATTGATATAAGAGATGAAAGAACTGGTAACAAAATCAAAAATTTGCACCGAAATATCATTTCAATATCAACATAAGCTATGAATAAGAACAAATTAATGGCACATGATATTCCTAACTGCCAGAGGCAATTGAAATGTACTAACAATAACTAACAATGTAACATAGCAAATAAGGATGATAGTGTTAAGAAAACACGGAACACCTAGTCTAAGAGATGAATGCATGTTTTAGATAATTAGCAAACAAAATTAGTTAAAAAAATATTTTTTTTTTAAATGGCACTTGATATTGGTCACTTCTTACAAGTAGCATAACTTGATCTCCTTATGATATTTAAGTACAAAATATTGATATTGTCGTCTGATATTTTATTTTATACATCAATCATGTCCACATCTCATTTTGCTATCTAATCAACATTTGATGTTATTGAGCTGTGGAGCTATTCCGTTTACTCGGGTTGTATTCATTATTCGAATCAGACTTTGTGGAAGAAAGACTTAGTCAATCATCATCAAAATCATTTGTCAAGTGCCTTAAAATATATCTCAAACCATATAAATCTAAAGTTCGTCTTCAAAGCCTTTGTTGTTAATTAAAAACAAAGCAACACGAACACTTCTCAATGTTTTCATTAGTTCACTTCGAAAGTGTTAAAATTCCTATCTTCGTATCTTCCCTGCTTCTACCAGCAAAAACTCGAGCAAAAGGCTTAATTCATGCAGTAATGCTAAAAATTTCCCTCCCATTCCACGGCAAAAGGCATCCGAATTTATAGCATAATTAGACGAATAAAGCTGTTCAACAATATGCTACGCTGGTAGAGACTTCTTGGATACGGCCTCTAAATATTCAAAGAAGGAAGAGTATATTCCGTCCTGCTTCCCGCACAACCCATTGGGAATCCTCCATTTAAAACCGACGAGCTTAACCTTACGCGAATAAATATCAAGCTTTTTTCTCGGTTTTCTTCAAGTTGTCTCCACCTCCGAACGTACACCTTCCATCCATTTTTGACCAAGAAGGCCAGGTAAACTGAGGCCCTCCCGTAACTCTGCCCTCCCTGACAAGGGTGGAGGTACCAGCGAATACGGACGTCCGACCCGATGCGATTTGATAATTTGTTGGAGAAGACACCCGAATCCACCCAGAACGAAAGAGTTATTCGGGTCGAAATTCCGGCTTTTTTCTCTGGCTTAGGTGGTTCCTTATTGCTCACCAGCTTGAACGCACATACAGTCAAACCACACACACACATATTGACTGCGTCGTCTGTAAAGTTTGCTCCTAAGGATTGCTCGGAAGGCGTTAGGCTTGGTCTCGAACCAATAAAAACTAACCAAAACAGGGCTGATGGCTGGTTTGTTAAGAGATATTTACTAACTTTGCGGACTAGAATTGTTCAAGGCAATTAAAAATATCTTGATTTTACAATTAAGTTGAATTATGGTTAATAATAAAAAGTCATCAACCTACTAACACAATACAATTATCGAAAGATGAAATTAAATTAAAATCTTGTTGCAAGTCGCACAACTTTATTCGGAAGACGATTTTAAAACTATTTCACAAATTTTATTTTTTTAAAAACGAGGCATTGTTCTGTGGCACCAGCCCTGTCCGGAGGGAAGGCAGGGGGAGTCAACTTTTGCGGAGAAATTGCTTCATGGCATTCCATTAAATTAAATGTAATTATAGCGATAATGAATGTAACATACAGACAGCGGATGCTTTCGAAACGGCACGATCCGCCTTGGGGCTCTGGCTGAGGAAAGTTACACTGTGAATAGAAAATGGATCCATTTGGCTCCAGAAAAAGGGTTGGCGATTCTTGAGGGTGGGTGTAAGAACGACATCGTCACACCACCCGAATTAAAAATGACTGGCAGGGGACATTTGGCAGCGAAAATGTACGAGTTGAACATGACCGGAAATGGAGCTGCTGGGAAAGGTACGTACGTTGATCGAAAGATGGCAAACGTTTCCGGCACGTTTGCCAGAGATTTTCATGAACTGATGACACAATTGAAACAAAAAGGGGATTGTGCTTTCGAATGGCTTTCTCCCGCAGGGGAGGAGTGCGTGGCGGAACTGCAATGGCTGTGATGTTAATTATCAATGTCATAAATGGTTTAAACTGATGGTGCTGACTAATCTGGCCTCGGGTGTACGGTTGGAAAGGGATAATGTAATGCAGTAATTTTGTTCAGTTTATCACGTGTGCGGGTTGATCATAATTGAATTTAGGGTGATAATGGTTTATCTGATGAGAAAAATAGACTTTATTATGCTCTACGCAGTATAAAATCGATTAAGGATTTTCGTTGACAACTGCTGGCACACTGTAGTCACATTATACAAATAGTCATTAGGGAGGTGTAATGCTTTTTGGAAAATTACATTAGTACTCATTTTTATCTAAAACAAAACATATGAAATTTAAAATTGTTAAAACTTACCACGCTTTGGTTCCAAATATTCAAGTTGTTAGCAGTTAAATGACTTGGAACGTTCTGATCAATTTAAACACTAAATTAGTTAAATCGTCAGGAAGGAAACCTAAACTAATTTTTATTTATATACCTAGAAAAAGATATGGTTGTGGTCTCCGCATAGGAATACCAATCTGGAGATGGCGAGTTCGAGTCTTGGTCCAGCTTAGAATATTTTCGGGTGGGAAATATTCTCGACTCCTTGACACAAGACGCTCATGCAATAATGGCAGGCATGGAAAAGCTTTCAATTAATCACTAAGGAAATGTTTATAAGATATTAAATTGCAAAGCAGGCCAAGTTCCAGTTGGAATGTGAGTCATGGAAGAAGAAGAAGAATATATGGCTGTGGAGTATCAAATAATATCGACAATCGGATGTGTTTATGTTCCCAAAAGTGTTTTCAGTGGATCAGGTGTTAGTTGTGTACGCCGACGTTAATAGTTTCGACACTACGCAACCGCCGATATTTCTACATCGTCTCTCGCTGTCCAGAATCTTTTATATTGCTTATCAATATTTTTTCTAGCTATTTCTAACTAGCTGACCCGGCGAAGTTTGTCTCACCAAAAATTGATAAATTTTTTGATACATTTTTTTGAATACACAATTTATCTAGAAAACAAATCGGTTTTTCAGAATGAATTTTCATTTTGTTTAAAGTTTTATCACAATATTTTATTTATTTTTTATTTTGGATTTTCAGCTTCTATGAAAAAATAGAAATTGAAAAAGGCAACGAACATTAGGCAAAACTGGGCTCTCTATTTTTGAGCGATGCGCAGTCGTACATATGCCAACTTTGCTTTATATATAGTTAGATTTTCAAGATTTACAATTTTATTTAATAAAATATTTTCCTACACCGGATTATATCAAAATTTTGTGCATCCGCGACATTTGCGTAAATAACAAACGTATTAGAACTAACAGAAAATATACTTGGAGTCCGTTCCAGAGCAAAAAAGTTTTTTACGCACATTCAACGAATTTTCGAAAGGAAACGTTAAGAATCTAAATGCATTTCCGATGAAAACTCTGAAAAAATTCAGAGGTGCAGCCCAATGGGGTTGTACGCAAAGGTCACATAGGACTATGCAGCTGTATGTAGACGTCAAATATTGCAGCACTGCATTTTACATTGATTTAAGTACAATTGCTTTGAGTTTCTACACAACTATACGCATTTTTGTATTTTTTGTTTTGTTTTTTCGTTGTCATACTTGTTTTAAGTGCTTTTTTGGCAGCTTGCTGTACGTTCAAAAATTAAAGTTGATTTTATTGTTCAAATTTTGGCGAAAAATAAATGCAAATTCATCCGAAGTTTATATTATTCAGCAGCAAATTGAGTCAATATTAAGATACCTTATGTAGTGACTGTAAGGATTTACGAAGCCTTGAAAAAAGTAATTATAAAAGTACCAGAACTAATGAATTACAACTCGAATAAATATATATATATATATTATAATTTAATTATTATAATTTCAAATAAAACAAGTAATAACTGAGTAGTATCGGTATAAAATAATTATCGTTAAAATGATAACCATTTCAAATAAACTCGTTGTGCTAGAATTAATAGTGTACATGAGTTTGTGATGTTTTTATCCATCAAGTTATAAATTCAACAGCCAGAACACAAACCACCAAGACTTAAGGAATTATGCTATTCACCGAGTTATAATTTATACAGCCGGAGCACAAACCACTATAAAAATTATTATTTATTATAGCACATTTGAATCAGAGTTTCGAATTTGAATCGAAGTAGTCAGGGCCTTTGGCATAAAGCACCACGTGAGAAGAGGAAAAATTATGATCATTCTTGAGACTAATTTTGCAACGAAAGCACGCTGAAGAAGTTCTCGGAGTCAATTGGAAGAAAATTATTGAATTTAGTTAATTATATAATTAAAAATTAATTTATATATTTAAAATGGAAAGTCGTGAATACCACAATGGCGCAGCAGAAGGGTAAGTATTTCATTAAAACAAATGGATAGAGAACAGAAATTAAAAGATTGAAATGGCCGAAAGGTGCCGAAAGAATTCAAAGCCTAAATAGTGGCCACAAAAAAAAAATAATAATCTCGGCGTGACTTGCGATAAGGACAAGTAGTGTCTAATCAAAATTCGCTTAGTATATTTGCGAAAGGTCAAATATGCAAAAAAAAAAAAATACAGCGGATGATCAAATTTGCGTTAGGTCAAATTTGCGATAGGTCAAATTTGCGTTAGATCAAATTTGCGTTAGGACAAATTTGCTATAAGATATCGGTATATCGATAGTTCATATTTCCGTAAGTTTACGCTCCGTAAGTTTAGATATGGAATACGTTCTACCAAGTAAACGATGTATCGAAACAAAACGTTACGCATATAGTATATTTAATAAGCTGATAATATATTAGCCTCGAGAAGAACATTGGCCTGATCAAATTTTGGATGTTTGTTATGATTTCAGAAAAAAATCGTCCAAAAAGTTGAAAACACAATCCTCTTCTCCGTACGCCACACTAACCACATCACGCCAAAAACGTTCAAAGGAAAGTTCATCTGCTGAAAAGAATAAACAAATCAAGGCGTTGGCTCTGGAAGTTGAAGAAGGAAAAGGTATTATAGAGCAGCTTCGACAGCAACTAAAAGCACACGAGGAAAAAGAAGCCCTTCGTACAGCTTCGGAAGGACCACATACCAGACTAAGTGCTCCATCAAGCGAAGATGGTAGTATCATTTTCGACACAAATATCGGCCAATCAAGCACCCAGCGGGCCCCATTATCTCTGGCTAATCTAGAAGAATCAAGATTCGTGTCTTCTGTAAATCAACTATCTGTTTCGTCTATACACGTCCCAGAATGTAAGCCATTGGATGGCGACGAAGAAATCTACAGATACTCATACGAAGCATGGCGAGAGCTATTAGAGGACACGATGCGTCTAGCAGGAGTAGAAGACGAAATTACTAAATTTACCATCTTCAAAATCAAAGCTGGACCTCGACTATTACAAATTTTTCGAAACACAAAGTCCCAAAACGATTCACCAGATGCGACACTACAACCATTTTCCAACGCATTGCATCGTCTCAAATCCTATTTTGGATCAGGATCAGACGTAATGTTGCAGAGACGCAAATTAGCCATGATGAAACAGAAACCAGGTGAGTCAAGCCTGGTGTTTCTAACTCGAGTAGGCGACACAGCTCGGCTGTGCGAATTTGGAGAAGAGAAGGAATTTGAAGAAATTGTCGGGGCCATTGCAGAACACGCAATGTCGAAGGAAGTTCGTGTTGCTGCACTGAAAATGCTAAGCCGAAAGGGTACATTTGCCAACCTTGTCGATAAGGTACGAGAACTTGAAGCTATTCGGATCAACGAAGAGTTCTTCAAACACAACCACAGCAAACAAGACGCAGCTCTGATCGCTCCAGTGATGACAGGTTATACGGTTGGAGACCGAGGCAGAAACCCACGCTTCAATCCACGACGAGGAAGATTACAACAGATTAGTTCACGAAGAAGAGACGATCGATTCAATCCGATGAGAGGATTCCGCTCAACAGGAGGTAACCCGTCCAATCTCAGAGCTTCCACAAGTGATTCAGTGTTTGGTTCAGAAAGGTGTTGGAGATGTAGCAGCGTATATCACCTACCAACAGCTTGCAGCGCTGCTGACAAGACGTGTCTAGGATGCGGCCGTAAAGGACACATCCGAAGAGCATGCCGTAGCACGGTCCTTTCACGAGAATACAAAAGTATTACCGATAACGGAACGAGAACACCGGAGACGCAACCAGAAATTGCAGCGATTGAAAAAACAGAGACGGTAGAGGCTCAGCCGTTGGATGTAAGTGAGACACCATAAATCTAATGCTAACCAACATTCTCAATGACACGTTGATTTGACTAAATATTGAACTCATTATTCTTACAAACTATATTGTCTAATTCGAACTACTACATACAATTAAATAAAGTAAAAAAAAAATGATAAAAAAATAACATGTGTATTAAATTTCTTTTTAGAAAATAGTTATTAGTTTAGATGTGTTTTCTATAATGCTATACCGTCTCTTCAACGTGCCATTGGGTATAGTACTGCTATACTACCAGGTAGAATCTTGCATCTAATTCAAGACGCAATTTTATTGACAGATTACAACTCAAACAAATGACCATAATGATATGATGGTATTGTACCGGATAAGCGGGCTCAGAGATGACAGTGTCGTTTCCGCGAAAGTAGCCGGAATGGCATGCGAGTTTTTAATCGACTCTGGTGCACAGGTGAACACATTCACAGAGTCTTCATTTAGGAAACTTCTGAGCAACGATCGATACAAAAACAGAGTTTTCAACTTGAATAGTGGAACGGACAAGCCATTGAAAGCTTACGCATCGAAAAGTGAGATAAATGTAGTAGCCACTTTCGAGGCTCCCTTGTACTTATCCGAAGAGCGGCCTATACAGATTGAAAAATTTTACGTCGTCAATGAAGACAAAGCATTACTGGGTAGATCCACAGCTACAAGGTACAGTGTCTTAATGCTAGGGCTAAGCGTACCGGTGGTAACAAAACATCATACAGTATCGGACAGTGAAGACAGAGAAGTTGCATCCATTCTCTACAACGAATCATTCCCTAAGTTCAATGTCCATCCGGTGAAGATCCACTACGACAAATCGAAGCCACCATGCAGGAACGTGTTTGTGAACATTCCGCAAGCAGTGAAACCACGAGTAGAAGAGCGCCTACGACAATTGATAACCGCCAATATTATCGAACGAGTCGATGATGAGATGGATACCTCCTTCTGTTCGTCGTTGGTTGTCGTCCCAAAAGGTAAGGAGGATATCCGACTCGTGATCGACCTTAGAGGTCCGAATCGCTATATTCATAGAACACCTTTCGCTATACCAACACTCGAGTCCATTCTAGCTGATCTTGACGGAGCAAAATGGTTTTCGACAATCGATTTGACGAATGCATTTTTTCATATCGAACTAGATAAGGAATCAAGACATTTGACAAATTTCTTTACGGAATACGGGATGTTCCGGTGTGTTCGTCTGCCATTCGGACTGTGCAACGCGCCAGACCTATTTCAAGAAATATTACAAAGGAAAGTCTTGGGCGGTTGCAAAGGGTTACTACAATTCGACGGATAGGACTGAGCTCTTCGTTGACGCTTCGCCAGTCGGATTGGGTGCAGTCCTGGTGCAACTCAATTCTGCAGATTCACCGAGGATTATTGCATGCGCATCCAAGGCACTCACGGAGACGGAAAAGCGATACCCTCAAACTCAAAAGGAAGCGTTAGCGGTAGTATGGGGAGTGGAACGCTTTCACCTTACCTTTTGAGCAAGTCGTTTACAGTACGTTCCGATGCAGAAGCAAACGAATATATATTCAACAGTACACATCGACTAGGAAAAGGGCAACTACACGAGCAGAAGCATGGGCATTACGCCTACAACAGTACGATTATAGCATCAAAAGAGTACCGGGTAATCTTAACGTCGCAGATGCTTTATCTAGACTGGTTAGAGAAACTCAGGATGCTATCCCATTTGAGGAGGAGAATTGTAGTCATTTCCTGTATGCGTTGGACGTGAGCGGGACAGAAATATCGTGGAGCGAAATTGAAAACTGTTCTGAAAACGATGCTGAACTTCAGTTAGTAAGAGAAGCGCTGGAGCATGATTATTGGCCGGATGTTTTACGTAAATACGAAGCCCAAAAACGAAACCTGAACTACCTCGGAAGCTTGGTCTTCAAGGATGGTAGAACTGTCCTTCCTCTTGCACTCCGAATGAAAGCTATGAACGCCGCACACGGCGGACATTCAGGAGAAGTAGCCATGAAGCGCATAATGCGTGAATTTTTCTGGTGGCCCGGCATGTCATCCGAAATAGGTAAATATGTGAAGAACTGCGAAACTTGTACTCTGTTGTCAAAGAAGAATCCACCGTTGCCGTTATCTAGCAGAATCCTACCAGAAAATCCTTGGGAAGTCTTGCAAGTGGACTTTTTGTCAATGCCAGGTTTTGGTTCTGGAGAATTTTTGGTTGTAGTAGATACATACTCGCGGCATATTACCGTTACGGAAATGAAATCTACCACGGCGGAATGTACCAACAGTGCCCTGTGCGGAGTATTTCAAATTTGGGGCTGTCCGCTTGTTATCCAAAGCGATAATGGCCCACCATTTCAAAGTTCGGCTTTTACTTCGTTTTGGGAAGATAAAGGGGTGAAAGTAAGAAAGTCGATTCCGTTAAGCCCTCAGAGTAACGGCCTCGTCGAGCGTCAGAATCAGGGCATCATAAAAGCCCTGGCAGCATCGAAAATTGATGGGAAAAGTTGGCGAGAAGCATTACAACAATACGTTCATAGCCACAACAATCTCACCCCACATGCAAGGCTTGGAGTAACACCCTTCGAGCTCTTGGTGGGATGGAAATACCGAGGAACATTTCCTTGTCTATGGGGTCCAACAAAATCAAATGAGCTGGACCGCATGGATGTGCGGGAACGCGACGCAGAGGCGAAGTTAGTCAGCAAAAAGTACGCAGATACTGTTCACCATGCAAAGGACTCAAGCATTGATGTAGGCGATATAGTGCTCCTGGCCCAGCATAAGAAAGGGAAGACAGATCCTACGTTTTCTCCAGAAAGGTTCAGAGTAGTGGCAAGAAGTGGTGCGAAGGTAGTCATTATCAGCAAAGGCGGTGTCCAATATTCCCGAAACGTGCAGGACGTAAAAATTGCACCATCACCTACGATTCCAGACGAGTATGAAAACCAAACACGCGAAGCCGTTGAATTCGCTGCAGGTGGTGATGACCGGACGACTTTGCCAAATCAAGATGCAACGGGAGAGAGAGTTGAAGAACCAGTAGAAATCTCATCGAAACAAATAAGAGTAAGAAGAGAAATTAAGAAACCTGCACGCTTCGACAATAAGTACGTATATACTATCTTCTATTAATGCTCAAGTATTGAATTCAAACATAAGAAGAAACAGCTGAAATAAATAAAGAATGAATTAACTGAATTAAAACAAATAATTTATCAAACCCAGTTTTGATACCGATAGGTACTCTCGAGCGAGCATGCATTTGCAAACACTTCCGTTGAGCATTTTTCCACGGATAGGTTCTTTTGACGATCCGAAAGCACAAAACTAGGGTCCAGACATGGCCTTTTAATCTCTAAGTCAGAAGAACCGTTCTCTAATATAGCTTATTTCACTTCAACAACTTTATCACTAATTGACTAAAATAGTGCAGCAAATTCAGCTTTCCTCACTTGTTTCAAAGCCTCCGATCCCTAGAAAGCACGGATTGCATTTTGACACTTCCTCACAATGACAATATTTATCACATGAACCATTGCATAATGACGTCATATGACAATTTATTTTACCCGTATTCAAATGGCGAGTGAAGTTTCATGACGGCAATGTTTACATTTTTATATGGAGTTTTTGGGCTCGTACAATCGTCTAATGTATACAGTACAGTTGAAATGTCACTTGACCTGAAAAAGTTGATAACAGAAATCAATGATGGTACACGAAAATTAAAACCTATATAGTTATGAGTATTTTAGTATCAAATAATAGATGGTATCATCAATGATGAAAAATTATATTTAGTAGGATGATAAAGCAAATGCGAGGGCAACATGTACATCATAAAAAAAAATATAGCCTTTACGTATACATTGTATACGAGAAAGGCAAAAATTAAAATCATCTTTATACAACATTGATTCAAAGTTGTGTAATTACGGAAATTTACTACTAAATAAAATGATATGAATGAAAAATCCATTGTAACATTATTGTTATTAAATAAACTTTTTCTTTGAGAGTACAGGAGGAAAAAGATGTAGTGACTGTAAGGATTTACGAAGCCTTGAAAAAAGTAATTATAAAAGTACCAGAACTAATGAATTACAACTCGAATAAATATACACCGAAAAAATTCTTTATATTGAATATATTTGTCGCACACATAAATTTTTGCAATTTGGCGACCCAAATATATGCAATTTGAACCCACACATAAATTCAATAACTGCATATTAGAGACCACACATACATTTTATTTGATTATAGATTATATTTGTACTTCGCGTGGAGAGTGGTTATGTGTGCACTTATTAGAATAATGAATTAAATTAATGGATTTTTGCCAATAAAAATGTGTGGAATTTTTGTAGTGTATATATTAGAGTGGGGCGTCATGGTCATTTTTTCAAATCAATGGTTTTTCGAAGCCATTCTGGGTCCTGAACAACTGTGCAGAATTTGGGACCGATTGGTTGCTTCTTCGCTTTCCGCATCGCGTTTGAAGTTTGTATGGAAATTAGTATGGGAGAACGTATATTTTTGCATTTCTACTACTAGAGGATTCAGTTCATCGTAAACCAAGTGGCACATTGCGTTAAAGTATAACCCAAAGGATGCCGAAAAACTTTGCTGAAGAAGGCACGTTGCTGGAACGTCCACGAAAAAAGTTATAACGCTTCGAACATTGAGTGTTCAAACCATATGCAAAAAATCGTTTATTCTGCCAGCACTGCCGTACTACGTAGACCAATAATTTAACTGAGTGTTATTTCAAAATAATTGATCTTATAGGGCTTTAGAGCTAATGGGAGCTATCCGGAATTATTTCACAAAGAAAAAAATCCGATAAGAAGGAACATGGGTTTTGCCCTTCGATAACCATAGGTTGTCCGGTAGTGCTGGCAGAAACATTGATTTCTTGCATATGGTTTAAACAATTAATTTTCAAAACGTAATAACATTTTTTGTAGACCTTCCAGCTACGTACCTTCTTCGGCAAAGTCTTTCGGCATCTTCCAGACTATATGCTAACGTATTGAGTCACGTGATTGATGATAAATTGAAGCCGCTAAGAGCAAAAATGTAAAAAAGTACGTTTTCCCATACTAATCTCCATGTAAATTTAAAACGCGATGCGGCATGCGGGGTGGCAATCAATCGAGCTCATATTTTGCACAGTTGATTGTGGTCCCAAAACGATTCAGAAAAATCTTGATCTCACTTGATCGGACAAAGTTTGCGTTTTTTCATACAACTGCGCCCCACTCTACTATATATATATATATATATTATAATTTAATTATTATAATTTCAAGTAAAACAAGTAATAACTGAGTAGTATCGGTATAAAATAATTATCGCAAAAATGATTACCATTTCAAATAAACTCGTTGTGCTCGAATTAATAGTGTACATGAGCTTGCGATGGTTTTGTCCTTCAAGTTATAAATTCAACAGCCAGAACACAAACCACCAAGACTTAAGGAATTATGTTATTCACCGAGTTATAATTTATACAGCCGGAGCACAAACCACTATAAAAATTATTATTTATTATAGCACATTTGAATCAGAGTTTCGAATTTGAATCGAAGTAGTCAGGGCCTTTGGCATAAAGCACCACGTGAGAAGAGGAAAAATTATGATCATTCTTGAGACTAATTTTGCAACGAAAGCACGCTGAAGAAGTTCTCGGAGTCAATTGGAAGAAAATTATTGAATTTAGTTAATTATATAATTAAAAATCAATTTATGTATTTAAAATGGAAAGTCGTGAATACCACACCTTACTCACAATAAGTAATTGTGATAACAGGAAATAATAATTCATTCATTTCTTGAAAGTGGTAAAACTGATCAATGTTCCGCCGGATTATAGTACATGCTTTCTCAATTAGGTTAACCCAATCCATACACGCTGCTAGTGCGGGGCTAATGGGAAAATGTTACTGAATATTAGCAAGCTGCATTGTCGCGCGTAACTTTCTCACATGATTCGGGCTATCGTTTGGTTGCTGTTAGTGATTGAAACGTGCATTATTATGTGAAAATCGGTCCTTTTCAAGATCATTAGTGATGGTGACAGTGATGGAAGAGGATGGTTTGAGAGCTATTTTCAAAATGTGCAAAGAACATTCGTATAGAGTACAAAAATCTGATAGAATGCTTTCCGAATCTTGCGTTGAACTGTTACTTTGTGTTGCTGCTGTTGACGCCAGCCTCTCGATTTTTTACTTTCGTTAGGACAGATGACCACTTTGCCGTTGAGGTTGAATGATCTGTGACAACCGTCGGGTTCCACTATCGATGCGATGGTTTTCCATTGAAACTGGTGCTAGAAAAAATTGACCATTCAAAGAGTGTTATAAATGATTTACCACCGACTTTGTGTTATCTGTCTCTTTCCGTCCTTTGAAGAAATCATGAATTTGGTAGCGCGATACCGAGCAGTACCACAAACACTCATACAAAAAATGTGAATTTATGTAGTGGTTGAATGCCAATTTCTCTTCCTCCTTAAATTGAGGGTTAGATCCAACCCTGCAAGTTGCTTGATTTTGATGTCTGTGCTTGCGATTCATCGGAATTTGTTGATTTACCTATTTCCAATTTTTTTGATAAAAACTTTTTGAAAATCAGTGCTTTCAAAACAATACAAAGGAGCGATGACTTTTTCTTGATCGAATGATCCTTAAAAATCAAAAATCTATCGAGAATCAGCTGAGATATTAACGTTCAAAGAATATCATGTTTTCACAGCGGTCTTCGATTTTTACAATCGCAAAGTGTATCCCGTTATAGGAAAGACAGACGTAGTCCCAATTAAAAAAATGCCTGGGCGAGGCAAACAATTTTTATTTTTGGAAATTCCGCGGAGTTGCTCTCAATAATATTTATAAAGGGCAACCAAATAATTACATTACTCCAAATTATTTGCAGTCCTAATTTCATGCGACTTCAAATCCAATCTACGCCGAATCTTTGTAACATAAAACTCAATTTGCGTCAAATAAGTGCTACTTTCGTAAAACATTCAAAAATTCAAATATTTCATAATATTGACAGGACATGTAAATGTATTTGAAAATGTTTCCAACTAACATAAACAATAATTTGGAACAAATAACTAAATAACATTTAAAGTGTAAAATTGTAACAAAATGAAACTTCTCGTCTTAATTTTATATTTTGAAGAAATAATTACCGTGTGGGACTGAAATCCGGGAAAGGGCCGTTTGGCCGAATACTGTTCGGCCGAATGCCATTTGGCCGAAGGCCACTAAACCGAAAGTTGTTTGGCCGAATATACCATTTGGCCGAACAGACTATTAGGCAAAAAGTCATTTGGCCGAGAGGATCATTTGGCCGAAAGAGTCACTAGGCCGAAAGGGTCATTTAGTCGAATCGGTCATTTGGCCGATTAGGTCATTTGAAAAGTGAAAAATAGGGTGTAAAAAGTGAGACGTCTCACTTCTCACTACTTATTTCCCACTTCTCACTGTGAAAAGTGAGAAGTGAGACGTCTCACTACTAACTTCTTATTTTTCACAGTCAA